>NC_046649.1:14601164-14951164 GCF_900324485.2 Mastacembelus armatus | reverse complement strand
TCTGTCATATGTTTGGAAAACTGTTGTTTTTGGTATAATATTTCAACATTATACTGGACACATGGATGAATCAATGTGGTAAAGGTAGAATGTGTTATACTTATATAGAGCCATATACAGTGTATACTCCAATATTAATAGTTTAGAATGGGAGAATTTATAGGGATTATTTTCATATTCAATTCAATGCAACTTCTTTTTTTTTTTCTAAGGTGCTTTTAGGCAGGTTTCACACAATTGAATTCAACAGCTCACTACCTAGACCAACAGATACACATAACAGAAGCTAAAAAAAAACTGAAACATTCACAAAAATAAAACTCGTCAAAGATAAAGTTGTGGGATTGATAAAGACATTAATAAATATGCTAATTATGAATATCCCAAAATAACACAATCTTGAGAGACCTACAAGGTAATGATAGTACATAATAGCATAAAAAAACTTATGTGGAATTAAGAACCCAGCTTTAAGTCTACTTAAACTTTTTAAGGATCCATTTAGGGTCTCTAAAATGCAGTTATAGGGCCTCAAATTTAAGGATTTTCATATTCCAAATCTATATGCATAAGCTAGAATGATTTGCTAATAGTGTCTTTAACAATCGTACTAAAGAATTTAAACAATGTAACATGTTTTTTTTTTTCTCTTTGTAGCTGGTTGCCAACACAGTGCTGTTCACCAGTGTCAACCTGTCAGGGCTGTTTGTGCGCATCCTGACAGAACGAGCCCAGAGGAAAGCCTTCCTGCAGGCTCGCAACTGCATTGAAGAGAGACTCCGCATGGAGGACGAGAATGAGAAACAGGTACAGGAACCTGTACACTGCTGAAACCATGGGTAAAAGTAGACGTGTGTCTTTTTTTCTCCCTCCACACCCCTCTCTCTCTTGTGCTCTGAGTCATTTTGACACATTATTCATTTCTGTGAGCTTTCATGCCTTTTTGTCTGGCACAATTCTTATTGCTACTAACACTTTGTCCTATGATAACTTTGCTCTGTTTGGCTGTATACCTGTGTATTTAAACTTATTCTACCTTTGCTCTCTCTTTCCCTCTCTCTGTAACACACACACACACACACACACACACACACACTCAGGAGCGCCTGTTAATGAGCCTGTTGCCCAGGAACGTAGCTATGGAGATGAAAGAGGATTTCCTGAAGCCCCCAGAAAGGATTTTTCACAAAATCTACATCCAACGCCATGACAATGTCAGGTAGGATACTCACATCAACCCAACACAACCATGAACCAATCACTGTGAGATTTAAACTCCCCATATTTGTTAATTTTGCTAATGTCACTTTTAACAGGCAATCTGTAGATACTAGATTCTGGTATTTTCATCTGAAATACTAGAACAAATGCTGTCGCAGTGCATTACAGTGCCCACGATAAAAGGAGCTGAACAATTTGGCCAAACATGTCCTTGGGAACTAACACTAAAGGCAACACAATGTAGTGTGATCTGACCTAACAGTGTCCTGAAATATTAACACTGCCACAGGCTGGAAAAGTGAAATATTTAATTCTTCACACTAAATATCAAGTGTTAGTATCATCAGCAACTCCTGCTTTTCCTCCTGAGAGCTGCAGCTGTAGATAGTCGTGACTGACCTTTGAACCCTTTGTCAGAAAAATGTAAACAGTAGGCTTGAAAACATGATGTTCACTGCTCCAATTTCTACAATCCCTAAATCAGACCTTTTAACTTCTTCTATTCACCTCTGCTTATTAATCTGTTTCTTACTTAAAATCTTCAACATTTCCTTGTTTCCTTCTCTTATCTTCTCTCTTCCTCGTCAGTGTTCTCAGAGCAGCAGGGAGACTTGAGGAGGAGAGTTTGCTTAGCCCCAGGATTAAGTTGCTACAGGGGATTAAATGCAACGGAGACTAAATTCTCATTGCATAACACTTTGTGTGCGCGTGTGCAGTTAAATATGGACAGATCTCACTGGAGTTTTGCAGATTGCTTTTGTGCCTTGAACGCCTTTGAATGGCGCTGCCCTTTGAGTATGATCTAGACTGGATGCAGACATGATTTATGCGATTTGGGTGGACTGTAATTAGAAAGTAAACAATGTGCAGCACAGTTTTCTTCATTATGCTCTGAGACTGTGGGCAGTGTTTGATCTGATTAAAATCCAGCCTGCAGGGATCTTGTACTACCTAGTCACTAAAAAAAGAATATGAATCCAGTTTAACAAAAATAAAACAAATAACTGATGTTTATTTAACAAATGATGTGAGATATTATAGCCTACTATATATATTCATTCATTTTATCAGCTGAAGTAACTGAAAACAAAAATAGGTATTATAATAATGCTGTTGAGTTGAAAATAATACCTTCAGTTTCTTAATTAGGCGCATTAAAAATGTATTTTTAATATTTATATGATTAACATGAAAATAGTGATAAATTATGAGTATAATTTGTCTAATATCACATTGCACTTTTAAGATTCTCAGATCAGGACTATATAATTTAAGACCGTCTTTTATAAAACATGCATTTTCACTATACTTTGTTTTGTAATTAACAAACATTTCCATCTTTTCTATTAACAACATTTCATTCCACCCTCACACCTACTCTGAATATATAAAGACATTCACTTTACTAAACACATAATGTTGCTCAATTGACTGAGAGAACTGTCACAAATATAGATGGCCTACTTGGGTTGCTGACAGGAGGTTTTCTAATGTTTGCAGGCGCTCCCTCACACTAAAGAAATTAGAGTTCATCCTTCTAAAATCTGATGTAAGCACATTCTGTGTTACCACCTTTATTAGCCTGTCAGCACATCCACTGCCCACATAGTGTGGCTCCACAGGGGCCTATCCAAAGTTAACCCTTGAGTTAGCACATGGCTTGTGTCTTCTGCTGTGCAATTAAATTGAAATCTGCCAAAACAGCTACAGTAATGCCTCCCACTGAGGGGAATAGGATATTAGTGTAATTAGAGGAATAACTTTCCTTGAATATGTGCCTTTGGAGAGGAAGTGATGGATGAGAGTATGAGGGAGGTCAAATTAGACAATATTGGATATTAAACTGCATATTAAATAAGTTCTAGTTACGACACGAATAATCATGTTTGCATTGTAGCTTGTTTATGTAAATTGTGGTACTCAGAGTCACAAGCTGGCATGAAGTTTTGACCTTGAACTTTGAATATGGTACAGTACAGTAGATTTGGTGTAGGCAAATGCTGGGGCTAGAATAACATATACAGTAGCTGTTGCCAAGAATGCTGCAGTGCCTGTCTGAAAGGTTTTGCTGGAGGTTATTTAAAATCAGATATAGAAGTTCCCAGACGAAATCTCTGGTCTGCAACCTCTGCGTTTTTCAGTGGTCCCTCTCATAAAAACACAAGCAATTTTGAGGTGTAAGTTTACTGAATGAAATCCAACTTCACGCCACAAATTCAAATGCGTATACTTCAAAGAGAAAATCACGCTATGAAGACATATATTAAAAGTAATGCTGTGTAGATAAAAATATGCCCCAGATGTTTGTGGTATTAACCACATGCTCAGCACACAACCCACACTCGTATTTATTATTGTCGTTATGATTTAGTTTGCCTGTCTCAGCACACATGGATACAGCTTCTAATTACAGACTAAGCTTATGTATTTGCCTAGTTAATGTATTTCCCTGGATTTATGTATCTTTATAATGTGCAAAGTGGAACAAGGTGCTTATGTGCATTGTATATTTTATGATAGATATTTATATGAGCTAGAGATGCAGTTAACACAACCATTTGAGACTTATTTTAATATACCAACATCTGTTGACTGAGAGGCTGTAAAAATATGTTGACAAGAGTATGTTACCATATTGTCATGTTTGTAAACCTGGGTCTGAGTTGTGCAATAGCAAATCAGAAAGACCTGGACTCTGAATGTAACACAGGACTCATGCTCTGTGGCATACATGATATGAAGATGGAGACAATGAAGTTCATGTGGTTGAAATGGGGTAAACACAGCCAAAAATAACTTAGTTGTGGTGAAGTTGAGATGAGGTCACTGAGACACTGGGGCTCAATGGGATGCTCTCTGCAGCATGTCTGTGCTGGGTTATGCTTCATGCACAGCCACAAGTACAGTAAGAGCCTCAGCTGAAGCCCGCAGTCTTTAGGTTTCCTTCCAGAAAAATCCAATAAGTTTGTTTTTAGGCAAATTTCTGCCTAAATCCTCTTACAAAAACACAACTAATGATGGAAAGCTGCTGCAGCCTATAGTTGGACGGCAATAAAGTAAGTTTCATTGCTTCCACACAACACTTGCAGTCTGATACTGGCTGAGAAAATGGAGGTCATGATTCCAAAGTTACTTTTTGCCTTTTTATATGGATATTGAATTACAGAATGTGGAAAAACAATTTATACAACAATATGTTGCAAAAGACCACTTTATTTAAGGCATGCAGTTAGCAATTGCAGAAACTGCCATGATAACTATATCTGTATATATTAAGCCAGCCACACAGTTAACAAGAACCAACCATGAACCAAGAGGTAAGTGCAAGAGTGTGGTAACAACTGGACTGGGGATAATCCTAGTAAAATATGTGGACAGCAACTATCTTCTGTTTAATATCATCACATCAGGCAGAGATGCAATCTAAGCTTCTCCAGGCACACATTGTAGTGCTGTTGGGCCTTATTTAAAACAACAACAACAAAAAATAGGGGTCTAAAATAATTAGAATCTTATATCACAAAAAACATTAGCTGTCTACTTGTAATAGTCACCATTCTAGGTAAAGATGATGAGTAATGAACACAATTTCAAAATATAGTCTGTAGTTCTGTAAGTTACATTGGTATTTGTAAATAACTGGAATAGGTTTTCCTGTGGGAAGTTGGTCAGATCAATACAAAATTCTGGAAAAAAAGTAATATTATATTGAATCTCTAAAGATAGTTTCATTGCACTTTTTTCATTACATTTTAGACAGTGACAATAAAGAGTGAAGTTTGTAATCCACCATTTATTAAGATGGTTTATTCAACACAATTAACAGAAAAAACTGAAATTGTTTTGGAACGGAGTGAAGAGAAGCTATGAAGCTAAATTTGTAGTGTTTTTTTTTAAGGGATTGAATAACTGGGCATGTGTTGTGTAGGCTGATCAGTGGAAATCAATTAGTTTTTTATTCAGCTCTTTGCTCTATTGCTGGGTAATTTACTGCACAAATTAAACACCCCTGTATCCAGGCTGCGATTGGGTATTTTATTTTGCCCAATGAGGTGATATACCTTATTGCACGAAGTTCAGAGTTTTAGTGAATTAAACTTTAAGTATTTACACTAACACAGTATTTAACATCCAAATATTTGTCAGCCACAGAAGGTTGCAACTTAAAACATTTACACTAATTGAATCTATTGCCCCTCATTATGGTGACATCTGCGGGACAACAAACTGACATTTAGCAGCCCACCACCACCACCACCACCTTAGAGATCCGCCACCCTGTCACACTGTGAAAACTCCAGCCCACACAAAGACAGCAGTCTGCAGACATGCAAGTCGTCCAGGGCAGTCAGATTTTGATGACTAATCCATCTTCGCACTCTTCGTTGCCACACAACACTCAGGGCAAAGCTGTCATAGATACAGTTCCTGTTCTGCTCTGATGCAGACTCATAAAGCACTGTCTCTCAGGCCGTGTTAAAGCACAAGTAGCCTCTACTCCACAACCCACTGTCAAGCTACAATGCAACATGCTGAATAAAGTCATCAGCACAGATCACCTGTGACACAGAAAATGCTTACAGTAGGCTATAATGAAAAGTTTAAAGCTAAGCTGACATCTCGATTCTTCACGGTTTTAGTGCAGGGGAATGTAATCTACAACAACATGGTGGCTACTGTGCATAATTTTCCAGTTTTGGGATGTATTCTTAGAAGTAGCACTATGTGGGCAATGACAGACTGCAGAATCGTTTTCCTGAAGTCTATGATAAAAAGCAAGTGATGATGCCACATACTGTAATCAAAATTTTACAGGTCTATAAAATCCAATTTACTACTAAATAATCTACTTAGAGAACAAACCATATCATTTGGTACTAATTGTACATGAAATGGAGAGTGGTCAGCTGGTTGACAGTTGGTTCACAGAACCTTGAGAGATTGAGCAGATACACACAATAATGTGTCACTAAACAAACATGCCATTCAGCATATATAAAGAATAAAATTGTGGAAATTCATCTGGAAGTCAATAACCAACTCAACTTTCCGGGACACTTTAAATGAATGGTTAGAAAATAGCAAACCTGTAAAATAAAGCATCACTTCTATTTTAGTATCAGCAATTATGGACCAACTTAGACTAAATTTTGTCACACTTCTCAAGCACAAATTCCAAACTAATACCAAGAACATATATTCTAACTGCTTAGAAAAAAAAAACATTTTAATTTCAGTTCAGCTTTAGCCTTAAGAACTTTCAGTCCTGTCAAAAGGGAACACAAGTTCACCTGGAGACAGTGACAGCGCCTTGATGGTTGCATCCTCTCTGACTTCCTAACAGGACATGTCTCCACCTTGAGTCCCATGAGAATTCTCTTGTTTCTATTTTGAGTCGCTCTGCTTGACTGCACTGCCAGTCAGTCAGAGAACAGAGCAGGTTTTTGCTCTCTCTTTGTTCTTATTTTATTTATTTATTTACGACTGCTGCAGTAAATTAATTTGAGTGTTTGATTAGTTTGCTGTAAACACATCTAAAGAGAGCATTCAAGCTGATTTTAGCTTCATGTTGTTTTAAACAAATTCCTGAGAGCTAATCTGATCAGGCACCCAACAATCATGTTTCCTTCATACATTATAACATGCTGCTATAAGTAAAGTGTGTTGACTGACTCAAACGCTTCTTTTCTCTTACAGCATCCTGTTTGCTGATATAGTTGGTTTCACCAGCCTGGCCTCCCAGTGTACAGCCCAGGAACTGGTTAAACTACTAAATGAGCTGTTTGGAAAGTTTGATGAACTTGCCACGGTGAGTCTGTTTTCATTGAACACACATCCCTCAATTACTGTTCCTTTTTGTATTAAAAACCTGCTATTTTCCTCTGTGTGTACACTTTGTCCAAACTTCGACAAGGCAAGGATGCGTGTGTGTGTGTGTGTTGTATGTTTGGCCAGGGGCTGCTGCTACTATTACAACAGCTTAGCATGCTGTCACATTAATTACTGAAAGCCTATATAATGTTTAATATGATTATCGAGCGATTTGTTTGAGAAAGAGTTGACAGGCCTCTTTAATCTAAGCCAGATTTACCCAGGCCTAAACCCCGCCTCTATTCTTATTGTGTGAATGAACTGAATAAAGGGACTGCTGAGTTGTACATGTCCTGATCTCTCTTGGTTCACGTGGAGAAAATGTCAACTCTCCCATCTGTCTATATTTCTGTTTGTGATTTCAGTGCTGAAAAGCCACTCAACATTTAAGAGTTTGATCGCTGTGGTTAATCTAGTTTCTTTCAAATGTGATTTGATTGTGCTATAGGTACTAATGTTACAAAATGTGAGTTTGGCTGCAGATCCCCCTGCTACAGTCTTGTCTAACTCTATATGCAATCTGGCCTCTCTTATTTATATCAGGCCCTGCGAAATGCATATATCCACAGGATAACAATACCTTGTACCTGGTTATATTAAGAGCTTCTATGTTTAAGTTATTTGTTTTGTCAAAATAAGAAGTGACTTAAAAGGGACTTTCATTTGACCAGTTATTGTCTAATAATTGTAACAGTCATTCCAGGTAATCTTGGATCAGTTGCTTTATCTCACTCTTGTGTTTGTTGTATGTCAGCTTCAGTCTGCCTTTATCCTACTGAGATTACCAAGAGATTAGCCAATTCCATGCATTATATTACATATACACACTCCGTCATTTATAAGTCAAGTGATGGTGTAACAGGTCAGTGCACTTTAATCAAAGGGTTTTTTTTCCCTTCGTTTTGAAATCACTACATTTAATTTTGCTTCAAACACATTTTCATTTTTAAGCAGAAATCCTATCTTGAGCTACATTGTTTTTCCTGCTGTTGTGATTTGAGCTGTCTCATCCGTTTAGTTACAACTAAATAGATTGCTCTGACCGCCATTTGGCTGATAGCTGGGAGGCTCGTACTAAACTGAAAGGCTGTCCCCGGCCATGAAACTTGTCATCAAATGTTCCAGTCTTGCCCTGACCCAAAGCCCCACTCATTCTGATACACTTTGGCAGGAAGTGGCAATGCCAGTGACTCATAGCTGTGGTCACTGTGGCCACACAGACTCTTCTTGTTCCATACGAAGAGCGGGCGATGCCACATGGCCACTGGGCATCATCTCATAATACCATTCCAGCACCATCCCCACACCACCTGTCTACTCTTTGGACTTGTCAAGCAGCATGGGAAGTGGGCCAGGAACACAGTGTTCTCCTAAAGTGCTGTTGATGCAGTAGACCAAGTCTCCTCTCCTCTCTTCTCATCCTTTTGCTTCTTCTACAACACTTCCCATGTTGCTTAAAAACTTTCTGAATTTCACACATTATTACTAAACAATGTTTTTCATTTTTGTTTTTTAGACAGCATTTAGAAACAGTTTGCCACTTTTCAACCATATCTCAACCTTTACTAATGCTCACAAAATAAAAGGCACTATTTCTGTCCATTTACTCTGTGTCTTAAAGATAGACTACGATTTGCTCAAAATATACTGGTGATAATTTAAAATAAATATATAATGTCTGTTATAAAACTAAAATAAATATCTACATATAATAATCCGTACAAGGAGCCGTGATGATTAATATAAATCATTTGCTTGTGCAGGTTAAAAAAATGTCTTTTTTGACTGTGCCAGCAGTCTGTGTGTTTGTCATGTGTTGGCATTAGATATGTCATGGCCATAAGGAAACATAGACGCTACATCAGCCTCACAATCTAATAACAAATGGTCAGTAAAAGTCTTGGGTTTGGACTTTCAAACAGGAGACAGCTGTTCATTTCCTGCTACAACCCAAGAATCAATGTTGGAAGTTGATAGTTGTTATTTTAACCCAAACCACAATCTTTCCTTAAACCCTACCAAGTAGTTTTTAAGCCTAAACCTAAGTAGTTATGGCGCCTGGCACACTCCATGTTTATTATTGTAACCATGATGATGAAGATCTGTTGCATGATAACAACTTAATGAGCCAACTAGGAAGTGGAGTAAGGCTCTACTAACTTCCTATTGTCACCACAACTGATAATGGCCATTTAATGGCATACAGCAGGTCCTTCACCACACACTACAAAAACAAGAATGTTTCCAACCAACAAAAACATGGCTAAGCCACAGAATTTCCCCTAGTTCGCACTGTTGCCAACATCTAAATGAAGGAAGTGGAAAGGAACTCTTTCAACCACTTCGCTGTAGCTAGTTTTTGGCTGCAGTGTGCATGAATACATTTTTGGAAGCGTGAGTCTGCACTGGGACCATCAATTCAGTGAACAGCAGAATCAAATGTACAGTAGACACAGAAAACAACAATCTTGCCTTCTTGTACTGTGCTGTATTAAGCAGGTGGGGGTAGCTTGAAGATTGAAGTTTATAGGAAACCCACTCACACTGATGAGGATTTGCTGTTTGATTTCCACCACCCACAAGAACACAAGCTGGGAGTAATTATAACTCTTCACCACCAGACTGAGAATCTGCCGGCTACTGCTGAGACTGAAGACAAGGGGCGCAAACATCTTGAGAAAGCTTTGAAACATTATCACTACCCAAACTTGGTCTCTCTTCAAAATAAAACACCAGACTGACACACAAAGCAGATCCAATAATTACTCCATACATGACTAAAGTGACCATGTTTACAGTAGCAACATGGATTATTTTCAGTAGGAACTATTTACTAGCCTAAATATAGACAACAAAGGTTTGCATTCACAATAATAACAACAGAGGGAATAGGAAGGAGATAAATTTCAGTAGATATTTATTCGAATCTACTGTAAATTGACACACCAACTGGTTGTCTTCAGGCCCCCTCACTTTTAAGAAACACTTCCTCTCCCTGGCTGAGTTTCCAACAGTCTGTCCAACACTAAACCATATCTGCTGTGAGAGGGACTCTGATTAATTTATGGATGCTGTGATGCTCTATAACATTAATAGCTCTGGACTGGTTGTGCTTTTGTGTCTGTATGCATGTATGTATGTGCGGTGTGTCGTCGTTTCCATGGCAGAGTTTCACAAAGCTTTTCATTCTTGTCTCTTTTCTCTCTTCTCGCAACACCTCCCTGCATCACAGCTTTCAGACTCCTCCGCTCCTTGTTTCTCAGCTTTTTGATTGACATGCACCAGCCTACAGCCTTCAACTGTGTCTTTTATGCCCCGTGGTTCTCTGCACTCTCTTCCCCTCTCTCTCGTTTCCATTTTTAGGATGGCTCAATGATGTATCTATCTACCATCTCTTACTTCCTCGACAAGCCAGAGTTCCCTTTTCATTCACACATATGTGACTATGAAAGCTTACAAAATCCCCTGCATTGCAGGTACAGTGCATGAATGCATGCTGAATTTTAGAGAGTTTATCACCTTATGTGTATCCTTGAGTCATTACACTTTTCTCAACTATTATACCAATTTCTCCAAAGTGCATACAGTATCTGGCATTCAGTTGTCAGAACTAGTACCCCATGTTTAAACATTAAACTCAATGACTTGAAAAGAACTGAAAAAAAAAAGACGCATCTAGGGCACCCTGACGGCTGAATGGTTTTAGGGGAGCATACACACAACAGTGTGTGATGTTGGTGGTTCAACATTTATTGCAGCTCTTCCTTGTTTCCTATCCACCTTTTGGTTAGCCAGTGGAAAATAATGCAAAATGCCCAAAAACTTAACAGAAAGGATGTATCTAGTCATGGCATTTTAACTGCAATGTGTGTTTGTGAAGAAACTAGTTTTTGTAAAAATTCACAGTGAAACAGTGAAAAAAAAACTGTCAAAGTGTTAATTAACAAAAAAGTTAACTTTGAAAAACCTGTTCAAATGTCTTTGTAGATGTTAGAATTTGTACATCTGCAGGTTTATATAATACAAAATCTTATGCCAAGAAAAATATAACACAAAATTGATTAGGATGCTAACAAAAAATACTTTTAATACTTAAATTAAGCACAAGGACTGCTCACTGCCCACACCATGGCAGCTGCCTGCCAGAAACCAAAGTCTGGGTGTAAACACAACTCAAATAACCCCGTTTGGGTTTGTTCTCATGAACAGGTGCAAGGATCACTGTCAAGTCTTGCAGTTTTCCTAAGCAAAACCCAACTCAAACAAGCCAGTTTGAGTTCTTGAGAGAGGGTTGGAGGGAAAAGATGCGTCTCTTTCAAGAAAATAAAATCATGATCATGGTTTCAGTTGCAGTGAAAATACCACAGAGCTTCCTGGACTCATGTGAAGTTCTGCAGCCAAAATTGAAGCAGCAGAGGTCGCGTAATACATCTCTATTGTCTGTGATTACATTGTCGCAAAACTATAAAATCCTGTTTTATCAAACTTTTTTTTTTCCATCCCCGTTATTTATAAAACTTAAGGTTCTTCAGAGCTACAAATGAAACTCTTTATGTGTAAAATTAATTTTTCACTTGTAATACACAGGGAAAATATGAATAAATTTTCCAATTATCAGTTGCTTGTTTCATTGCAACTTCAAAAGCATTAAGGTGTTTATGTGCCTTAAGGTGTTTTTTAATATAGTGGCAAAAGACTAATAGAAATATTTAGTGTTTTACTGGACTGGACTGGTTGTGTATTTAGTGTTTTAATTTATGTTATTTATTTATGCAGCAGTTTAATTCTTCAGGCAGACATTATAATTAGGGTCCATTTATATTGATATTTGTCACTTTATTACAGTTAATGTTAGATAATTATGTCTCTTTTATCACAATCTCTCACTATTAATTAAGACTGATGACAGACCAGAGTTTTAAATATATTTCAACCAATTTTTTTTTTTTTATATCATTCTAAAAAATGCTCATCCTTTTCATCATGAAAATAAACCTGTCTTCAGAGCACTGAACATTTGTTATTTGTCATGTCTGGTAAATATATCTACATTAATAGAATTACTTCACAGATCTCCAACACCCGGTCACTCCTACCCACCAGACTGAGGTGGGTGGAGGAAGTGTTGATGTATTTAATCATTTGTTGTTGGTCATAAATTATTGTACATTAAATCAATAAAAGAGTTGGTGACAAAAAGGAAAATATTCAGTCACCAGTCACTGTTTGCTTGCATGCAAGCAGAGATGGGGAGAAATCAATCCAGTGGGGAAAAATGTTAAACATAAAGATTATACCCAACAGAGACCCATTGCAATAAATTATAATCTGCCTATGTTGATGCAAAATGCATTCAAATAATATGGGTGCTTGTCATTGAAATTAGGAAAAATGTATTTCACCCGGGTTCTGCTACTCTACAGCGTTCATGCCAATAAAGGGCAGATTTAGAGATAGGCAACAACACACCCTCTGTCTTGTGTCCTTTCAACTTCCCAAGTTAGGGGTGGAAGACCTAATCTTTAGCTCCATCAGCAATGCGTACACAGCAATGATCTTTGTCTTTGTATCAAAGACAAAGCACAATGTGTACTGCTCTCTCCATTGGGGACTTGTAGGAAATGAACTGCTGCTACTCTCAGCTGGCTCATATTTTCCTTCATAATCACTGAGTGAATGTTCCCCCTCCCTACATTCGTGTCTTTGTCTCTCCCTTTTTGTCTCCCCTCTCTTTGTCTTCCTGCACTGAAGTGTTTGCTAATTTGCATCCCTACAAGCAAATGAGTACATGATATATAAAGTGCCTGGTAATACAACTAGACTACATTTTTGAGGGTGCTGCTCTGAATACATTCTGATAATACATTACATCATCTCAGAAATACCATTTCTATTGCTTCCTTTTTTAATGGATATTGCTAAAAGGTGCTAAACTCTACCTGTCTCTGATGGGCACCAAGTTTGCTCACAATGCTTTAGTCACATGACAGTGGTAATCCTGCTTGGGTCTGAATCAGCTCCTAAACCCTCACAGTGCAGATTAGCACAGGAAAAATAGTAGTAGGAGACTCTGTAAGTATAGGATTTCCCTGCTACCTGTTGCCATATACCTGACTACATTACATCTGTTCCTGCGCCACTCTGACCTGAGTTCCCTCATTGGCTTTGTTACAATAAAAAGGTTTTTACAATCAAATGGAAATGAGAAAGATGTGAGAGGACAACACCTAAGTGTCATCACAAAGAATTGCAACAGCCTCTGTGCAAGTGAATTCATTAAAGTCCAGCTCATAGGATACAAAATTTTACATTTTTAAGTGAATAGCCTTATCTTTTGAGATCTCCTGTTCGCGACTCTCTGCTTGCTTCCACTCTAAGGTGTCTATTTGAAATGGAGTGTTCTTGAGGAGTGAACGGAGAAAGGGAATCTCGCTTCAATTTGGTTACGATGGAGTGAAGAAAATCCTAGTTCAAAAAACTCTGTATTTTCAGTCTTCAATGACAGAAAAATATAACAAATTTGAAGCAAAGATATGTTGTTTATTTAAGGAGTGCTCATCCCACAGAACATAGGTTTTAAATTTTGTAGTTCAAGAAATAAATAAATAAGATTACACTTTTTAGAGCCCCAGGAGTGAAATTAAGTTTTACTGCAAAGGAGCAAATTTGAGAAAGTGAAAAAAAGACATACTGTATATTTCCTAAATATTAATATTTTGGTATAGAAATATCATGGCAAATTAATATACAATCAATATTAATATGTGAATATATTAATGTGAAATAAACATTATATTGTAAAATTATATTTTATAGATTATGCATAATTATTGTATCTTAAATAATGTTGATTCCTAATCAATAGTTATTATTTCAATTCAGAAGTCAATATTATAACAGAAAATATTTCTTATGAAGCAAAACAATAGAGCTCCTCAATAGTCTACACCACACCTTTGTCTGTATTCTCTCATCTCACTGCTGCTGAATGCTCTTTACATTTGTATGAAAAAATATATTTTATATGAGCAGCATGCGCCTCCGTGCCATTGTGCACACAGAAAGCGTGACCATAGTATGTAAACCTACACAAGGCAATACCTGTTGCTAACAAGCCCCTGGCTATGGCACATGGCTTACATGTTAAAAATAGAGCATCTGTCTTGTCTTGTATCCACCGATGTGCATAATTATGAGTCTTTGTGTTCTTCACATGCATGGGCAGTGAGCCCATTACCTCCATGGAAACAATAAAGGATTATGAGAAGGCGTCCACGGTAACCCGGTCTCCCTGGTAAAATGAATGTCTGTTGCTCATATCCTCTAATAATGGGTTATATTTGTAAGCCGCCTTTTCATGCCGCTGCTTATTGTCCTTCAAGAGTGAGTCACTCACCTTATTCCCTAAAGTGACACTGATCTGTTGATTTAGTGCTCCCCCTTGGGAACCATTTCAATGTTGATGTGAGTTCAGAGTTTGTATGAGATAATGAACATCCAGTTCATATATCAATCCTTGTGGAGATTCACAGCAACACCTGCATCTCTGTGTAATTTCAAAATCATTCTTAACAAGCACTTACTTCCTGCTGTAAAACAAAGATATTTAAAATTTTTAGCTTTAGAGTGGCTCCTAGGTTTATTCATATTTGGACAAAGTGCATTATTCCTAGACTTTGTGCAAAGCTAGACATCATATTTAGCGTACGTATGTGAAAATAGAATTCATCTTCTCATCTAACTCTCAGCAAAAATTGAAACAGGTATATTTCCCCAATTTATTTATTTATTTATTTTATTTGTCTGTTTTGGTGTTTTGCTACTTTTAATTTTTTTAAGTTTTAAAATATGAAAATTCTTGTGGACTCAACGTAACACACATAAACACATATATGAGTTGTCGTGCTCATTATTAAGTTAATTTAGGTTTTTTTGTTTGTCTCTGTCCATTTGTCAGATTTAAAGCCTTGCCAGTTTGTGTTTGATGAAATTAGAGATAAATATGTCAATGAGTGGCTCATATTGGCTCATTTGTCCTGGAGACAGACATGGAGTCACTGTTTCTCTCTTCACTCTTATCTTTACGAATGACAGGAGAACCACTGTCGCAGGATAAAGATCCTCGGAGATTGTTACTACTGTGTGTCTGGACTGACCCAACCCAAGACTGACCACGCACACTGTTGTGTAGAGATGGGTCTGGACATGATCGACACCATAACGTGAGCAATCATAGTTGTTGTGTCTATTATTATACAACTATGTACTTTGAGATAATGAAATTGTTCTATATTTTATGAAATCATCACTATAAGTCCATCTAATATGCTTCCAAACAGGCACTATAGAAGCTGAAAAAAAACTATAATCTCCTTTTTATTTAAAACCCAGTGCTAGGATAGGGCTGGTCATTTTCTCTCCCTGTAGTAGATGAGTCAATGATGAGAGATTTCCTTCAAGCAGGGCAAAACTGCAAATTGCAGCCTGATTAGCCATGTGTGCTGTGAGTGAATTCTAGCACTGCACATTTTGAGAGAGCAGAGCTACACTTGGCTGAAAGAAAAAGCTTTCATGGGGGGGGGGGGAAAGCTATTTTGGTGAGGTTGAAAATGCGGGTTTGCTTGTTTACACTGCATAGTTTTGAAGTGGGGAAAAAAGGACCGAAACCAAGTGAGAAATTCAGATCCAGCAAATACTAAATCAGATGCTTCCATGACTTGACTTGAAGCCTGATAACAGTTAATTAAAATTAGACACTGATTAAACATAAATGCTCAACTTAGCAGTTTCTCTTGTTAATCAGTCTATTTTGGTGTGTTAGAGCAAAAACACAGCATTTTTCAAGTGTTTGTTTCCTGTCCACCTCTTGAACAGCGTGCCACAGCAATTTACAAAGAAATGCTTGTGGTTAACTTTGACATGTTGACAAACTAAGAAAAATAAATCAGATTATAGGTTTGTCTGATCTAAATGATACATGTAGAAATCTTTGTTCAAGTCATAATGGAGTTTTTTTTTTTCTTTTTCTTTTTCATGGTTGTCTTTTTATGCATTTTCTAAATATAGATACAGAGACAGAGATGTGACTTTGCATCCTTAGTCCAACCTTCCATGTGTTCTCCCCCCTGCAGGTCAGTAGCAGAGGCCACAGAAGTCAACCTAAATATGCGTGTGGGCTTGCATACAGGTCGGGTGCTGTGTGGCGTGCTTGGCCTCAGGAAATGGCAATATGATGTTTGGTCCAATGATGTGACCCTGGCCAATGTGATGGAGGCTGGAGGACTACCTGGGTCAGTACTGGATATTTTACATAAATATCAGCCTCAACAACTATGGACATTTGATTTAAGTAATGGGTCTTCACTTATTCTCATGTTTGCAAAAGGATTTGCTCAGAACAACTTATGCCAAATGCATGTAAGTGCCACTGCTACAATGGCTATGAGACTGTGTTGTGTGTTATGCCTGACCTGTCTCTACAGGAAAGTCCACATCACCAGATCTACTCTGGAGTGCCTGAATGGAGACTATGAGGTGGAGCCTGGAAACGGCCATGAAAGGAACGCCTTCCTCCAAAAACATAAAATTGAAACCTTTTTTATAGTGCCATCTCACCGTCGGAAGGTATTGTATTGTTATCCTCTTCACAGGAACATATAAAGTAGCATGTATTTCTAGGAAAATATTTAAGATGAGAGCAATAGTTCTAAACCAGATGTAACTTAAAATGAGACTTCCTGATAGTTCTTGCCCTGAGATGAACCTTTTAATACCTAGACAGTGTACACTTTAGCTAAGCTTCTGCAGGTCATATGTTATTCCATGTCAATGGACATGCAGCTGTAACTAGATCTACAACCATCTAACCATCCTTCAAACAGAAATACAGTGTGACTACAGCATCCACCATCATATGATGGAGCTCTCACACATTTGTTGTTGAGCTGATCTCACATGCAGTAATGGATTGGAGTGGGGCTATAAAGAGAGAGAGAAAAAAAAACAGCCTGTGGCATCTATCATCTCAAATCTGCACAGAGCGACAAACATACAGAGATATGTGTGTGTGTCAGAGCAAACACATAAACATTCGCATCTCCAACAGATGTGCTACAAGCAGCTGGAGAGGGAATTTCAGTCTTGTTTCTGTAGGCCTCCTCTCCTCTCCTCTCCTCTCCTCTCCTCTCCTCTCCTCTTCTCTCCTCTCCATTTCTTGCAGCAGGTTTCATGTTATGCAAGATAAGGCTTGCACATAACTTACACAGACCCCTATGTGAACCTGTATTATCCCAGTTGCATGTATTTTTCTTTGATATGCAGGAGGCTTTGCTAATCCTCTTAATGGAGGTGATGGTTAGACTTCATCAAAGATATGGCTCGGAGAAATATGTGCCTGACTAAGCTGTGTTGGATAGGCTGCTACTCACTCTGCTATATTGTCTTCAATTACTCCATATTAGGGACACACTTGCAACATAACAAATTAAACCATATGTACAGTATATACATTTTTTACAACTTCACATGTTTAATCTGATGTTTTCTAAAATTGCTTTAGGAAAGAGAAACAAGTGCATCACAGTACTAAAACTATCAAAATCACCTAAGGGGCTGACCTACCTTATTTAAACCACACTAGTTAAATTCTTGAGCTTGATAAAAAATGATTGCATGCCTGTGTGTACATGAGCATGTGTGCACTTGCATATTGTCCAGTGCATGAGTTATAGACCCTTACATAATACATATTACTGTGTGGGGTATCATGACTTAATCCTTGTTCCCATTTCTTATCTGGTGACAGATATTCCCAGGATTGATTCTTTCGGATATAAAGCCTGCCAAAAAGATGAAGTTCAAAACTGTGTGCTACTTACTAGTGCAGCTTATGCACTGCAGGAAGATGTTCAAGGCTGAGATTCCCTTCTCCAATGTCATGAACTGCGAGGACGGTGATAAGGTATAAACTCTGTGTCTGTGTTGACATTTCTGTGTTTGTTCGTGCTGTGATTTACATAAATACACTAAAAGCTATACAAGCGTGACTGTCTAGTGTTTTCTACAACACTGAAAAATAGTGCATACTAAAGGCTTCTTTGAATTAACTGCATTTTTAAATGCTCCCAAAGGTGTCCTTATTGCTTTTGTTATCTTTGTTCATGCTCCTGTATAAGCATTGCAATATATGAGTTACAGGAACATAAGAAGTAAAATTACAATAGTACTTTTAAGGCAAATGCTCACTTTAGAACTGTGCATAATGTACATTTGTATAAAATTATGAATATGAGATTAAGCTCCACTAAAGACTGGTCCAAAAAACAACTGAGGAGCAACAACAGAGCCTGTGTTTCATATTATTAGCTAAGTTAGCCACACCCAGTTTAGGTGAAAACAATTCAAGATTCCAGGTAATTCAAAAAATGCTCTGCAAACATCTACATGACCTAGAAAATAAACAAATATATGGCGTTCACAGGAAAATGTGAGATGTGTTCAGAGTGCGCAGTCCTATCATCTGCAATAACGTCTACATGTTGCTCCTGCCAGAGATCAACATACCATTTCCCTTGCATATAGTGTCAGTGACACTGGCAATCTGGCTGAATGTCAAAGAGCTCATTTGACCTTGTGTGCCTGGAAAGAAATTCTGCAGCCTGGCAGCTGTACAATTCTTGCACCAGCTGTTTTAATCCAGATTTGCAGGTGTGTGTTTGTGTGTGTGTTGTGTGTGTGTATTCACCACAATGGCAGGTCACAATTTGGGTTAAAGTATAAGACTGAAGATTTTTCATTTATGCAATTTTTCACAAATCCCATTCAGAGACTAAAAACAATTGTGAATTTTTTGTACTCACCCTGATGTCTGTGAATATAGAACCTGGTGTAGCTTGTGTCTGTTATTAAAAGGATTGCTGCTCTGGATGACACAAAGAACTGCATCAAATACTCAGAGTAGCCATTACTTTTTACAATAAGCATGTCTTGGTATGTTTTTAATAGGTTTTGGACAACAATCCATTTTTACAGTATAGACAAATAACCTAAACCAGGCTATAAATTCACAGACATTAAGGTCAGTACAGGAAATGCAGTGCTAGCTTTAGTCTGTGTGGGGGGTTTGTGAGAAATAAAGACAAAAAAAAAATAAAAATCATGGCCTTATCGTTTAAGGTCAGGAACATGCATCTGAGGAATTAATTTATGTCAAAAAACTGTCCTCACAAATAATATAAATGTGTGTGTTTGTGCAGCACAACCAATTTTGAATAGAAGCAGACCAAAAGGGTGTTAGGTACATGCTGGAAGCTGCTTTGCTGGAATTTTGAACACTCAATTAAGCATTATCTTCCCGGTTTTAAAGTGTTGACCTCAGTAGCTGCATCCAGTGTATCTGTCTACATTACCAGTAATGACAACATCCTCACAGCAGACAGAAGGCACATTAGTATAAAACAGACAAATGGAAAAAGGTAAAGTGGCGACAGCTTAAGTCATACATGCTGTACATGTTCCACTGAATGGTTCATTTTACATTTAGACCACATGCTCTTCAACTGTGTGTGATGATATGCATTCAAGGTATGACTGAAACAATGTGAGGGACGGGGGATGAATGAATAGGATTTTATGCGCAGCACAAATGGCTGCATGATACGTCCTGTGATACGCTGAGCACAGTATGGAGCACACAGACTTTCTGCACGTCACCATGTTGCTGCCTTGTAAATAACACACATTGAGGGTATAAGGGATGGAAATCGAGAGAATGAAATCTTAGTTAGAGGGAAGAAAAAACAAATGGCCAAAAATGGTGGGAAAGAAATCAAGCAAGGAAGCAAAGATGGAAGTAAAAAAAATATATATATACACTATTATACACTAGTGAGGAAGGCATTAAGGAAGAACAGAGTATGGAAAAATACCTAGAAGCAGGGAAGGACAGAAAGAAGGAAGGAAGAAAAGAAAGAAAAGGATAAAATCAAGGAAGTCAGTGAGCTGTGCACATCTGTTTCATGTCATGAGCTCATGAACACATTGGTGGCCCTGACTCACCCTCTGCCCCTCTACTGCACCACTAAGCTGCACAATACTTCCAGTTTTCTCACTTACAGTACATGTACACATGCCCACACGCACACACCTCCCGGACACACAAAAACATCCAGTCTGCCATGTTAACTCTCTGGCTTTGCTCCAATGCACAGTGTTTTGCAAAGGTGCATCACTTTACCTGCCAAAGATACTGATACACAGCAGGTGCATTCACTAATGAAGTTAAATGTGCAGACAATGTCTTAATTTGAAAGTATAATCAGCTGCCTGGGTTTGTTGTTGACTTTTTTTCACCCTTGTTTCCAAAATGATTATACTCCAGTGATGTAGACCGCATTTCTGTTTATTTATTACGTTACTGTTTTTCAAGTTGTACTTTTTCAGTGAAAGTCTCTTCCCCCCCCTCCAGCGGAGGGCCATGCGGACAGCTCCACAGAAGCTGAGAAATCGTTCAAATGCTAACCAGGCTAACGTGATCCAGAGCAGCCCTAGAACCCGGGTCAACCGCTACATCGGCCGGCTGATCGAGGCCCGCCAGACCGAGTCAGACACAGCAGACCTCAACTTCCTCACACTCATGTATAAGTGCTCAGAGCGCGAGCAGAGGGTAAGGACGAACACAGTGAGAGGTTTTGGATGAGCTCTCTAAATGAATCTTGTCATGCAATAATGCGTTATTTACTTTAATCTGGTCTCTGTCATCACATAGTACCACCAGGTTCCTGATGAGTACTTCACCAGCGCAGTTGTCCTCTCTCTGATCCTTGCTGCCTTGTTTGGCCTTGTTTATCTTCTCATCATACCACAGTATGTACAACAGAGTCTACTGTTGTCCATTGTTTTTTCTCCTTTTCCTTTCCTCTCTCTATTTATCTATTCATCTAGTCTTTGTCTTTCTAACTAACCCTGTCAACTCCTCTCCCTTTTCCCCCCACACGCAGGGGCACAGTGGTACTAGTCCTTCTCGTCTTCTGCATCTGCTTCCTAGTAGCTTGTATCATGTACTTGCATATCACTAGGGTACAGGTAAGTGAACATGCTTTCTTACCCTTACCTTACCTGAGTAAAGATTTTTCAGCTGTTACTACTGACAGATTGGTCTTATCTGATCAGACTTTAGTCATTTCATGCTTTTGACTTTTTTTTTTTTTTTTTTTTTGCTGACCAAGAAGAAATATGTAAATGTATTTCATACAGCCTTGAAGTAATGACTGGATATTCATATAGCTTCAAGATGACTTCCTAAGCCCCTACATTGTATTTAAGCTCAGTTCTCTAGTCTATTAATTTCAGCGTTTATTGAGGTCGATGGTAGTCCTCAAAGCTTTACAGCTTTTACAGGCTCATGATTTGCTTTTTTTTTTTTTTTAATCTTTCTGTACTTTACTCACTTTACTTAGCTCATCCTACCACAATTCCTGTCTGCACATTGTTTAAATTGAAGCTGTTTCTCCACACAGCTATCAAAACATCCACACATCCAATGATAATCTTGCATATAGTAATGTGCATTATAAATGTTTTATTTAAGAAAAACCATATAATATTCCTCATGCTGTCAGTCCCCTTTATTTACTTGTTTTTGTCTTGTAGTGCTTTCCAGGGTGCCTGACCATTCAGATTCGCACTGCTCTCTGTGTTCTCATAGTGCTCTTAATCTACGCTGTGGCCCAGGCCTGTGTGGTAAGTAGTAAAGCAAAAATGACCCACTTTACTAGCTATTAGTGTTACTTTTTAAATATATTTATTAATATAGTATTAGTATCTGTGCTGTAGATAATGATGCAGCGGATTGGGAAAACATCCCAGCTAAAAAAAATTATCAGATGAGGACATACATGTTTTCAACAATATTGTCAAAACATAGACTAGATATTTTGAACAATAGTGCATACACTAATTTATTTCTGATGGACAATAAAACAGATCTTGTTTGTGTACATGTTAAAAAGGGTCCAGTACAGACAAGGCAGGCTCTGTAATAGGCTTATGATCTTTATGCTCATGTATCTTTCTGTTTGACAGGTGGGCTGTATGCCCTGGTTATGGGGTAGTGCCAACACCAACAGCTCCATCATTATCATTGATGTAGACAGTGGCGCCAACCACACCATGGCAGAGCTGCCTTGTGACGGTGCCCGCTATGCCTTTCTGTCCTGCGTGGTGGGCACACTCACCCTGGCACTTTTCCTGCGGGTCTCCTGGCTGCCAAAGATGGCTCTAATGCTCCTTCTGGGTGTGCTGTACGTTACTGTGTTGGAGCTCAGTGGCTTTCGCAAGAGTACAGGGTGAGGTTCATGACTCAACGTGACCAGAAACACCAGACTCACACAATCTTGCAAAAATATTTCAAAGCTTAATTTCCTGAAGCTACATGAGAATAACACACAGACCCTATCAGAGATTAAAGCGAGAGCCCGCTGATCCAGTTCTGATTGTGCGTCATTCAAGTATTGGAGGCTGTGACTGGCTGTGAATCTCAAGTAACAGTTTCATGTTTGATGCACAGAAGGAAGAGATAACCAGGAGTTTAGAAGAGCATTTACAGTACATTTGCTGAGATGTATGCGTGTTGAGTCCTTGCTTGTCTTCAGCCCACACACTCTTTCATTTTCCAGCCTTTGAAGCAGCACATGTGCTCATTAGTTCCAAATCAGAAGCCTGAAAGGACAATGTGGGCTGGATGACGGGAGCATGTTAGCTGTTTCAACACAGTACTGAGGGTCCTGGTCAATTTTGGAGCTCAGATCATAAATGTGCTCCTGAAAAATTATTACATTGAAATTGTTAAGTTTATTAGGATAAAGATCCATTTTGAAAAACTAATTTTATTACATTATGCATTAGTAAAAAATATCATTTTTGTATGGTCCAGACTTTTCAAGCACATTACAGTGCTTTAATTTACATAATGTTTCACAATCATGTTGGAAAGAAAGTCATGCTTTTGTTTTAACACAAAATTTTACTCATGATTGCTCACAACACTGTGGGAGGTCTATTCAACAACCCTTCTGTGTGGTCCAGTCCAGTGCTGACTTCTATGTTGGTCTATTCCACAGTGGGGGGTCCTTCCACATCCGGGGCTTTGAGCCCATCCTGTCTCTGTTGCTCTTTGTCAGTGCCCTGGCCCTCCACTCCAGGCAACTTGACCTCAAACTACGCTTGGACTTCCTGTGGGCTGTGCAGGTCAGGAAGTGTATGCCCCTATGTGCAGTGGAGGTTTATGGGCTTAAATCTCATTATCATAAATTTTAGTCAAAGTGTACTGTTGCCATTTCAGCTTTGATATGTGTAAACTATTGGTTTATCTATGCAGGAGTAGTATTTATAGGCTGCTAGCTGTCTGTTATAAGGGTAAACAACTTATTTTGTCTTGGTTTCATTTGGCAGAAGTGCAAAAATAAGTATTTTGTATCATGGAACTGAAGTGTTAAAGCAAGAGCTGAATTAAATTAAGATATTTAACCCTTTAATTAGCAGCATTAATTGCATAATGTACTCAAGTCTATTTAAAATCCAACAATGACACATACAGTAGTCCATGGTGCAAGGTTTGTGAGGGGTATTACTGACCCCATGTGGTGAAAATGTGGACCACACTAGTCCTCATGGCTGTCTGTGTATTTTGTGTGTGCTACACTTGCTATCAGGCGGAAGAGGAGAGGGACGGCATGGAGAAAGTCAAGCTAGACAACAGGAGGATTCTCTTTAACCTCCTGCCTGCACATGTGGCCCAACATTTCCTAATGTCAAACCCCAGAAACATGGTGAGCCTCACTAATAAACAGGCAAGCAGACAGACAGACAAACAGGTAGATAAAATGTCAGAAAACCCTAAGTGAAGAGCATCAGGAGTATCACAGTATACTGTTATATAGACTGTTTTTCCATTCTGTTCTCCATTAGGATCTGTACTATCAGTCCTATGCACAAGTAGGTGTCCTTTTTGCATCCATTCCAAACTTCAATGATTTCTACATCGAGCTGGATGGGAACAATATGGGAGTGGAGTGTCTGAGACTGCTGAATGAGATCATTGCTGACTTTGACGAGGTACAAAGCTGGTTTTCTTTTTCTGGACTCTGAGAATGCCCTTCTGGGACATTTAATTTGGTTTGTATTATAGTCATGTGTTTATCTGAATATCTGTTTTGCAGCTCATGGATAAGGAGTGCTACAAAGATATAGAGAAAATCAAAACTATTGGCAGTACATACATGGCAGCTGTGGGCCTTGTCCCTACCATTGGTACCAAGGTGGCATGATATTTTGTGTTGTTTCTGTTTGCAAATATGTAAATGGATGTATTGCATTAAAATTGACATAATATGAATGCTAATTTAATGCATATATAACTACTTGATCTATTTACCCTCTTCAGGCCAAAAAATCTGTTTACGACCATCTGAGCACAATCGCAGACTACGCCATTGAGATGTTTGATGTTTTAGATGAAATCAACTATCAGTCATACAACGAGTTTGTCCTGAGAGTAGGTACGTCAAACCTTATATTAAACTGTGAACCCAAAGTAAATAAGAAACCTCAGCCTGATATTGTTTAAAATGTGTGTCTATTTGTGCAGGTATTAATGTCGGTCCAGTGGTTGCAGGGGTGATTGGAGCACGGCGACCTCAATATGACATCTGGGGGAACACAGTGAATGTGGCCAGTCGCATGGACAGCACTGGAGTACCTGGGAAGATACAGGTACCTAGAGCTCCTTAAATTACATTTTAACCAAAGATAGTTTTCTTACAAGGGAAATTTGGTTTACATAGCAGATAAATAGGAAAAATAGCCCAAAAAATACTAGTGTAAATATGAAATTCATATGTCATAAATACACAAACATGCACAAACAACACATGCTACACATTTAAGTGGACCAACACAATGAATGAGGATCAACTAAGGAGTCTATATTGAGATGAAGTATAGGTTCTTCAACAGGGATATATATTCTCTCATATATTCTTCAATCTGCCAAATTCACCAAATACAAACAATCTGATCTCAAAAATGTATATATTTGTATAAATTGTAATGCAAAAGACCATCTCTTGTGTATGTATGTGTGTGTGTGTTTTTTTCCCCCCTTGCTTCCAGGAAGCATTACATAAAAAAGGGGCAGTCAAGAACTGAACTGACCTTTTTCAGTAAAGGACTCACTTTTCAGTTGGTTGATCATGGCTCACACCAGAAACCTGCTGACTCTGTAACATAATTTGAAACATGATGCAAGTGTGATGTCTACATGATTTCTACATAACCTGTCTGCCCCAACAGAAATTTGAAATTAAACATATCTGAAGTACAACATTTGCGCTCAGAATATCACAATTAAAGGTTTTGAAGAATAGACAACTTTCACCACTGGAAACACAACATATTGAATCTGACTTGGAATAAAAACTGGAAGCAGCAGGAAACAATTAGTCTGGCACTGTATAAAGTTTAAAAATATGTCAGCTAACCTAAAGTTTGGACTGCTATGTCTTAATGGATATAAATGTAAATATGTCTCCTTGTTTTGATGACACAGGTGACTGAAGAGGTCTATCGCCTACTGAATACCAACTATGACTTGGTGTGCCGTGGCAAAGTCAGTGTTAAGGGTAAAGGTGAGATGCTGACCTACTTCCTCGAAGGCAAGGTTCAGGGTGTGGGCACTGCAACCACTTCTTCAGTAGTGCGTTCTGCCAGTCTGGCACGTCGGATCCACTCCTGTGGCAAAACAAGCGTCCCGAGCAATCTAGGCAGCATTTCCTCCACTGCCAGCCTGACGGCTCATGCCAGCACGGGCAGCAACATTCAGATGAATACTGCCAACAGCAGCCAAACGACATTCCTGCCAGCATCCTGCGTGCCCACAGTGGATGAGGAGGACGAGGAGGGCATAGAGGTGACAGAGATTAAGACTGAGGCTGTGGTAGCTGTTGCAGACATAGCAGTGTAAGAAGGAAGCCAAAACTATAAACTTCCATGAAAAAAAGGAAAGCTACCCCTGGTTGGAAGTCTAGAGAAATCAGGACTGTCTAGGCATTCTCTCTAACTCCTGAGCTACTGGCGAAACCCAGAATATGCTCATTCAGGATTTGAACTGCTGGAGAAATGACACGGTGGTATGGACAATTATATTCATTTGTAGTGATTTTTAACTGCTTGCCACTCTTGGAAGACAAATGCGGAGTGAAGAAGAAAGATACTCAGAATCTGAAATCCTTATACCACATAATTACATTTGTGGTGTTCCTGGGTTCTGTCAGATCCAGGTATAATGTGCATCTTCATTTTATAAGTAGTACATATTCCATGTACAATTGATATGTGCACTGATATCCAGAAAATGACTGATCATGCTATTGCTTTTGCACTGTCTTTCTGATTATGCCAAGGATACATTGCATTATTTACAGTGTAAAATGGTGTTGGTTCTTTTTGGTGTATGTAAGCATGCATGTAATTGTGAGTGTGCGTATGCATGTGTGGTTAATTCTGAATTGTAACTAACAGCACAAAGTACTTTTTTTATACTTGGAGCTCACTGAATAAAATAGATTTTTCTGAGACATATTTACAGTTGATAGTGCATGACTTTTTAAGAGTTAACAGCCATAGTAACAGTACTCCTGTTGAACGAAAACCAAAGTATTGAGCTTTCCAGATATTCAGTTTCACTGCTTATTTTGCATCATCCTACAAGAGAAGAGGGAGAATGGGGCAGTAGGTAAAATATATTTGGTTAACCTAAGGCTTAAAAAGTGTATTTTTGCTATTTGAAGAGAGAAAATCAGAGTCCCTGAAAACATAGTGATTGTCCTAATTAATAGTGGTTTAATATAATGTTGCATGCGTTCAGTCCGTACACAAAGGTTAATTATAGGAAAAGAGAGCTCTGTTAACCTAAAGAGCAACTCCGTAATGCTGGATGAATGCTGCTATGGAAACTACTGTATTTAATGCCAAAACTGGACCAGTCACAAAGTATTAATTGCAAACCTATGATCGTTATGAATATACATGAATACAATCAAAGGAGTCGAGAAAGGCTTTTATCCACACAATACATTACTTAAGCACACGCAATAAGCACACAACCTCTACACACAACCCAGTCCTTCACTCATAACCTCTGCAAATGCTCCATGTACGTTTTCTTAGTGCAGTGTCTGGCTGCTATCGTCTTTCAGGCATACATTACTGTACCCCAGTTTTTTTTTTGCTATATTTAAGTGACACTTTTGAGTTTTCCTCAGAGAAATCAGCTTTAGCACATTTCTCAGATACACTCAGAATTGTGAGGCGCTTTAGATATCTTTATAGCCTATATCTTTATCAGTATATAAAACTTTTACTTGATCTGCAAAAGTGTAAATACATCATGTTTCAAGTTTTTGCCTTACTCAATAAGCTTAAAGTGATTGCAACCTGCCTTTTTAGATATATTCATTTTGATATGCAGATCATACTTTTTGTAAATAGCCAAATGCTGTAAACTATGTTGTATCTTGTACAGTGTAAAGTCGAGTTATTGAATATTTTGTAATAAAGACAATATTGGTGTACAAAATATCATGTGGCTATGAATGTCAGTAAACATTTTTGGCTACCAGGATGTGAAAGAAGCACTTATGTTGTTGTGGCTGACGGTGCGAATGAAGCGCTTATGGATTTTGAAGCATGTGTAATACTGTATGGGAATTTCCAACCTGAAAGAAAATATTTTCAGCTTGTTTCCCTGAACAGTAAATAATCAACAGATAACAAATATAACTTTTAGTGTGCAGTTTTCCTCTAATCTCCACTCTATAAATTTATGTCTTTTACACTGCAGTTTATGACTCTTGAAATAATAGCTTTCACTCTAGACAGCAAAATATGGCAGAAAATGACAGGTTCAGTGAAGCCAGAGGCTACAACCAGATGAATGTCACCATGTCCCAAATGCCAAATAACAGCCAAATTTGTTTTCCCAGCACTGTTGTAGTGTTTGTCTAGGGGTTTGCTCAGTGTGATCGTTAAGTCAACAAATGCCTGGCTTGCTCAACACTTTCAGTATTGAAATTATTTTATGATTTTGAATAAAATACTATACATTCTGGTCAATTATTCAGAATTTGCAATGGAGTGTAATGATGTATCCTGAAGGAGTCATTTCTTTACAGACAAAAAAAAAAAAAAAAAGCTAAACTGCAGCCGTTGTTATCACCAACATGGACATGTCCTCTAAATCCAAAGTTGACATTATGCAATAAAGGCAATCCAAGGTAAATGATGGTTCACAAACAACACTCCCCCTGGTGTCATCAGGGCTAAAAAGGGTCATGATGAGTAAATAAGGTCATGACATGCATTAATAATTACATCTACATTAGGGTAGACTTTTTAGGGAATTTTAGGGAAAAGAGAAAATAAGTTCAGAGAATGTTAAAAACTGTTTAAACCTACTAAAATATCGATTCATTGGTCACTTATTAGTGGAAAATTATACACATACCATGATTTTTGATAAAAGTCATAATTTGGCATCTTCAACTAACCAAATGAACACTACTTTTTCTATAGTCAGTGCCATAATTTTAGAAAAAAAATGACTGCAGTCTGTGACTGGAATGGATCACATTCTTTTTGTTTTTATTTTTTTTTTACTTTTTTACTCTCATATTCAGGCTAAGTGCTATTTTTTGTGCCAAGCAGTCTAAACTTTATGTGTAAATTTGGTGGAGTGCTCCTTTAATATTCTTACCATATTACAAAGCTGCTGTTCAACACAGACACATTGCATTCATAGAACCTAGTGTCCAGTGACCTCCACCTGCACCTGTCATCTGTTAAGCACTCACACCTGATCTGAATTATGAGCTAACGAAACACTGAAACTGGACCCATTACAAAAGGTCAACCAGCTGAATGGACCTTCAGCAGCAAAAAGTAGGTTTTTATCTGCTGTTTTTTTTTTAAGTACCTTAAATTTTCATGTCTGAAATAAGTCACAGTTCAAATGTCAACCATTAAACTGGCTTTCTATATCAATTCTGCTCTGTATTTGAAAACAACGTGACCGTAAATGTTGGGACAGCGGCCATACCTGGAGCCCATTCAGGAAGAGTCAGAGCAGGAAGATGAAATCGAAGGAAGCAAAACAGCAGAAGAGCAGGAGAATTTTTTGGAGACAGAGGAGGTAATGGCAGAGGACGAGAGCGAGGAAGAAGATGATGGTGCTGCACTTAGGGTTCTGAGACCTAGAAAACTGCCTCTTTTTCTGAGGCGAAAGCGTTTCCAAGAAATGCAATCAACCTTCGATCAGCTGAAGGAAATACAGAGTTTAACTGAGTCAGACCCAACCAGTCATGCCCTGGATTCAAGTGATGAAGCTACGTTGCCTGACCCACCAAGCTTAGAAAAAAAGAAGTGGCCTACTAGTGGGAATCTGAAACTAAAGGTTAGTATTTTGTGAAAGTTATATAAAAAATCTAAGATTTGACCAGACATATTTGAACAGAAAAAAAAATGTGATGCTTTGTTTTAAGATCTCCAGCCTTGGACAGCGAAAACACCAACCAGTACAGAGGACAAAGAGGGGAAAAAGTAATGAGAATATGGCTGTGAGTGGTTTATTTTAATTTCCAAAACCTCTTGCTTATAAATGTAGTTTTTTGGGGATTTTCTTTTCACCTATGTCCTCACAAATACTTCCAAACAGGGTCTGTTTCCTCCGTGGGTGGTGGACTTGATGGTCAACATTGAAGAGGCAAAAACACACCAACTGGTGTTTGAGTAACCCTCATCATCGCAGGTTTCACGAGGCAAACGTGAAATATGTCTGGCACATCAAGCAATGACCTCGCTGGTGAATACCGAATGTAGAACAAACCTGTCACAGCCAACACGCTGCTAGAGAGTAGTGTCCAAGTCCATGTGCAATGTGCAAGTCACTTTCTTTTTTGTCGTCATCAGTGGATAAACATTCGGTGCAGTCAGAATTAATACAATAAAGAATTTAGTTTCACGATGAAAACATTTGCTTCATTTTGTGTTATTGTGTTCATTTAATTACATGTCCTCATACATCAGACACATACCTAACTGTTAAACTATAGGCCTATATATATATTTTTTTGTTCACTGTTATTAATGTAAATTTCAGCTAAAACGGGCCTTTTGTCAGCTACAGGCTGAACCCATCTACCTTTTTCATAGCTGACATACTTTGATTTCAATGCCAGTGTAAAATGTTGTGTGGGTTATCAGATCTTTCTCTGCAAGCACAGCCAAACACGTAGTTGGTTGTTTAAGGGAAGAGCTTATCTCAGCTTGACTTTAGGACTGGTACAGTATGTTAGCTGCCAGATGTGACTGTGATATATTAAAATAACTATTTTTTTAAATACATTTTGAATATTTGTAGGTGAGTGTTAAATATATTTTTGGAAAAATGTACACTTGCATCATCTTTCAATACTATACACTAAAAAACAACAACAAATACTTTACCCAAATCATTAATAGTTTTCCATACAGATCTCTTTCTCAGTGGTGAAGTATCCACAAAAAGTAAAAGTAGCAACACAAAAATATTCCAAGTATTTAAATGTTACTTAAGTACCATGTTCCTCCTCCATCCCCACCACAGCCAACCAGCGCACATACTGACACTGCTGAGTCAAGCCCCAACACCAGTTGTGGTGTTTGTATCTCTCTTCAACATGTCAACACAAACACAAACACTATCACCAATGCAACAGATAACACCAGATGCACTGCAAACAGCAATTATGGAAGTATGAACGCACTGAAATTAAACACTGACTTACCACTAGAAGTGTCTACGCCTGGTCTTCCTGAAATCAAAACCCCCGATCAGCTCCATGACCCATAATCACCGGTGCTGTGGTCAGCGGCCTGGCTCAGTTTGGGCCCATACGCACAAACGACGTCATATCCCCATTAATCCTGGGCGGTGTTGTATAGATCCTGTGCTTTGCTGCACTGGGCCTTGAAGGGACCATCAGTGTTGTTTCCAGTTTGCAAATGCAGCGACAGAAGCTGCGCGTCAATGTCTTGAACAGAAAGTTAGATGTTTCCAAATGTTTCGCCCCAGTGTTTAGTTCAGTACGGTTGTTCAGTCATGTTGCGATAAGGAGGCCATCTTGGCTAGCCAGCAGCTAGCTAACAGCGTGACCAACCTCATGCTAACACGTTCATACAGAGGTGTCCAGCTGTGCTCATTCTGGCCCCTGATCTTTTTCATGAAACGTATAAGTTTAATGAAAGGACCAAGGACTGCAGGAGACTCACGTGATCTTAGATACAATCTGAATTATGTTTATTTTTTTATGTATTTTTTTATATTATAAAAATAACTACAACTATCCCATCTTCGGTGTCTGCAGTTACCATGGTTACAGGTGTTGTGACGCACAGCGCTTCATTCATATTTTGACTACACGTGTAGTTCAGTAGTAAACATCTAGAGGGAGAGTTACACGGTTGACCGCCGACATGGAGTACGACACAAAGGATATCCCTGTCAACTCTATGAATCTGTTTGAAACATTTAGGACAACACAATAGATGTAAACAGAAAATGGAAGCAGTCAAGTAGAGTACTGCATATGTAAAATGTCCACACTTTTATTCTCCTTTTATTCCCAAATCAGAGAGCTGGGTTTTATAGTTATTCCTGTCATTGTATCTAAATCCAATTTAAAATCAGCAATAGCCTGTTTTACAAATACATGTAGTCGTGTGTTATATACACAGACTATATCCTCAGCACTATATTGTTTTTCTTTATGCTGGAGCTTCATGTCCTTACCAACAATACCATCCAGGTCACTAAACAATCCTGCATTATGATAAGGTTACTCTCCATCATCTCATCTATCTGCTTAGTAAATAATCCCGATTATTTTATTGGACTTTCTTGGTTAAAGATTTTTGAATTGTGAATGGTTACAGAATTCTTTATTTTGCTCTGGTTAAGCTCATTACATCATACAAAATGAAAAGCCATAAAAGTTACATGTAGTACAAAATGTGAGTGCTGCTGTCACACCTTGAGTAAGTTGATAGTTATGTCAAATACTACACTGAGGATACAACCAATTACTATTATCTTTCTTCAGACAAACATGTTGTGATTCTAGCAGTGCCTTCCATAATGTTAGGGTTATGCAATGCTAAAGGGGAATGATCTTGTTTATCTGTCTGCCTGATAAAAGAAACCTTTACCAAAGAGACTAAAGGTACAAACAGGGTTTAAGTGTCAAAACACAATCTGTCAGCATTACATTGCAAAAGACGTGAAATTGTAACAATCACTGACAAGCATCATCTCTCATCTCATAACCTTGTATCATCTAGCATGGATGTTAAGCATTAGTTAATACTTTATTGATAAAATTCTTCAAAAAGCAATATTCATGCGATCATAAGATTTCATAACCTCAAATGTAAAGCCAAAGATCAGAAATGTGATGGTCTAAAAACAGGGTTGTTTTGATGTACAATCACTTCACTTTCCAGAGTCAATATTGACAATAGACCTTGTGAACCTGGATCTTTGTACGTCATGCAGGGTCATCAACTGTTTACAGCCGCTTTGTCCAAAATATTTTATATCTCTGGTCACTGTGTCAATTATTAACTTTGCTGGAGGCCAGATCTCCATATAAATATTGGTGGTTCGAAGAAATCACTTTAGAAGAAAAACTAGTCATACAGAGCAGTTAAGCAAAGGTGAGCATAAAACAATAGAATTATCCGAAGGCTGGAGATGATTGGATTATATGAGAAGTTGATAACAGCGGCAGTGGTGACTGTGGCTGTCATAGCTGGGGTGAAGTCATCCCCAGTGGTGGGACCGGAGCCTATCCGCTGTGTGCCCTGTACGCAGGAGAAACTAAACAACTGTCCTGCCGTCCCAGCAGACTGCCAGCAGGTACTGAGGGAGCCTGGCTGTGGTTGCTGCATGGCATGTGCTCTGGAGAAAGGAGCATCCTGTGGGGTTCACACAGCCCACTGTGGTGAGGGTCTCCGCTGTACTCCCAGGCCAGGTGAGGCCAGGCCTCTCCACGCTCTGACCAGAGGACAGGGCGTCTGCACTGAGGACCTGGGCCAAGGTATTCCAAGTTCTTCAAAGTTTTCTTATGGCTCCACTGTTATAAAATGATACATGTTAATCTCAAAGCAAATAATTTAAATAATTATTTTTACATGTACAGAGGAAACAGATGGAGTCCCTGACTACAGCTCCCTGCACTACCTGCTGGGTCTGAATCTTCCCCTTGACCACCAGGACACCGCTGAGGGCCATGAGAGCATCAAGGTCAAGATCAATGCTATCCGTAACAAACTGGTGCAACAGGTAAGAATAACGCGTACTGTGAAACAAAAATACCTTCCTTCCACAAGAGGGAGCAGTTGGTATTGAGGCACTAGAAATACTTCAATGTACATACAGGTACGTAGTTGTCACTTACTATTTTTTTTTTTTTTTTTTGGCTTTTGCGTAGGGTCCCTGTCACATTGAACTACATGCAGCACTGGACACGATAGCCAGCTCTCAACAGACACTAGGAGAGAAGTTCACAACTTTCTACCTCCCAAACTGTGACAAGCACGGCTTCTACAAGGCCAAGCAGGTCAGAACTGCAGGATTTTACACACATACACACACACAGAATTTCTCCACCTGTAGAAAGACATTCATCTTTAGCTACTGGGTGATTTTTTTTCATGTGGTTCCCATCTCTGTTGCTTACTTAGTGTGAGTCATCTCTGGTTGGACTGCCTGCTCGCTGCTGGTGTGTTTCTTCCTGGAATGGGAAGAAGATCCCAGGATCGAGTGACCTGCTCAGTGACTCAGAGTGTCATCAAGAAGTCACTTACTGAGGGGATGGATACTATTATCACTCATAAACACATTTACACATGCGCACACAATTGCATACACAAACATAGACACAAAACATACAAAATGTAAAAACCTATTTCAAAGAGGGAAATTTCCTCTCATTTTATTTGCATGACATATGTATCAAGACTTATTTATTCACTACTTGTATATTCCTGCTATCATTAACCATTTGTCATTTTTAGATTTTTTTTTATATGTTTGCCTTTTTTTCTGATTGTAAATAGGGCAACACTGTATATATCTGTGCTTCTGACTAAATAACTCCATTGCTCAAAACCACAGGTCTGCAGCTATGCCAAGCCCATTTCAGAGTCTGCAGGATCTTCTTTTTTTTTAAAAATTCATTCAAAACTGGAGCTGTGCACAGTACAAAACAACACAGCTGCTCATTCATTCAACATGTTGACATTGTTTGAATGTATCTCCATTGGCGTTTCCTCAGTGGGTATTTGGGGAAATACTTAAAGTACCACAAATATGCACACAGTGGTCAAGCACAAACATATCAGGGCCATCCAAGCCACTGTGAGGTTTGGGATGGGTTATTCTGCATGTCTACCTCTACTAGTCTTTGCAGGTCCACAGGTTTAGTAGAAAGTTGCTGGGGGCTCTTCTCAGCTTGTATTTGTTTAGAGGGTCAGTGTGGTCTTTTTTGACTTATTTTAGCATCTATTCTAATATTTATTATGATTCACTCATGTGTTTATGCTTTTGTTGTTGCGATCACATGCAGTGTACTGAATTGATTGTGGATTCTTTTTTTTTTTTGGAGAATGCTGCTATTCTATTATTGGTTTTATTGAAACAATGTATGTTTTCTAATTCTGTGAAAGTACATTCAATTAAAATATCAGTCATTATGATGGGGTTATGTTTCATTGTATTTTACTAGTGCCAAAGAAAACCTTTAGTCATGCTCCAAAAATGAAAAATTCAATACTTGGATAATTTCATTCTGCCTTTATTAAGTAAAAATAGACCTCTGAGGGTTGCATTGTACATGCAAACAGCATATTTGCAAGGCAAGTGATGAATATTATCACCAGTTAGACAAAGACCAGAGATAACAGTTTGTGGCCTTTATCCCAAAAATTCAGCTTATGCAAAGTGACAAACAGAACACCAACAACCACAGTACACATAACAGAAAATGGCCCTTTTTATTGTGGCTGGAGAGCCAGCATAAAAATTTTATATGCACAGTAGTGTTTGAGCTGCACAGTTGTGGCCAACTCCCTGAGGAGCAGCAAGTAACCGGAAAAAATGGAATTCATAGTAAGGCACTGCATGTTTACTCTGAGAGGCAAATTCAAACATACATACATTTTACGGTTGTCAGGACCACACATGTCTTTATAACAAATCATAGGCATACAAATTATGATTAAACATCACAAGCATATATACATGTGCAATGCCACTTAATTGTGCGTAAAGAGCACTCTCATCCATATGTATGACAAGTACAAATGTCTCTGTGTTTAAGAATCAGAATAAGGCCTTTGAGATAACTTCTTTACATGTATCCTCTTCTCAGAAGCTGTCCAGGTTAGGTCAGAGACAAACACCTTATAAAGAATCCAGAAAAGTACAGACTGTATCTGCAACACTGAGACTTTTTCCTCTGGGTAGTCTTCTTCTGTTCCCCTTGCTCTGCCTCAGAAAATAGGTCCCACAGGCAACAGATAGAAATAGCAAACATCCATATATCGGCTGAGCCATCTCTTGACCTCTCTCCCAATATCCTCAGTGTCTCCATTTGTTTACAATTCTTCTCGCGCTCACTCCCACCCTCCCTCCCTCCATCCTGCTCTGCTCCTATTGGCTCTCTGAGTTGTAGTATGGGGCGTCTCCTTGCTCCTTCCCATCAAAAGCTGGCAGAGGGTGTCCGTATTTGTCCACACACCAACAGAAGCCTCGCTTTCTGCCTTTGGATGGACGGCACTGAAATGAAGGAAGGGACAAGGTGAAAGCAGGGAAGAGAAATGGGGGGTGGAAGCAGCTAAGTGTGCAGTTGAATATGCAGCATTATGGGTAACAAGCCACTTTACTCAATGAAGTAGAACAGCAATAGTTAAGAGGCATTAATGGTCAGCTTGTGCTGAGTCAACGCAGCCTTGGCTATCCAGCACAATCCAGTATTTTGAGCTGCTTTTATGGTCTACCTCCTGTTATGCACACATATAGAGACCTTTAAGGTAAACAGAAACCTGGTAAAATATTTGCTTAGTCCCGTTTGTGAACAACTGAGAACCAAGATCTATTTTCAGAAGCTGGTGGCCAGTACGAATCATCTGTTGCTGATTATACCCCACAGCTCCAAATTATGGGTAGCCTACTACAAATGACTTACAGAGTCTGTGGAGCTACCCAAGGGCTGTTATTTTACTGCCAATTTTACTAAAGGTCAACCTCCACTCTAGTAAAACATGCAGCCATTCATTTCAAGTCCTTAAGCAACTATGCTGCTGCTCCAAAGAGGAATCGGAGCTGATCAGGAGGAAAGACATAATTATTTAGTTCAATATTTCAAGGGGTGTGACTGAGAGTCTAATCTGAGCTGAAATAAGGCTCTCGTGCTCTCAGATTGCTGTTGCATAGAAAGTGTAGAGGTAGAGGATCATTATGTATTCACTTTGCAAAACTCTGATCTTATCTTCACTGCATTTTGTGTGGCCACAAATGTCAGAAAAACAACTGTAGCAATCAAAAATTTAAGCACAATTTACCAAAGAAATTTATCTGTTTCCACCATGAAATCTGTCCAAAGTGGGGTTTTTTTCTCTAAAAAGACATTTACTGTTATTAAGAGCTGTAATAGGAGATGTTTTTGCTTAAAATCATGCAAACGTCCAAATTAAACTGACCAACATGAAATGTCTGCCACTCCTTCAGTGCCTGAGGGCTCGGCGCAGCATACTAACTCTATTCTACATAAACAAAGACAATGAGCCTGGCGTTGTGAGGCTGCTTATAAGATGATTGCAGGTCAAAGAGAACACTTGCATTAAGCAGGAAGGACTCCTATGTAATAAGAAAAGCTTGGCGATGCAGACTCCTAAGTGCCTCCATATGAATGCGTCAGAACCTCTCATTTATTACAACCCGATCGTGGGTGAACCATGTGAGTGTGGGGATGGCTGCAACTCTATTTCTGTGCATGCTTCTCAAAAGTCCAGCAATTATGGGGCGAGCACATCGGGTGTTGGTGGCCACCTTGACGTCTGTCTCCCTGGGAGGGTTCCCGTTATACGGCCATCGTCCCAGCCGTCAACCCCACTGGGGTTTGGCCCCTGTGATTCCTGTCTCCAGAGCCAGTGGCTAGGGTCTACCTCACTGGTGTGGTGGTGCAATGATGAGGCTCTAATAACTACCAATGAACACAGGAGGACAGCTACAAATCTGTAATTGGGCTGCAGGAGACCTAAAGTGTGAGTCACTAGACGTCAGCACTGAATCTTTATTAATGGAGCCTCTAAAAAAAGGATGCTGTTTTTGCTTATTACAAGTTGTAAACATGTTTTGCCAAATCAATTTTTAAGTAACGTTTAGGCTTTCATGAAAATGATGCAGGAATATATAACTATCATAAAGTCAGTATGAAGTGATGGGCTTTTGGATGTGCATTTTTACCTGCTTTTTCTTATAGAAGCCATTCCTGTCACAGTTTGGTATGCGGAAACCTCTGGGGTTGAGAATATTTGCAATCTTGAGGCTACTGAGAAGGCTCTCAATCTCTCTCCGACAGGGACCCTACAGATGAGGAAACACATAAGACGTTACTGTACTAGTTCCAGTACTTAAATACTTATTTCCAGCTCAAACGTAAAAAGCACTTCAACACCTTTGCAGGTAATTCCATTAACACAAGGTACTTTATTCAGCAGAGTACATGTAATGAGTTTGTAAATAAAGATGCTAAACAAAGCTGGCTCACACAGAATCACATCACACCACACTGCCCTGCTGTAATACCCAAACAATGGTGGCTGCGATATGAAAGAGGCGACAGTCTCAGATGAGAAATGAATGCATCTGACCGACTTATAGGGGCTTAACAGTTTGCCAAAGCTGCTTACAACTCTTACATTTTAGACAAAGTGGGGGATGAAGTGAATTCAAAGAGCTTAAAGAAGGAGCCAAAAGGTTTGTTCTCAAATCCAAGTACTCCAGTCACTAATCAAAGCAGCCAGTCAAAGTCCGTTACTAGTGTGTGTTCCCTTCTCAGTCCGTAGAGAAGATGAAAATAGCAGCAGGGCTTCCCAACAGGCACTCTCACATAGGCCAATCCATCATTTGTTGGCTCTCAGTACACCCGGCACGCGGACGCCTTGTGGCCAAACAACCGCCTGACCCAGGTCAGCCGCAGGGACACCGTACCCGCTCGCTGCCATGCCATTCTGCTGCTCATGATGCCTGCCAACTGTCAGCACCGCTACCCAAAACATTTCATCACCCGCAGGGGGGAGAAAAACACCAAAACACAGAGGATGAGGAGAAAAACATTCCTCCAGTGTGCACTGAAGACAGAAAAATATTGGTTGTGGTACTTACATACTCAGGCTCCTGTTTGGTCTCTAGAGAGAAGTTTTGTTGGTCTGTGATGAGTGGTCCCGGGAGCTGCTCCATTTTAAAGCTCTGGGTTTTCTTCTGCTTCTCACGTCTCAGGACTTCTGACTTGGCAGAGGAGACAAGGGGGTGAAGCGGAGGTCTCAGGGGTCCCATGGGTCTGTGAGTGCTGTATGAGGGCTGAAGAACTGAGCTGCTGGAGTTACGCTCCTTGTCTTGAGTATCAATATTCTCTGCTGAAGTTTGAGAGCAAACAACTGTTTATAAACAAACAACTAAAAAGTACAGCAGGAAATTTAAGGGAACATTTTTTTTATGTTATTCAGACACTGATTGAAGTTTTAGTATTTCATTTTTCAGAAGCATTTAGTAAAGTGATGTAAAATATATGTTTAGATTTTTCTAAAGAATTAATTGACTCAGCATGACTATTGATTCTAAATGTGCTTCCATTTTAAGCTCCTGTAGCCTTATTCATCTAATCTCAAAGTATAGTAGATTTGAAAAATCATCCTAAACTGAAAATCAACACCTAGTCAGTGATTGTGGCTTTCACACAGGATTGTGTTGTGTATTTTGGAAAAGGTGATTGCTGTTCAGTTAGAAATCCATAACCTGACACATTTTCCTAAACTGACAATAAATACTGATCCATTTCTGCTTCTAATCAATAGGTACATCCTTCTTCGTGATTAGGAATTTTATTGATTCAGTGAGTTGAATAAATAAAACACTGTGCTGTTGCATCAATATGCGCATCCATCACTGTAGCTGTTCCTAAGCTAGGAAGAACTCTGGGTTTTAAAGTGGGCAGATTTACCTGGTAGTTCATTGACTGGAGGAGTTGGTCGGTTATTAGTAGCATTTGCACAAATGCCCCGTCCCTCCAGTAGCGCCTGCAGAGGTTTCGTCTCACCGGGCTGATGCTGACAGGTCAATCCGGAGCCACATCTCCCGGTGTACACGCCGCACGGCTGGCCGAAGCTCAGAGCGCAAGTCATGCAGCAGCCGCAGCCCGGTTCGCGGACTTTCTCCGCGCAGTCCTTGGGCACAGGTTTGCACAAAAGGCGCGCTCCAACGTCGCACGGGTCGCATCTGATAACCGGTTCGACCGCACCTGACCGCCGGCTGAACGATGCCAGGACAAAAGTCATGCAAAGTGTGCGAAAACAGAAATCCATAGTGGCGTCTGAGAACATATGGCATCAATATGAAGAAGCGCAATGTTGTACTGTGGTGACTTTTCGCTGGCCAGCTTCTCTCTCATTCACATAAAGCCACCGGGCAAAACATCTCAATATATAGACCCCGGTGACTGTAGTCACACCCCCGAATGGCTTGTGGTCTGCTGATGAATTGCCTCGACGCCGTTATTCCTCCAAACCATCACCATGCTGGGGTTTTGCAGAGCAGAACAACATTTACGGTATGAACGTTTAAGATTTTTTTTGATTGAAAGGAATTTAAGAAAAAAAATCTTTGCATTAGCTGGAGTATTTAGTCAAACTCTAATTATTCTGCATACATTTAATGCAGAATAAAGCTGCCAGGCCATCACACACAGACAAATTCAAGGAAATAAGAAGCTTTCACAGAAATGTTTTTAATGTGAGGACTATTAGATCCATACACACAAGTATCCATCCAAGTTTCTGCTATACGCGATTTTAGTTGTAGGGGGCGCCAACAGAGAAACACAGAGTGTCTTTGTAATTTTTCAATGAATCAGTGACAGTTGCAGTCAGGTGGATTAAATGACCTAATCTTCCAGGGTCTATGCGTGCGTATTTTTCCTTGGTGCGTAGAGGCGCGTTTGTGTACAGTGTTTTAATAAATACATGTAACCATTTTACTTACAGTTTTGTAGTATATCTACTACTTCCTACTTCTATTTCACTCCATTTCTGTAACAGCTAGTTTGCATAATAATATTTTACATACCAAACAAATGATACTTGAAAACCCATTCTGGAGAACTGTAACTACAACAGGTTACAAAGAGTCAATGAGAAATTGCCACAAGCTTCATTCTACATGTAATTTTATAGTAAAAAGATTCAGGTTGGCCAGATGTGGGTCAGAATGTAATTCAGCTGCATGATCTTCTGCCACCAGCCTCTAACACAATCATTTCATACAAAGAATGCACCTCATGTACAGGTGTGTTTCTCACATGTACAGTAAATCAGTGGTCTCTGAACTTGTAGTTGGGACATGTGACATAACTGGGATTGTTTTGGTTATTTGTCAGTGCCATAGCATAAAGCAAGGACACGTACATGTGAGAAAATTCCTGACTAATTACATCTGTAGAATTTTTGGGTTCACAATTAATTGGTTACAGATGAGAGAGGGAATACATCAGCACAGAATGTCCAGAATACCTCAAAAGAATAACAGGAGAGGCGAGGTGTACAGTTTCTCTTTGCTTTTGAAATTTCTTGGAGGCCAGTGTCAAATCAGTTGCCAACAAGCCCTGGCGTAGTGCCGCCTGTTAACAGACAGGTCTACAGCAGAGCAGTGCTCAGCGGAATGCCAAACATTTGTTTCATATGCTGAAAAAAGTCTGCTGATTTTCCTCTCTCTCTTCTGCTCAGAGAGCTCTTTGGAAGTGTGTGTGTGTGTGGGGGGGGCTGCTCTCGGCCACCTGTGCATATTCAGCATAGCAGAGGAGAGCGTCGGGCACAGGGAGTAATGTGGTGAAGGAATGTCGTCCCGCAGAGCAACCACTCAATAAAGAGGGAGTGTGAAGAATTTGCTTTTGCACACACAGGATATTACTGTACATGTGTTCAACATAACCTGCTGTCAAAGGCTACACTGGCCAATGGCAATTGCTTGTCAAATCCTAATCTGGGACAATTTTCCACTGTTTTAAGATGGTTTAGCTTGAAGCTAAGAAAGGGGCCTGCTTTGGCAATAAACCATAAAGCTATAGGTTCTTGTTTTGAAGGGATATAAGCATTTATTTTAAGTGGCCTTTAGTATCCCTGTATTTATCATTATAACACAGTAACTTAACACAGGATCGGTTCATTGCAACAAAAGTTCTGCATATTGAAATTTATCATTTTAAAAATGCAAAGATAAAATCCCACTTGCATGTGGTCTATCTATAATTCAAAATGAAATAATAGGCTATTTTTTCTGTATTTGGTGAACTGGCCCTTTACTTAAATTTATTGTGATACAAAGTTCATTTTTGAATTGAATCGTTTGCTTCATTTGAGTTATTGAGAATTAACATTCCTTTATTACCATTCCAATACACCAATTAGCCTTCTTTTCCTTAAAAAGCAACTAAGGTCTATTATTTTGATAATATGAAATAATGCTTCTCTTGGCAGCTTCCCATATTCTGGCCCTGTTAGTGTGATTTTGTCCATGTTCAGTGGATGGTGTTACTGTACTGATGGGCAAAAACACAAGAATCTGCAGCATGGGCCAAAACTCACAGATTAAGAAGCACATAGTTTAATCAGCTGGAGGTCTGAAGAACATGTCTGGGTTATCCCGGGAGAAGGATGTTTGTATATATGTGTTTGACCTTTCAAACAACAATCAACTCTCAATCAATGGCTTTTAATGGCTTTCATGGACTTTGAGATGGCAGTGGGGGTCCGTGTGTGTCTGTGATTGTCCGTGTATGTCTGTGACTGTCCGTGTGTGTCTGTGACTGTCCGTGTGTGTCTGTGACTGTCCGTGTGTGTCTGTGACTCTGGGTAGCCACTGTATGGAGGTATGCTGCAGTAAAAGAGTTAGGGGGTGGAACTGTTCAAGAATGAGGCTGCCACAAATCACATGACATGTCTGGTACGGTCACTGTTTTTTTTCCCTCCCATAGTCTCATGACTCTCTGTCAGAGCTTTTCAAGCACCACAAATGAATTGGACACAAAGGTCTCTATTATGATTCTTATTCTACGTTGATTGGCACCCATTTGGAAGTTGTCTGATTATTAGATGGAAATTGGTGATAAAAAAGAGCAAAAACGTTAATGCAACCTTTGAAATAATTCTATGGTTAATTAATCTCAGCCTGACAAATTACAGTCCTTGGACATGGGCAGAGACCGGAGTCACTCACTCTGGGGCCAGAGTTACTGTCTCACACGTCAGCCTTTTGAACACATGTATATGTACATACATTTCCTCATATATGCAAAACCTACTGATTCTCATTCTTGCTATAATTCATTCACTCCATCACTGAGCCTTGCTATTTAAGAAATATAATAAACAAACTGTACGGAAAGCATGATTTAAATGTAAATGTCAATTCTTTAAAATGCTTCTTATTCAGTCCATAGCAATTTTCCAATCATGTTTCATTTATAATTTTTTCTTGGAGCGTTTCTGATCCACAGCAACTTCACCAGATGACTTAGATACAAATGAAAGAGACAAACCTTATTCTTGCACAGTCATGTATCATTTTTCCACTGACACACCATTACTCACAGTAAACAAAGACAAAAATCGCAGTTGTGGAAAAGAAAGTATCACTTGCAGATGCAGGCCCTACTACAGTCCATTTATTTTATAAGTGATGATGGCCTGGGATTTGAAAGCGCTGCATGCTGTAATGGAGAGAAAAGACAGGGATTTATAAACAGTAACAGTGGTCTCTGATCAGTTCACCCAACTGTTAAAAATCTACACTAGTGTCATACTTTCTCATTTTATTTGTGCCATATTTTCTACATTTTATTTCTTTTTTTCTATTCTCTTTTTATGTAATTATATGTAGTTGTTAATATGTAGTTTATTGTGGTGTTGATCTTTGTAGCTGAAACATGCAGAAAAGGTCTGACAAGTTGTTAAATTGCACTTTATATAATAAACAGCTTAAAATACATTTGAAAACCTGATATGTGGTTTTGACAAACGGGTGCTTAAAGCTCATATGTTAGGGTATTTCATTTTTAAAAAGTGTTGGCTGCCATCCCAGAATGAAATTTCTATTTTTACTCCTCAATCTTTGTTCTGCCTCTAAGCAAAGAGATGAGCCTTGTCCTTCTAATTACGTGGTTGTAAGAACGCTGCAGCTCTGGTGTGATCAAGGAATGAGATTAAATTCCGTCAGTCCAATAAACAGGGCCTCGATATTATCTACAAAATGAGCCTTAATTGGCCTCAGCCTGCTGGCAGGGACTGGTGTAAATTCGAGAAGTTTATTGGAAAGATGGTATTTGTTGAGACAGGCATACTGTGTGTGACAGAATTAATCATCGTCTGTTATGGATACTTGCCGAAGTCAGACATGTCAACACAACAGCAGCGATTATATTACAGAAGCTCATCAACTACCACCTCATGTAGATTAAGGGTTGGGAAATAAGCCTAATGCTCTTGAACAATTTCTTGTCTGTTTTTCTTTGTAATAGTTTTCCTTTATTAATGATTGTCATCATAAAAGTTAATATTAAGATATGTAAATTAATCTTGATGGGTGTGTTATTAAGTTACACAGTTCTTTCACGCTCACACATATTGTTATTATCTGTGTGAAATATTGCGTCTCCTGACATGTTCTTCTGTAGTCTAATGATGTTGCTTGGTTTTCTGGACTTGCCCCAGCTTCATTTATTTTGAGGCTACACCACACTAAATAACAGAGGAACACAGGCTTTGGGCTCCTGCAGTCACCACACCTGGGCCTTTGCTTCCTTCCTGCCCTCCCCGGGAATTCTTCACTTTCACCACCTGCAGAAATACAGCAGTGAAGGTGTAGGAGAGAGGGCCTACCCCTTTCCTCCCTCACTGACTAGTCTCTGCAATTTTATCCCTTCTGAGCACCTGTAGAGCAACCTGTCCAGGCTTGTATGGAAGTGAAATTCTCTTTCTGAACTCCCCAAATGAGACAAAGGGACATGTGTGTGTTGGAGTAGTGCATATGTACAAAGAAAGAAAGACACACGCACAGAGTCCAGGTATGTCAGCCTTATTAAAGGATGTGCTGTTGGCCCACTTTAATCTTTACTATTCTACTTTTAAACTACAGCCAGTGAAGTTAATTTGACTAATTTTGACGTCACAAAACTGCTCCACTTGTGCAGGTTCAAAGGACTTGTGTTTCTAGTGTCCTCTGGTGGTTGAACTTTTTACTGAACCTATTGTATCCTGTAATGTTACAATACGTTTTTAGCAGGGCTTGGCAGTAGTAGTAGTGTTATTTTCTTTCTAACCTCTTCACTTTCTGATTTGTATTAGGAGGTTATAACTACTGTTGGAAGACACTGAAGCTACAACCATTCATGTGAATAAAACCCCAGTTGCTGAGGCTGAGCAAGATATCCAAAATTATTATAAAGGTAATGTATATCAAATTTTCATCAAATGAAAAGAAACCCTAACTTTACAGCATCCTGTGTCTATGAGTATTTCTTTCAGTATAAATATTATAGAGCCCTAATGAAGAGCTGGCAAAAGCCCATAACCATTATAGATAGCTAAGATACACATAATCAATAACACAGTTAAGAGGAAACGAGTATAAAAGTGTTTGTTGCTGTGAAGCTACATCACCAACAAATCTCTGTGCTGTAGTGTCTGATGGTTGCTTTGCGACTGGTCTTTCCTGAATATGTCAGACTTTTTAACGGATCACCAAGATTGTGCAAATGTTTCCTTTTGTTTATTTACAGAACACATCAAACAAATAAACTGTTTGCATGAAACATGATATAATAACAGAGGGCACAATATTGGGTAAATATAAGGTACAGATAATAGGTCATGAAATAATGATAATAAATGTGTACATGACAAGTATAAGACTATCACAGAGTTTTATGGTGATATGGCTCTGCTGTCCAACATGCAAATAGTTAAAAAGAATTTTACGTCAAGACACACCTATGGGTACTCATCAGCTTATTCTTTCCCCAAGTAGACTATATTGTATATGCCATTGACAGATGACTAGATAAGTATGTCAAATACTAAATTTATTTGTGCAGTTCTAGCACTGAGCACTTTCTTTCTTCTTAGTTTTCCTCTAAGAACTAAAAACACTAATGTAATGACAGCACTGGTTTCCTCAATATAGCAGCCTGTGTTTAAAAAAATAATGACATTTAATGTACAAAATTATGTATACTAATTTTTGATACTGAAACACTGCAGTGCTGTTAGTAGACACAAAGAGGATGATTTGGCAGCTATGAACGCAGCAATCTTCTACACAAAGTACCAACATGTTTTTAACTAACTCATGTCAATATATATTAGGGTTTAATTAAAATATCTTTCTATGGTTTTTCTCATTTCATCACACACACACACAAGCACACCCACGCACAGGCTTGAATTAAAACGTTGCTAACAGCTTTATAAGTGGTCATATTCATGTACAACTTAAAAAGAACATGATTTAACAGTTTCCTAGAAGCCACATACATGCTGGACATGTGCAGACAGCTGTGTTTAAAAAAATAAAATTTGCATAGATAGATTATATTAAAAAAAAAAAAAAAAAAAAAAAAATCCTGTATCAGAAGTAGCCAGTCCAAGAGTCCAAATTATACACATTTGCCACACATTGCTGCACATTTTAAATTCCACAGGGACACTGCCTGTTGAACAGATGCAGCACAAAGGTGCTTCTGCATTGGCTACAGCTGAACAGGATGTTAATAGCTTGAATGAAGACTGTTTTGGTTAAATATTTGGAAAAAAGTTCCACGCAACAAGGTAGCTTTTTCTTGATTTGTCAATAAAAATCTTATCCATGAATAACAAAAGTAGCCTTTGTATTATGTACTTAAAATATGTTCAGAAAGAATATATCTTGCTGTATGAAATGTTACAGTTATAAAACAGCAGAAAAAGGCATATACTTCTTATGAGTTTGACATTTTCTTAGTTGGCAGTTCATTAAATAGGACAAAATAAGAAATTAAGAAGAGGGCTTATATTTTATAGCAATTAATATATGTAAATGCCCTGGTGCTGGTGACAACTGTGTATGTAACATCCAAGGTTAATGTCCAGAAAATCACCATCTTCAGCCCTTATGTTTTGTCCTTTTTTCATCCTTTCAGTCTTTATTCTTTCATGTTTGTGTTCTAGGTGAGCAGAACAGCTCTGCCCTACTTATTCTTTTGTGAGCCAATCATTACCTTGGAAACAAAGTTGACAATGGCGCTCGCTGGTTGTTCAGGGTCATGCTCTGCAAACAGGTGACATATATTGTCCATGGAGGTGCCAGTTTTCCTCGCCACAAAGCCGAAGATCCTGCAGAGAAGAAGCAAAAAACTGAATAGAAGCACTGTCGTCTGCTTCACAGTGACCACTTCCCTCTTAAAACAACTGCCTTTCTCATCATAGCAGTGTAAAGAAATAACAAAAATGTACTTACTTTGCTGAAGGGTAGCCATCTTTTCTCCACCTATATTTTGGTGTAAAAGGATAAGAGATTTGAGTTACTGTCCTATTAGAGCTGATCAAGTACACAGACTCTCCAGATTAGAACTGAAATCATAAATTTTATGTTCACAGGTCAGTTTGTTGCCTATGTATTTCCCTGCTCAACTTGCAATTATCTTGAAAACATTTTGTCATACCACACATTCTTGGAGTAATAACAGGGTTTCCTAACAGTAGCTATGATCACCACTCTAAAAACCCTTCAATGACATGTGTTCAAACTATACATTAGCAGTACTCACTTTCTATCCTGAGGGTCCAGTGCACAAAATATGACTGTATTGACATTGTAATGCCGCCTGAAGAAAAGCCTAAAAGGAAATGGAGGGGATAGTGAATATTGTGAGAAAATGTTTTTAGCAAGTACATGTAGGGTATGTATGGTGTTATTATGCCTGTGTGCTACTCACTTCCTCTGGTTGTCAGTGAGGGTGATTCCCTGGGAAGAAACTTTGAAGTGGACCACAGTGGAGGTGGGTGGCGGGTTGGCGCTCAGAGTCATACTGGTAGCTTTCTGTACTGCCTGGACGCCTGTCAGGGACTCCATCTCCACAGAGCCCAGGTACCACACATTACAGGCTGCAGCAACAGAGGTTCAAATTACACTTTCATCACACCTGCTAACTCTAGAGCAAGTCTATTCAGTGACACAGTGACCAAGTGCCAGACCATAATAACAGGAGCAGAAAAAATAGCCATGTGTGGATGCACGCATTTCCAAGTGTTACAAAATTGCATGCAAGGGCTGTGTTAGTGTTTTATGCACAACGCTATCATTGCTTTGTCATAGTGTCTATTCATAGCAAGTCATGTTAGACGCTTTATTACCTGCACCCTGTTTTAGCAGCTCAGCAGCAGAGTTGCTGACTGATTGTGAGGTATTCTCCACAACATCCTCAAGAGGATCTATGAAGGAGGAAAGCAAAAACATCAGTGAGATTATCTAGTGAAACCATAACAGCTACATAAACAAATTAAATGACTAAATTGACCAGACAGCTAGAATAGCCAGTGGCCACAAAACCTCACTAATGTTTATTTTCTGCTCTTACCAAAGGACAGGAAGAAAAAATAAGAAGTATAAAATCTCTGTGTTTGTGTGTGAATGTTTACCTCTGTCAGGTATAATAAGTTTACAGGGCAGGGCCAAGGGGGTGATTGAATGTTGGCAGACCAATGCAGTCAAGCTTCCTGTGAAATAAAAGCATTTGGAATCCAAAGTATGGTTAGATTTGATGCCTTATTGCCAGATAAACTTCTTTCTATGAGTCTTTATTAAAAGGATGACAAAATTAATATAAATGTAAAAAAGTGTGTATTTATTCAAAGTACATAGAATCAATGAAAAAGACAAACCTGCTTATTTAATTAACCATTCATGTAATCGCTCAGGCACATCAAATTTAAAAGTCTCCACACAAAAACATCAACAACATGAAACAGCCAGCTAAGGATACAGTTAGGATACAGTTACTCAGTTACCCAACAGTAGCTACTGGTAACATACACCACAGCCCAGTAGAGGACAGTGTTGTACATGAATGCTGTGGTGCAGTGTAGCCAGACAACCCAGAACTGTTGCTGTTGTAGGCACAAGGTTTTAACAGAGCAGGCACTCACCAAAATAGGGCTCATTGGGGCAACCCTTCAACCGAACCCCTTTCTGTGTACACTCAATCAGGAAGTGGCGCACTAATTCATTGGACAGATCACCTCCTGTTAGACAAAAGTAGAGATGGAAGATGCAGAAAGAGATATGAGAAAGATTAGGTTGATCACAACAGTCTGTGGTCTGTTCGAGCAAAATTGTCCTCTGTTTGATAACATAGATTTACAGCAACCTAAATAACAGCTACAAGCATTTATCTCAGTACAACACGTAATTTCCCAGCCTTGAAGAGTTACATAAAACATATTAAATTGCTACATTCAATCTCTCAAGAGATTAATGGGATTATGATTCAACAGAAGTGTCTCTGAGGGGGCAGGAGGAGTCTACGTGAGGAATGTCTCAACACAAAGGCTTGGAGAAAGGCCCGCTCCTTAAGGTGGGTTGGGTTTCACACTTATAAGAAACCACAATGCCCTAAGCTGAAAGTGTGGAGATGGACCGTGTCATGATGTCACCACAGGTGCCCTTGGACTGCAGAGAGGTGAAAGCAAACAAAAGGATGGGTCTGAGTACGGGATAAAATGAAAGGGCTGAAAGCTGTGGTGGGCTGGTAGAAATGGGTATAAAGATATTCTTTGTTCCCTCATGTTGTTGTTTTTCTTTTATAAAATATACTTTATAACTAGTCCAAGTTGTTTGTGTCATGCATTGTGTAAGATCAAATGTTCTATGGCCATTTTATGAATAAGATAACATGCTGTGTGTATCTCTACCATCCCTCAATCAGCCTTTGTTTTCATACTGAACCATGGCCAGAGAATGTTATGTGGGACATGGAGCTTCCCAGGAAAAGGCCCTGGGATCAGGCTTTTGGACCCAGCACATCTTTTGTTATGGAATGAAACATTAGCTGTACACCTAAGACTATCAGGCAGTAGGGGGCTGATTGGCTTCATCATGATGATGCCCAGGAGAAAAACACAGTGAAGAGCTCTTACACATAAACAGAGGAGGGTACTCTCATATTCCAGTAAAAAGGTGAGTACAGTGGGCTGTAACTGTAGCTGGCTTTGTGTGGGATTCAGTGATGTATGATTCACATGAATTCTAGTAAAGCAATCCCTAAAAATCTTTACTGTGAAAATTGAAAGAACACCTCTCAGCATTTAAGGACAAACACATTTAATACATATTTTATTCTTTTCTGAGAATCAGATGAACATACCAGTTCTGTGCATTAAATACGAAAATGAAGGATGTTGTTAGATTAGCATAAAGATTTAAAGATGGGAAAAAAACTTTAGAAGTATAGGTAGGAATATTTTTCACTTTGGACAAAGTTCGTGCTTAAACTGTTTCTACTATTCTTTTTTTCAATCCTCATCCACATGTATTGTACCTTTCTTGGTCTGTTGGAGAACGGAGGGTGGGGGTGTGGCCACCTTCATTGCCAGTCCATAGGCCCCTTTGAAGGAGTGACTGTCCCTTACAATGAAGCAACCAGGCTCCTTGTCTTTCAGGATTGAGATGGCTGAGGGAAGAGAAACATGGGAAGCTGCTCTAAAGGTCTGCAGAAATGTTTCTTTTCTTTTATTTCTTTGGAACAAAAGCAGATAGTGGAAACCAACCTTGATCCCTTGAGATATCTGGTTTGTACCAGAATTTTGATGTGTCCTGCACAAATTTTACTGTAACCTGCTTGCTTGCAAGAACATCTGGAAAACACAAAATAATTAGCTAAAACTGCTATAGCACCATTCATATGTATGAATGTGTGTGTGTGTGTGTGTGTGTGTGTGCTAATGAACTAACTGAAACCAGTAAGATTATTAGCTTCTCTAGGAGACCTTAACATACCTGGCAGAGGTGAGGCCATGCCTGGCATCTGAACTGACAAGTCAGGTAAGACATTGGGGAAGGGAATACTCAGGGAGCTGCCACTGTGGGGGCTCGAGAACCCACTGAGGGCTGGAGATGCTGTTCCCAGCGAATGCTCCCGCTCCCCATCCGAAGCCCTCTTCTTCTCAGGCAGAAGTGGGGGCTGCATCCGAGACTGATTCTGCCCATCAATGCCGTTCAAAAGATCCCTGTCCATGCCTCCATTTCCCAGTACAGAAGAAGTGGAATTTGGACAGTCAGTGCTGTAGCCAAGACCAGAGTCTTCCTGCTCATCAAAGCTCTGAGCAGGACTGCGGCTTAAAGCGTAGTGAACCATACGGCTCCGCTGGCTGCTTCGAGGAGAGCTGTGGGCGTTGGGGGCAGGGTGGATATGGGTGTGGTGCAGAGGAGGGGAATGGTGGCCATAGTCCAGTGACATTGAGTGTGGTGGTGGTTGTCTGACAGAGGTGTAGCTACCTAGAGAGGAGTGGCGGCTCAGGATGGGATGCTCTGGCCAGGACTGGTTCACAGATGAGCTTTAGTTAAGAAAAAAAAAAAAAGGTCATAAACATATATAGCAAATTATGTTACTTCCATAAAGATTTGTAGACTTTAAATTAATATGAAAAAACTGCTATTGCTGTAGCTGAGAATTCACACTAATTATTACGTGTCGCTTTTCAGTGGTAAAAATGGTTAATGTTGCTTTAGGTTTTTGTATTAGTCTCATCTTTACCTGTCTGATTGCTGAAGGGTCCCAGCAATGGAGGCAGAGTGTGTAGTAGTTAGTGTCCTGTGGCAGTTGATGGAGGAGTCTGGCAAAGCTTCAACTCCAACATGACTGATCATCTCTGAGTATCCTCGGGGCTCTGTAGGAGCGAGAAATTGAAATATTTAGACTGATTCAAGTACACATTCACCGTTAGATTAGAGCTGCTTTTGTTTTAAATGGTGCAAAGATGAACAAAAATATATAAATACACTTATTCTAAAACATAAGGGGAATTCTAAGATAAGATAACAAAACTTTTATTTGTCCCACAATGGGGAAATTGCATTGTTTCAACAGCAAATACAAATACACAGCAGAGTGCCAAAAGTACCCAAGATATGAGATAAATAAGGAATTAAAAATATTAAAACAAATACTAAGTGGAATAAAATTTTAAAGCTACAAAAACTATAAGTGTGTACAATATGTGCCTATGGGTATGTACAGTAGCCTATATGGACATTGAAATTCTAAATAAATTTAAGGAAAAAAAAAAAAGCAACAAACTGTAACAAGCAGGACTCAAAAAAATGGCCACAGAAAATGGAAAATATCCCTCAGGAAAGAGTTCTTGGTTCCTTAAAGTAACAAACTATCAATATTGGAATTGAAATTAAATTTAAAAAAGTCCACGTGGCCTGAACCCAACCGTCAGTCAATATAAAACCAATCAGTCACGCATGCCACAACCCACAGAGTCCACAAATCAGACTGCAGCTAGAAATTAAAATGCCTTTGACACAGTTATGAAAAAGTATCATCAGAATCAGTTATAGTCTGGCGCCACGGACAGCCCTATATTCAAAAGCCCATGTTTTCTCTGGGTTACTTTTAGTAAGAGGTGCAAAGCTGAATGAACTGTTGGTTTATTCCTTGTTTCTTGGTGCTGGTTTCTTCCTGTTCTTGTTTCATTCTGTGTACACACAAAGACACTTTCATTGGGGAATAAAATTTCTTTGGGTCATGCTTCCTGTCCTACAGTCACCATGGAGATGGTGCATGACTAAATGTGGTGATTCTTGCCTGGAAGTATCAGGTAGAAAGAAGCACAGCACAGGCACTGCTTCCAGGCCATACTACCTTTAGACATACTGTGGATCTCTAGGAAAACAAGTCAGTACGAGTCACAGTAAAATGAAAATGAAAATACAAGTTAGGTTCATGGAAACTTTATCCATATGTGGGTTTGTTCCTGACGTAAAATGCTTCAGAGAGAGAGATGATAGTTCTGTGATTAATATTGAGTTAACAATAGAAGGAAAAACATGAATTTGGAATTTATATCCAAGTCCACAAATGCTGTTTTTACAGAGTTCTATAAAAGCACAACTTTTTCCCCTCTCTGAACAATCTTACAGCCAGGGTGTGTTCCAGCTCAGATAAACACCACAGAGAAAAAAAAAAAACAAAACAAAACATCCACACAAAAAGAAACAAAAAGGCCTTAGTTTTAATTTTAAAAAAAAACAACACTGCTATGTCTAAAACAGTCTCCTCTCTGAGCTGTGACCACACAGACATTCTCTAAAAAACCAAACAAAAAGGGCAAAGACTGGTTAGGAATCTCCCTGCTTTTGCATTTATGAGACGTCTTTGTTTTCGGTCCCTGTCTAAAAAAAAACAAACAAAAAAAACACTAAAATGCCACAAACAACAATGTCACCATTATTAAGTAAAGCGAGAGGGACCTGAAATAATTCTGTTGTAATGAGACAGCGGACCCAAACAGGCATTCAGTGGGCAGACGGGACAGAAGAACTCCCATTCACTCTGTGTCTGTGTCACTCACTATCTTTAATTGGTTCAGAGGGAAAACACAAGTAAATTAAAAGAAGAATAAGGGCAATGTAAAATATGTTTCCACAAACAAAGTGGTCTTAAAGATTTTTGTTCTTCATAGCAGTTCAGTCATCTGTTTAACTTCCTCTAATGAGGTGCCTCAAATCCACAGTCTTAGAAAAATGTCTGTATTTTTAGATCACAATGGAATGACATTTCTCTACTTTAAATACATGCTGTCAAATTAGAATTACAATTGTTTTTATATACTGCTGGTCTGTTTTCCAGCATCTATTCTGCTGAGTTCTGTGTCACCAAGAAAGCTTACTTTTTTCTTTTAGACTGAAGAATTTTCATAACAGCTTCATGTGATGCTCCATTTTCCTGTAATAATGAATTCTGGTCATATTTTGATGAGATCTGAACCTACCATGGTCTGTTCTGTAGCCTCCATAAGACTGCATACCAAGAGATGGCATTTGCCTGGGGTGAATCAGTTCTGACATATTTTTCACTGAAAACAGAAAGAAAACAAAGGCAAGGGCATTGGATTAGACGTAGCGATAATAGATGGTTCGAAATGCATCCAAAAATAATTACACCAACAAAAGAAATTGCATTTACCATAAGGTGTAGGTGGAGAGATGGGGAAGGAGGGAGTAGGTGGAGTCATGTCACTCCTGGACTCAATTGCACTGTCCATGTCCAGGCTTTGGGCCCTGTAGTCAGCACTGTCACTCCTGTACAGCATGGGATGCTGGAAAACACACACACAAAATATATAGTATTCTGTATAGTATTTCATGACATATTCATACAAGCACTGCACAGCTGCACAGATGCTGCATTTACCTGGGACTGCGGCACACAGGGAGAGTACGTCCGCTGGCTTTTGTATTCTTCTGCCCCACTCCACCCAGAATTACAAAAGCCCGGGTGATCTGTGACATCACTTTCTTGGTGACTCAGACTCCGTGTGACACCCACCTGCTCCTCACTGGACTGGACAGCTGGACACACACAGGTGGACAGTAACAGGCAAGTCAAGTATGAACAGATTAACAGGCATCTCTTATTTAAAAAACAAAAAAAAACAAAAACACTTCATTAAAAAAAAACTTGAAAGGGATAATAACATTTTTCTAACAGTGTACATGTATTTTCTTTTAGTTAAGATACTACTAATATATCTGTTAAACTGAAATAAAGCAGACTATAATACAGTTGAAAAAGATGATGTAAACAACTGAACTCTGGTGGCTACTTTTATTACTTCTTTCTGTAAAATGTTTGGAATTGATGCAACTCTATTTTGGTCAGTCCATAAAGTCAGATGACCACATTGCTAACCCCAGGGTATAGCCAGAGGACAACTGAGGAATCCCAGGGGTGTAGTTGATGGGCTGGAGGGTGCGAAGTATGTAGCTGGGGAGGAAATCAGCACCAAGGTGTTAATTTGAACCCTCCCAGTGAGCTACAGCCTCTCAGCCTTGAAGAATGTTAATGGTGCAGAAGTGCTAATGCCCAGGATCATTACTCATTTTGTCAGGGATGAGTATGGATGACACAGATTGTGTCATGCATACTTGACATTGCTCCTTCATGTATGCATCACTGCAAGTTTTTTCTCTTTAATCACAGACGTGTCAGATTTTGTATATCTGTTTTTTCAGATCCAGAAAATGTATGTTTTCCACCCTTAAATTCCCTAAAACTTGTATTTATATATTGCAATATACATCTATATGAAAATGTTACATATATTATTATATCAAATTTGTATACATTGCAATTTTATGCACTACGTGCAACCATACCCAAGAGTAAGACTGTGTCATACATTAAATTAACGTCCTAAAAACGTAATAATAATTGTATTGTTCTTTTGGGTCTGGGGTCAAAATCGTGTTTAAAAATAGACCACCTTAAACACAATACAAATAGAACTTTTTGTTTTAGCACATTTCTGCAGCAGCCTTCATTTTGGCCTCATCATCCCCCAGTATCTGTCACCTCTCATCAGTTGCTTTCTGTCAGCCATTGTTTCCATAAATTCTGTAACCTTCCTGCTTCATCTATCTCTTCTCATTTAATTCACCTCCTTAAGACACCAATGGGTGTTTAAGTGAACTGAAAAGAGGGGAATTTTTGACAGAATGGTGAAAAGTTAGTAGAAAATGATAAGAAATTGTGGCTACATGCAAGAGTACAAGCAGGAAAATCATACCTTGTCTAGTTGCATAGGTATTAAATACAAAGTAAAGTCAAAAAGCAGCTATTTGGAATACATAAAATATTTATTAAATAGAATTTACTCATAAATAACTTCTGCTCCAATTTATGTTATAAAACTGAACGAATCTAAGCCACAGATCCTATCATCAGTATAAACTAATTAAGGTCTACATGAAAAACAAACAATACATTATTTACTACAGGGCATTTGCAAAGACAGAGCCTTTGCTGTTTGCTGTTTGTTTCTTGGAATGCTCTTTTGTGTAGATGATATGCACAGACAGGTATGCCTTTCAAATCGAATGAAAAAACCTTTGCCTGCGGGCTCACTTGTTCTTCGTTTGGAAATTCCTCAGGCCTCCCTATCTTGTGCCCCTTTGCAATCATACATACACGCTGGAGGTGATTCACGCACTGACAGCTTTCTGCATTTCTCTGCCTCACTGGGTTTCAGCTAAAAAATAATAGGGTAATGCTATTGAACTTAGTTTGACTATTGTGGTGTTAAATGTACTGAACTTCATTATCTGTAAAACTGATTTTGTCACACTGGAAAGAAAGGATCAGAAGTCTTATGAGATAAAAAAAAAATAATGAAAAGTTGCCTGTTTTTCTGATTAAATTCAGCCCCATTGTAGCTACATGTAAAACAAACTCAGCATAGATAGTGGAATACTGTTATCTAGAAATATGCATTAAATCTTACAGCTTGCAGTAGCAGTAATTTATGCAAGTTCTTTTTCAGTGTTTCAAGATCATAGACTGCATCTTTACATATGGAGTAATAAGGATACCATCCATTAAAGATGACTAACAAAAGAAAGAAGTCATGTATGTGTTATACATGCTTATGCTTACAACTTTGTATCCAACAGTAAGGTGTCAGTCCATGGAAAAGTTGGGGAAACAATTCTGAGGTCCCTGGTTTTATAACTGCCTGTATTCTCAGTATGCAATCTCTATAATCAAACATTGCGAGACAGCAATGTTCAGAAAGGTCGATGACAGCTCCTCTCCTTCTCTTCATGTACCGCACTGATCCTGTAGTCAGATAGCTCTACAGACAAGTCTGGACGGAGAGCCTTCCTCAGAAACGTACTGAAAACATCTCAAAACCTGGCAAGAACCCTGCTATTTCTGCCACTAAAACATGCTAGTTGGGAGATGGAGAGAAGGTGCGCTTTGTTAAATGTGTAGTGAAGAAAAGCCGATGCTGTTGGAGAACTAACCTTTACAAATATTCTCAGTTGATTTATTAAAGTTGTACTTTATTATTTTATTAGTTGCCATATTTACTAGACATATCTAGGAAAAGACAAATTCTAGTTTCATACTGTACACTACATCATCACCACCACCACTGACTATCTTACCTGTCTGCTGTGTGTTTGCTGCATTATTATCGTTGAATCTGAGATTGATGCCATTTGAGCATTTGCTGACTGAGCCGTTTACGTGCGTGACGTTCTTCTTGGTGGAGCTGCTATGGCTCGATACTGGCACGAATGTAGGATCCAGGTCCATTATCAGCTGATTGAGCTGGTCAATGGAGTTGTCAATATCCATTGTTAAAGATTTGAACTCCTCGTCTCGTTTGTTGTTATTGTTTATTGTTGCTTGCTCCCTGTGTGGCACTGTGTTTCTCAGGACATTGACTGTTGTGTCTCTAGTAGGGCCCTGTGGGTCAGCGGTTAGGCCTGCTTTGGGTGAACAGCTCGCCTGTTTGTTCCCTGGGTACCTTTCTGTATCGTTTCCATTCTCCGTTATATAGCTAAACTGTTGTGCAGCAACCATCTGCTGCTGGCGAACCCAGGACTGTGTGGAATAGCTTCCCTGTCTGTACACATGCTGCTTGGGCATGGGAGCACTACTCGGATTAGAGGAAGCAACTGAGTTGCTCCTGGAGCTCAAAAAGCCACTTCTAGCCTCAGCATAGGCTCTCTCATACTCCTCCATGGAAGGGGGAGCAGGATGGTGAAGGTGGTGCTGGCTTTGGTTCTGCTGCTCCTCTCCTCCAGGACTCCCAAAGCCATCAGACAGCAAGGAATTCTGGCTGCTCTTGTGGCAGGAGGATGACAAGGTCCCTAAGCTGTCCACGCTGTGGAGATCATGGCCTGTAATTACCTCATCATCCAGAATGTCAGTTTCCCTCTCTCTAGGACGAGTGTCTCCATTGATGTGCACTTGAGCTGGGACCATCTGTTGGATGCCCACCCTAGGGCCTTGATCATTCATTTCCTCCGGTGAGGGGTCCTCAAGCCCAAAGCCACTCAGTAGGCGCTTCAGCTGAACCTTTTCCTGCTGGCTGGGGCCCTGGTTAGCCTTGACAGTGGTAGTGGTGGCAGTGGTGATCGGTGTGGGTCTGTCTGCCCACAGGGAAGTGCTAGACAGGCCAGAGTCACTGCTGACAGAGAGGGCGTGGTCACTGTGGTCAGGGCTGGAGGTAGTTGTGCGGGCCCCTCGACCCAGCGTGGCCTCTCCTCCACTGGGGTTCTTCTTGTTAGCTGCTTTGTCCTGGATTAGGCCTTGAGAACGTGGTGCTGCAAAATAGAAGAGATGCAGCGCTTCATACAGTCAGCTGGTGTTGGGCACACATACACACAGAGACACAGGGACTCACGACAAACACATATGGCAGACAAGCACAGACAAAGCAAGACCCTGTTAATATGTGGTCATGTCACCGCACAAACTCCATCATTTGGTGATTGACAAAGCTCAAGACTAACAATCACACCTGGCAACATTCCTGACAATACAAATATAGATAACTAAAACATTCTATTTAAATCTCTTTTTGATGTTCGTATCAAAGTTTATTTGAAGCATCTTGAAACTTGTAACAATGTCTCTCTCTCCCATGAAGCCACTAGGTGAAGGTTATGATGAAGATATCCACACCAGACGAGGTGTTCCTCATGCTCAGGTAATATAAGAGATGTTATGTCATTTGTATACCACTACAAGAGACAGACGACTGTGGATTTTCAGTCTGACCCCTGCATTCCTCACCCTGCTGTGATTAAGCCACCCTACTCCCTCTTACCTACCCCTTGACCCCCAACATATGTGCAAACAATCTCGTTAATCCTCAGAAGTAAAAGAAAAATCACAGAGGGCAATTAATTTGCGAGGCAAGGTTAAACCCATCACAAGATTGACAAAAAAAAAAAAAAAAACCAAAAGAAAAACTCAAGTTCAGCCTTGTTAGACTTACGTGAAATAAGCCTGGAGAAGAATTCCAAATGCACGTGAGCAGCAGAAGTAAAACTGCTGTTTCCTTGTCACTCTCTCTTTGCCTCAACAAAAGAGAGCTGGAACATGACTCCTATACTTCTCCCTCTCGGCATCTACTGCCTTTCAGTAAAACTATGACCGGGGGACCTGAATACCAGACACGCATGATAAAAGGCCCCCCTCCCTCTCCTCCTCTTAAGACAGCTCGTGTATGTATGGCTCGCCCTCTCGGCTCACACAAACACTCCAGTGGAACCTTCATCTGGCCTTGAGCAGCCTCAGCTCAGGCCTCAATGCAGGTCAGTTCCACGGGGAGTTTTCCAACAAATCCCCCTTGTAATGTTCCTTCTGGCAAGGTGCAAGGAGGTTTTAAGACTGATGTTTCCTCTTTCCCTTAACGCTGGCCATCATTTCAGTTTTACTGTCACCCCTGTCATCATTCTGCCTCTTTCTTTTTTCCTCCCCCTCATGTGCACCTATTTTTTTTTAAGGGAAAAAAAGAAGTCTTACCTTTAACACCTCACGTAGGTAAGCCCACAAGACAATCCTCATCTTTGGTAAAACAAGACTTAAAGAAGAGAAGAGGCCACACAGACACACAGAAGCGGACATTGCTGTGATTATGGTTAGGGTCAAATCAAGAGAGTTCGAATAAGTTGCCCCGCTTTCTTTCTCTGCAGAGAAGGTGAGAGTGTTTGCACTCCATGCAAGGGGGGGACCTTGAGATCTCCAAATAAGGGCAGAGGAATGTAAACAAGTAGGGTGGAGTTTAAGGTTGGGGGCGGAGTGGAGGAAAGCAGTAACCCGACCTCTTGCCCTGAATTAGGGGACTACCCCACTGGGAAGACAAGGGGGTAAGAAAAAGAGGGGAAGATTGAAAGAGAGAGGGCGGCCCGGAGAGGATCAGAGAATGAAAACAACATTCCTGCAGCCCCAGACTTTTTCACTCTGTAAAAAGACACTGTTTAATTAAAGGAATCCTTGCCTTCTACTTGGCGCTCTTGGCAATTTTCATGTAAAGTGGCAGCCAAGTTGTTTTTCTCTCACTCTTGTGTGTCATGAAATTACATGCCTGCCATCCTCATGTAGGAGATCGCCACGAAACAGATGTGCTCTAAGCTCAATTACAGGGTTCAACAATTGTTTTAAAAAAACAGTTTTACCTCTTGAATTATAGTGACATAAATTAATCCATGAATGGTTAATCAAATATGCTCTTAGCTTTTTTACTAATCAAAATCCGTCAAACGATTAGTATGCAACATTCATAATGTTGGTTGATGTGGTATGTGCAGTCCCTGAATAATCCACCAATTAAAGTACAGAGAGTGGTGAGACGACCTAAACAGTTCCTCTGGCTGCTCGTATCACAGGAGGAGGTCCGGTTGTGTATGGCCATGCAATTACCCAACCCTTTCCATTCCTTCTCACTTACTACCATCCATCACCTCCGGAATGCCAAAACCATGACTCGAAAGCATAATGATGATCATCATTCTCATTTTCTTCCACCCAACCTTTTACATGTATGTCCAATTTGTAGATGATATCACTCTATAAATCTTGTGTATAGTTACAGAACACTTGAGCTCTGAAGTGCTATGTTAAATTTAAAATTGTGCCATATGTGTAAAATAACTGTCCAAAATGTCTACATATACTATTTTGCTGACACTAAATAATGTATGAGGTTAGTTATGGCGTTACTTCACTGATGCATTTTGGTTTCATTTTTGATATTTATGTAACACGTAATATATGAAATTAATCTTTTTTTACATTATTACTTAGTATGAGGTGGTAATATTCTCATACAGAAAATGATGTGCCTATTACATAGTTTAGCTGCAAAACATTCAAAACTCTTTAACTTAAATCTTTTTGTGAAACACCAGTAACGTTGGAATCTTTGGATGTTAACAGTCATGAGATATTTTTGATTTGATTTGCTCCCATACAGTAGCAGTAATGTACTTGTGGCCAGTCTATGGACTTGGCATGTATTGCTGGAAATTTAAATAATCAATGTTTAAGGCTCCTTGTTTATGACTCTTTGGTCTGTGGGAACCCAGACCAGATAGCTTCCATTTATGCGTAATATTACTATAGATAACCAATGTAGGTATAAATAGTAATAGATGTTCTGTTAGTATTTATAGCTACATTGGTAAAGCAGGTAGAAAAGATACATACGCACCATGACATGTAACACCTTATAATCAATAAATCACAACTTGTTCATAAGATAAGTGTACACTCTCCACTAACAGTGTCTAATAGTTATAAGTTACGCAAAATATGCAAATATCTTGCATATGAGGGAAAGTATTTTCAGTGCACATGAAATCAGTGTATGGTCCTTAGAAAAATTACAATTACTAAAATAAGCATGTTATACAATATAACTGTAGAAAGTTTTCAACTAAATAATATTTTTACCAGGAAGCCTCTAATACCAGTGGTATCTTGTGACTCTGTAAGCAGCTGGAGACTTTCTGTTTGACATTACCTTCTAGATAATTACTTTACTAATGTTTCAAACATTCTGTTACGTAAGTGTTTTGGGATTGGGAACACATTATTTCTGTGTCTCCTCAAAACAGTTTCACTGGGCTATACAGGTTCATTTCTCACAGACATTTTTCGGACAGAAAGTGTAGTTTTATGGTTTGGAGAGTTCATACACAAATATATAATAGCCCTTATAAATAGATATAGGGATATAAATATAGAGATATAAATAGAGTTGTAAATAAATAAATGTATATTTTATATGTAGGTTGCTGGTCATTCATTCCTTTATAATTTTCAACTAGAGTATGTATAGTTGTGTAGTATTTTAGTATAGAAGCATTTATTGTGGTCATATTTACACTAGAAGTACTTCTAAAGTCAGTTAGAGTGTGTTTTCCAGGTAGCAAATATACCAGCATATCTGATGGAGAAGACCAGAAACATGGCCCTCAGTGTGTTTGGTGGTTTATAGGAAGTTGATACTGAACTGAAAGATGGTGCACAGAGTTTGGCATAATATGTACTCTTTAATTCACACATAGGGATAAACACACACTTGCACTGGTGACTGAAGAAGTAATTGAAGTAAATTAGGTTTTCTTTTCACAATCTTAGCACTACAGTGGCAAAAGTTTCTTAGACTTCCTCCTCCTGACTAGCCTTTGAGTGACAGCCTCAGAGTCTTCCAGAGGCCTGGTGGTAAGTAGATGTAGAATTTCAACAAAGCTCCCAGTCTTCCCTCTGAGATGTAGTGTTTACATGAGAAAACAAGGTTGTAAATATCCCACATGAATGCTTTGGAGTAAAAGCAAGAGATAAAATCACTTCTTTGTTGATGTCTTTGTTTTGCTTTGATGGATTCTTAAATTTGAGTGGTTGCTCTTTCATTGCATTCCCTGAGGTGTGCATAAAAGACGTGTTGTGGTATTTTAAAGAAAAACAAAAAAAGGCAGCTCATTTTAATCAAGCTGCTTATAAAAGCACTCAATGAATACTGGGAAAGGGTGGAACTACGTTTTAATGCAACCACCACCACGTCGCTCTATTCTGGGAGGTTGTTGTGAATTCTGTGGTTGAGTGGAGAGCAACAACCACAGCTAGGACAGGACGCCCTGACAAAGTGGCTCTGAGCCTGAGACTGTGTGTGTGAGAGAGTGGGATGGTTAAAGCTTGCCTATTCATTTGATGGAACAAGAAAATAGAAATCGCTTGAGAACTAACTGCTATTCCTTTGAACCCAGAATTCCCTGCATACTACAACGCTCAGAAACAAAAACACCGCTTGTCATACCCATACTGCAACCTTATGATTTCTTACACCAAGGTAAACTGTAGCTTCCATCTCCTTTCGTCACCATAACAAAAGCTGTTTCCACAGGGCTTGTCTGCCTGCCTTTTAAATCCCACTCTTGAGTAATAATTCCTGCTACCGACCATTGCAACATAAACCAAGCTAGTGGTGACTGTGTGTGCATGTTAATGCAATCACACTGCACTCCCACAGTAACATGAAGCACAGGACCTGTCAAGGCTGTATTACTCCCCTGAGAGAAAAAGAGAGTTTGTGTCTGTGTGTTTATGTAAGTGAGAAACAGAAAACATTGAATACCAGAAAAGTAATAGCAAGAGAAAGGTAGGAGAGGGGAGACCTACATTTAATGCCTGAATAACACCCTAAGCATATATCTTCCATCCATAAAACAGCCACTGATATTTTTGCTCAGATAACCTCTGATTCATTAGGCAGATCCCTTTTTTAAAATGATATACACATAATAAGCTTTGTGAGTCATGTAGTAACAGTACCTTCACCATCACAGATGTTCTGGTAGGAGTCCCAGCGGGTCAGAGGATCTGCTGTGTTGTAGTCCACAGTAACATCTGCCCCATTTTGCCACCTGTTGGCTCCTGGATCCAAAAATAACACTATTGTAGGTACTATATCAGGGTTTTTATTCTACACTAAACAGTGAGTAGAACCAAGTACTGTTAATCATAATGTTATTGTAAGGTCCTGCAGGAACATAAGTTAGGATTTGACAGAGGAGCATATTTCTGAATAGATACTTAGGATTGGGCAATAATTTGATATTTCATACTTTCAGTGCAATAGTATCTCAATACTATGATTCCCGGACAAGAAGTAGAAAAAACAGGTAACCTGGCTTGGTCCTTACAGAAAAGGCAATTAGTCATTATAGTATTTCATTTTTTGTAAATTAAACAAATCAGAACGTGTTAACTGTAACTGTCAGAGATAGTGGTAGAGTTTTTTTTTTTACCTTGCAGAGCCAGGCTAAGTGCTTCCAGTTGTTTTGCTTTGCTAAACTAATTATATCTTGGCTGTAGATTCATATTTACCAAGCAGCCTTGAGAGTGATATCCATCATTTTATCTAGCTCTCAGCAAAGAAGCAAATAGGCAGACTATTCCTTAGAAAACAGCATCAGCAAATCCTGGGCTAAATAACGCCCAGATTTCAAAGTTAATATTTTACAGTTTTTACTGTCCATACTTTTGAAATCAAGCCAGCATCGCATTGTTGGGGGACAACAATGACTGGAAATATCCCATTTTTGATCAAACAGACCAGCATTTATCCAAAGACTAACAAACATATCAGCCTGATGCTAGCTGATTTTTTTTTTATCATGTTATTGAAACATAAAGGGTTGTTATATTTAGGAAATGTGCTTAGTAAATACACACAGACATACACAGACCCACACAATATAGCTTCACTCCCATCGGGCTCTGGGGCAGCACATGCTGTGTTTCTTTACTACTCTGTCAGCACACACTTCACACTACATTTCCCCTCTGCAGAATTCCACATCGCTTCTCACTAGGGGGCAGAGGGGGAGGAACAGAGCACAGGACAGTGTGAAGAAAAAAGCCCTGTGCCCGCTTTCCCAACTACACTTCCCTATAGCAAATTTGGGAAAAGCTGAAGAGTTAGCAATCTACCTGGTATCTTCTCTGGTCCCTCGGAGAACACCAGCTCCACTTTACCATAATCTGGAAATCTGGGATCTGGAATGTAAGCAAACAGGAATGCTGTGAGTGTGACCACTTAGAAAGATGAATGGTGCTGTTTGTGAATAGGGTTCTCTCAGTACATGTAACTTGTTTGGGAAAACAAGATTATTGGTCTCAAAGTGCCAAGTCTAAATTAAGTCCAGACTGAGCCTTGCAGATGCTGGTGGAGCAGATCAGTTGCTGTAAGCTGCTGGCAGGTTCAGACGTGCTCTCATGTTTTTTCAGTTCTACCTTTGTTGGCATTCTCCATGTCCTCCTTTTCATACATCAGGTTGTAGCCCTGTACTGCTCCCGTGTGGAACTGCAGCCGAAAAATAACTTCACGCTCGGAAGTTAGGTCATTTTTGTGATAGCATTTAATCTGCAAATAAAAACACACACCTTTTATGAGTACTATGTCAGTATTGATATCATAAAGCCTATCTATAATGCTATCTTGTTTGTTTTCCTACCATGATGTCGCCTTTTAGAAGCTGGGCAGGCTCCAGGGTGATGCACACATGTTCTCTGTGGCCTGGACCAATATGGCTTTAACAAAGACAGATAAAAGTAGGACAGAGTTTGGAACCAATCACTACTATTTACAGAAAGCAGTAACAAAGCATTGAAATAAGCTAAACAGAAAATTAATGTGAAGTATTTTAACATTCTTTGAAGTGCATGTGTAAATTACTTACTAGATTCCAGATGAGTAAACTGCTTGCATTCCCTGGTAAACCTTGATGTATGGGTGACATACTGAAAATATATAAATGAATGAATATTTAAAAATGGACTGATACAAGTGGACTGATAACATGACTTCAGGTAGTCTGTAAGACAATTTATTCATGATTAGAATCTCAGATTGTTATAAGCTGTTGATGTGAGAAGGGGATTTCAACTCCGTGACGAAAGCCTTTGAAATAAAATTAGTGAAAACAGCAATTTACAAGCAAAGATGTATGAATTCCCATGGTTTTTCCTGGGAATCTATAAAGGCGTTTTTCTCTCTTCTGTTTATGGGTCTGAGCATGCATGCATGTGTATTGGAAAAAGAGAAAGATGTAAAGTACAGATAAGTCTCCATCTTGTTTACTGCTCCAACTCTGATGTGGTTGTGTCTGGATTCTTTTATACCATTGTGGTACTAGCTGCTGCAGCTGTGTATAGTGGTAAACAATAAGAGTTCAACCTCCATTGGCGTCGAAGTTTGGTATCCCATGAATAATGACGCAGTGCAGGAATAAGGGGGAGGCATTGATCTTCATGGATCCACTTAGAAGACTGTTGAGGATCCAGACATACCTGACATGAGAAATTACAGAAAAAGTGGTCAAAATCTGTGCAAAAGAGGTTGCAATATTCTTTTTCACTTGTCAGTAGAGTGAGTTTAGGCTCCACAAATGCTAGATGTTTCATTTCCAATAACTGATGAAACTATCTAATTTGTTTAATCTATAAAAGCAGCAAAGTGGAAAAAAACAGCAATTTCTGGTTTTAAAGGAATTAATGATAATTCAATGGCTGCAAGCAGTGACATCCTGAAGCCTTTGCTGCACATTGCTGAACATATTGACAACACTCCAGGACACAACATATAAAATATCAACCAGTGAGTGTTACAGGTGCTGTAGGCTGATTTTGTTACCTTGGCACAGGCTAGTTGTGTTGGTCTCTTTTCAGTCTCAGTGCTAAACACAGCTAGCTATTTCCTGGATGAAGCTTCATAGATAGCATTCAAATGTAACAATTTCCCATTTAATTTTTAACATGAAAGCAAATTTGCATATTTTCCAAATGTTGAAACAAATTTTTAATGACAACATTCAAATTGAAGGATGTTTTGGCTTCTTTTGTTCAATAATAAAAGGATTTGTGTAGAAAAAATGTTAATATTCAGTCATATTTTGCAAAAAATATGATTTGTATCACATCAGGACTAGTATTGAGAAATGTAGACGTTTTATTTTCCACCCATGTTGTTGCTGTAAAGATTTATCTCAGATAAACAGGTGGACAAGTCAGCTTGGAGAGACTATAACAAAACAAACTGGAGAAATCACTTCTGCCTAAAAGCCATCTGTGTGAGCGATGATGACGCACAGTGATACACAGGGTTAGTATTACACCAGGTCACCAAGGGGCCCCATTTTCAATACAATAATCAAGTCTTTTCAGTGAAAACAATACCAGGACACTCAAAGTCTTGTATTGAATCTGGTGTCTTTGGATTTAAATGTGGTTGAAGGGAGATATGGGCAAACAAACACACCAGGCCAACGAAACAGGGTTAGATATATGTTACTATAAAGAAGGGTGTGCTTATGTTTTGGGTCTTACCGTTTCTGTGAGGGTGTCATCAGGGCTGACACCTTATCATCATAATATTTCCTCATGGCAAAGCGGTCCAATGCCTGATCAGCACTTTGAGGGAGACAGAGAGACACATTAAACACTTTAGGTAATTATGACTCAAGGGACAGATTACATTCTGCTGCACTCTAATTGAATGGTGGTAACTGACTTAAATTAGGAGAGCACACACACACACACACACACACACACACACACACACACACATATATATGCATAATGGACAAGAGTGAAAGTAACCAGCGAGACGAGGGATTCCAGCAGAGAGGAAAAGAATGACAGCCTTAAGTAAACACTCAGGGGGAGAGGAGGACAGAGAGAGGCCACAGTGTGTGCACAGCTCGGCTATTCACACAGACCTAAAACCAACAGGCGCTGGAGCCTTTTCACCTCAGCTATGTTTCTCTAGTGCTGTCCCTCTACCTCAGCTGTCCTCTGAATCTATTCCATTGTAAATCCGTGTCATTGTTCTCCTATCGGTTCCTCCTCTTTTTGCCCTGTCTTTCACATTTACCTTACCGGCCCAGTCTCCCCCAGCTGAACACAAACACTAAGAAAAGCAGAGATTGGATAAGTCGAAGGCCGATGTGTGCTTGTGCTACAGTGACTGCTGTGTGCACGAAGGAGCTACAGCAGTGTCATAACATCAGGCCATCTCACTAAACGTTTGCTGTAAAGCACCAGCCTCCCTGAATCTGTCTGACTGACAATAGTTAGAAAATAAGAATCAGTTTCCTTCATAATGAATAGATTTCATGAAACATACACCGTGCCCAGAAGCTATTACATGTTTGGAAGTTGATTCATGCAATTCAATACAGGGTGATTCACAGTGTAAGTTGTGCGGTTTTCTTTGAATAGAAAGAGGTAACTTTTATTTGACTCATTTTCTGAATCACCTTAACCATGATTTAAAAAAGGCAAATAAATCAGAAGTGGTTAAGCAGTGACATTGCTTGTGGTCTACAAAATGAGTCTCCATGGATTGCTGTGGCTTGTTGTTGTCGTTATAGCTTGCTGACAATGGTGAGTGGGCACACGTGTAATGATAAATTCTGACATCATCATTTACAAAAATAACGTCAAAATGGTGACACACTGCAGTGGTTACCTGGCTGATACATCGGTAAAATGCACAAATGATGAAATGACAACACCAATTCGACCTTTGCCGCCCTAAAAAAAAAAAAAAGAGAGAGAGAGAGGACAGGAGATGATTCACTACACAAACTATTGCTTACTCTGTTTTCTAAGCCACAGAAATGCATGTTTTTCATCCATCCTCCTACTTTGAATGGTGGGATCCTACATAAACACATTTTCTGCTAAAGATAGAACAGTTTTGTTATTTCACACAGGAGGTTTCTGTTTAAGTATGAAACAGACAGTCCGCGTCTTATTTTAAAACAGACCTGATGAACTGTGAATCTTTCCTTTCAGAGAGTAAATGATAAACTTGATTCAACACAGCTTGTACATGCTCACCCTGCAGTGTATAACCACCACATGTAGAGGGTCAGCATTGAGCCAGTTCTCCATTGCCTTACAGATGGTGCAGATCTTATCCAAAGGTGGAGCATGCAGGTCTGGCCAACCTGTGTCCAGGGTCTACAAAAATACATTACACTACTGTAAACAGATACACTATCTCTTTACACAACTACCGGTCACATCATTTGTCCTTACACATTATCAATCGATAATATACACCATGGGGGATACCCAAACATTAATTTTGTAAGTGAAATACATTGTGTTTTGTTTTTTTTACAGACTGACTTACATTAATATCTGAGTTTATTATGTTGCACTGGTTTGAAAATCACATAGACCTACCTTAGGGTTCATTTTAGAGAGCTCCTGTCTTCTTTCTGACAGGTTGATAATCTAAAAAGAACACACAATAACCTCTGTAACTTAAGAAGAACACAGAAGTCTGTAACTAAGAATTTCTCTTGCACCTTTGCTTTACTGCTGATTCTTAACATTACCATGATCAAAAGATGAACTAAGCACTCTGAGATCAATACTTTTAGTCAATATCTCATGAAAGCCCATCAGCCCAGACATCAATATAGTGTGAACTTTGACACTTGTCTACAGCACATTTCAAGGTGACACAGCGAGCAACACATGACCAAGCACTGACCAGGTAATTATCTGCATGCTTGGACTTGAGCATTCGTGTGACATCTTTCAGGTTGTGAGAGTAGATCTCCTCTGAGCAACCCCTGGGGAAGGACATGGCGATGACGCGTTCTGTGATATAAGTGAGGTCCAGTTCATATTCCTCCTCCATCCTGAATCTTGGCACCTCCTGTTAAAAATATGAAAACAGAGAAGCTGTTGGATAATATCATTCAGTTACCTCCCACTATTACTACTCTAAGCAGATGACTTTGCTTAAGTCAGTATTTAATGGTCAAAGTCCTCAGCAAATTTGTCCAAAGGGTCCAAGACAGCTTTAGCGAATGATCTCAAACCCAGATTGTATGACAGACGGTGTCCTGTTTGCAGCGCAACAGTCAACAGTATGTGTGTATAAAGAGGACATCTAAGATTTATCTGTACTGCAAAAAGAGATACAGCACAGTGCTATGAAATGGGTGAGTATCAGCAATATCTTGTGACCAAAGCCACAATGACACACACACACACCCAAAACTTTCAAAGAATGCCAGCTGAAACCAGTTACTGTAAATCCCTGAGCGATGGTGTGTCCCTGTGACCTCATGGCCATGAACATCCTGCTGCAGTGGTCCACCCTCCACCACACAAAACCCACAGACACAACACTTATGTTCTTATCTAGATATCTAGACATCACTATATTCTCTGGGTTGGTTGTCAGCCAGAGATCTGCTTCCTGCTGCCAACACAAGCACTAACACGACTAATACATTTATCAATAAATCAATTGACAACAAATTGTTTGCATCTTTCATCAAGTGAACATGCCAAACATTTGTTTCTAACCTGTGTTTACTTTACTAATTGTGGCAGTTTGCTACCTTACTCTGTCTTTATGTGATTGTAAACAAATACTAATGTTTTGGACTTTTGAGTCAACAAAACTGTGGCTAAGGTTTTCATAACGTTTCTGACATTTTCCAAAAATCCCATAAAAAGTATGATTATATTCACAACTGGAAATGTTGGTCTCATGACTACATTATTTATTCAGAATTTTATTTCAGTTTAATTCTGATTGGTGGCTTATTTAGTGCTGTCTGTCTTAGTTTAGGAGCATTTGTAAAAGATCAATCTGGCTATTTCAGACATTACACAAGCACATACGCCAACAAACAGAAACACATTCATTAAGTCGCCAAAGCTATTGTGATCCTTTTTGGTTGACATTGCTTGTGATCAAATGATTCACAGCCAAGAATGTGTCCCATCAATTAGGTTTGCAGTGACTGCAGGCTACAGGCCAACACTTTGTAGGGGGTGGGCAAAGAGGGAGCCATAAAATCAGGGACAGTGCAGCGACAGCTTAAACTAGTCGTCAGAGCGGAATGAAAGGGGCCATGTGTATGAAGAGGTCATCACTCAGGGAAATGGAGCTTTTGTGGATGTGTGTTGGTGGAAGGGGTGGGCACGGGGGGAGAGAGGTCCTCAGGGATTGTTGGAACTAATGGTGGGGCAGTTAGTCTATTTCCCTTGAGACTCTGACGAAAAACTGTTGACTAATGAGAAATTAATGAACACGTTGGTCAGTAGCTTGGCTCTCATATCTCCAGGGCAGGGTCACGAGAAAAAGGCTTAGTAATGTTCTGGAAGTGTCAAGGAGCTGTGCTAAATAAGAGATGGGAAGGGTATCGAACCAATAATTATTTTTTCTATGTGACCCAAGAGTGCTAAATTCATTTGGTACAACGACCCTGAGTTTAAAAGAAATTCTTTGACCTTTCGAGGAGCACACGCATTTGCTTTTTTAACCCATTACAGCTTCTAGTTACTTTAATTAAAAGTCAAACATGTCCCCAGAGTTCCTAATAAAATAAATCATAAAACTTCTGAGAACTTGAGGCTTTGCTGTTTTTTATATGAATTTTTCATGCGTAGCGTCGCAGCAATATTCTTTTCCCCCTATTATTTCTCACTTCTCCTAGTCATCATTCAAACCAACATGAACAACTTGTCCCAGCACGCACTAAAGATTATTGGTCTTTAATTTGCACTGACTGCTTTTGTTCCTGGTTTGAGGCGCAGCATTAGCTCACAAAGGCATAAGCAGTGCCAAGGAACTCAAATCCCGAGCCCACCCATGGCACTGTGAGAGCAAAGCTGGTAGAGGAGTGGGGTAGGCAGAGAGAGTAGTCGCAAAAACGGGTTGCCAGATCTTCTGTGAACAAGCTGCAACAGGTTTACTAAGGTCAGGATGTTGGGGGATTAGGGTGTGTCTGGCTCCCCCAGCTCCCACCCCTGCAGGTAAGAGCTTGACTAGGATGCGTGGGTGCTGTCAGCCAGGTTCACACATGCATGACCATCACTTCGGACCAGCTCCAAATGCCTTTCTTTCAATTACCCTGAACGACACTGAAAATAAATTAATCAACCATTTATGAATTCTAAAAATGTCGGGAAGACGAAGTAAGAAGCCATAACAAGACGCTGAGATGAAGCCAACTTCTGTTTCAAGAGCCAAACCCCTCACCTGGCCCACATTATATGGAATATTCCATTTTATACAAGCAGGTGAACCACTAGATCAAAGAAGGAGGCATCATGACATAAACCACAGACAGAAATGTCTCAAAATCCAGACATCAGCTAGTCAGCCCTTAAAGGCTAAATCACAGCCTAGCTGTGTGAACAGTTACCTCATTGCTGTTTTCATTTTTGAGTCCACTGTGCTGACAACAGTTGGCAAAAACTTTGCATACTTGTCTATCGCAAGACTCCAGGTTGAGCCACGGCAACCAAATCTATTTATGTGAAAGTTTATTTGTGTGTGATTAGTTGCTACATGTCCACAGACTCCAGACTATGTTTTCCACCGTACAGTCATCACCATGTTGACTGCTTTACATATTTGCACAGTCCAGTAGAAAAATTGCTGTTTATACAAATACCCTTCGCCATACGAAGGAAGAAAGGGAAGAATCCAACCTTCAGGAACAATATATATTATTTGAGAAACAGCTATTATTTTTATTAACATATTTTTTAATTCTTATTGTGATAATTCTTAAAATCTGACTATTTAAAATGTAGAAATATGACAAATCCTGTTACCAAAATCAAGCACTTCAAAGCACATAAGTATCATATTTTATAACATGAAGCAGAAATGTCCAATATCCTCCAAATATGGGAGAAGTTCCAACCATTAAATTTTAGATCTATCAGATAAAAGACCTAAATCTACTTAAACAATTAACCCATATTTAAACACACAGGCTGCAAATTATTTAGAGAATCTAAGTGTTTTTACACCAATTAAATAACATAAAACATCCACAAATATTAAGCCTGCGCACATACGAAAGCAATCAAGACACCCCTTCTCCCTTTCAATTAAACTTAAGTGCTGTTTTTGGCTCGAACTTCAGGTTTATGAATGACATGTTGTGGCAGCAGCCTCCATTTTGTGTCAACTGAAATTATGTGTCTGAAATGAAAAATGGGTGCATCAATATTTATCTCTAATACATGAAAACACTTTTCTAAATACCAGGAATCCTCTTGTTGCTCCACAGCTTAGGGTCAATGTGGGGTGATAAAGCTCATCCAACCCAGCATGTAGAAACTGGCTCTGTTTTGCACCTATGGAAAATGCAGCTACACAGATGGTGGGTGTGCTAGTGCCTCCTTGGGAGACGCTGGACAGATTAATGATCGCCTAGGCTGTTTGTCTGCAAACCTGAGTAACACCTAAAGTGTCATAAAGGCTTCAGGAAGTCTGGCCGCTGTGGGCAAATGCTTCAAACAAGTACTTTGCTTTTTTTTTTTTTTTTTTTTTTGCTTTAAGTATTTTTCATAAATTTAGCAACATTTCTTACTTCAATTCTTTTGTTCACGAAGCACATGAAAAGAACTATTCATGCCTGTTTAACGCGTCATCAGATGGTAAGAGTGGCATAACCAGATTTCTTTCTTGCCCTTGTCCTCTGGCTGCAGCTCCCCGTCGGTATTTAGCATTCACATCTAACAGCCATTTAATAACTTTGATACCATCGGCTTCAATGTACCACTGTATTCATAATTGGCCAGAGCATGGCACATACTGCGGGATAACAGGTCCACAGCGGCATAACATGCTGGTTTAAAGGGCCACAGTTTGTTCTGACCCTTTCCTGTCAGGGGCTCTATATGTTTACGCTGTGGCTTTGACATCCATTAGTTGCTGGAGAATTGAAATAAACAAAGGCATTAGAACTACTGAAAAAAAAAAAAAAAAAAAAAATGCCATGAACCATGAAGATCCATGAGCTGAGTATTTTTAGTGCGTTTATTTTATATCCCTGGAACTCAAACATGTATTTGTGCTACATTTTCATGAGATATTTTGACAGGAATAAAAATGACAACCCTGGCTCTGAGCAAATCTGTGCACCCTTAAAGGCTCTTAAAGTACTCCCTAATTACCGTTTTCTTTCCCAAGGTCATAGTGGAATGCGTTCCAAAATGGATTACGCTCCCACTCTCGCTCTTCCATTCTCTCTCTTTTTCCTTCCCCTCTTTCTTGCCATTCTTGCCCCTTAATTGCTTTCATTCTCCCTCCTTCTCGGGGTCTCCTTCTCTCTTTTTAATGGCTTACACATGTCAGCCAAGTGGCCGTGGCACTGCTGTGACAAAGAGAAATGCCCCAGTGCTCCATCCAGTGCTGTTCCTCCCAGGGTTAGATCACAGTGCTCCGCATACATTACACAACCCCAGCCTTCTGCCAACCACCTGTCCAAACCACATTATCAAGATCCTCATTTATCTGTTGCTCTACCTGCCTTTAGTAATTGCCGCCTGTTATCAGTGACAAAAAAAAAAAAAAAAAAAAACACGAGTTTCTGATGCACATTTTATTTACTTTGAGGGGCAGACATTGTTCACACCGCTCTGACCTCAGCATTGACCCATCAACAAAACCGATAATTGCCAGTTGAAAAATGTTTCTCCTGTCTTGCCTGGTTTATAATTAAAACTCATCTTGAAAGAGTTTCGCCTGCAAATCCTGCAGAACAACCTGCATGGTTTGTGTTGACTGAAAGTAAGGTGTGCAGGACAGGGTAAATGCTGGTTTGTGTCTGACTTCCAAGCAGGGAAAGGGAGGGACTGATGTTCAGGTGAAGGGGCCTGTAGCTGCTGTGACGTAAGGACGCTTGTACATGTCATCAACAATGGCTGCCTAAGAAGCATAGACCCTAAGGCCACAAATACCACGCAGCAGCTGTAGTTCAAAGAAAAAAAAAAAAAAAACCCATACTCCCTCTATTTGTTTGTCTCCAACTTTTTATCCATCAGCCGATGAGCCCAAACAGGCCTGTTGCTTTTGGACCTCTACAGACTACTAGTTGCAAGTTTTTCACAAGAAGAGGCCCGTATGTTTCACATTATAAAAGGTCTGCAGTACAAGACAGACCTCAAAATTAAGGAACCCCCAAATTCTATTCACTGCAAATCACAATTCATTGAGGAAGACATTTGAAAGCAAAAAGAACCAAAGATGTCAGACCAAGCTTTGGGGAGTTCAATTCAAAGGCTTTCAGATCACACATAAAACACACACATCACATCACATGCTCAGTTTGAATGACTCCCTTCTCTGTCTTCAGGGTCCTGCTGGAAGAGCTGGAGCACGCGCGCGCGCGCACACGCGCGCACACACACACACACACACACACACACAAACACACACACACACAAACACACACACACCAGGTTTTAGCAGGACTCAAAGCCAAAGTAAATACAGAGCAGTGGCCTGTTTTGCACTTTGAATAAATGGACAAACTCAATGAAATGTGACTGGGCAAAGGGCTAAAGAGAAGGGGGAAGGTAGTGAAAGGTACTCCTGTATGTGGAAGGACTAATCCTGCTTTTTAAAGTACTGTCCAGAACGACTTGAAAACCCGCCCTGCTAATGATTGACCGTGGAAAAGTTCAGACACCGTGCCTTACCTTTTCAAACTGGGAGCGAATACTTTGATTCTTCTTTATTCCCCCCTGTGCTGTCCTTTGTCGGCCTGAGAAAGACCGGGATAAAGTCCTGAATCAAAGAGCCCTCAGCCCGTCATAGAGGCTCAGCGCAGCCAGAGCAGCTCATTCTCCTCTGCTGGAATGTCTGTGCTCTCAGACTGACCACAGGCGCTTCTCTTAGCTCACTTTGCCCCAGCTGGAGCCGGTGCTCTCCTTATTTATTGGGATCAAATGGAAGCCCTTGCTCGGTTCCTGAACCGCCGCAGCGAGTCCTGCTGCTGTTGCTGCTCAGCTGCCCCCCCCCAGCACACTTCCTCCAGTACAGGCAGCCGCTGCAGCCGCCGCACAAGTCCTGGCATGGGTTAGTCCTCCCACCGCTTCGCTGGGGCCGTCTCCCCTTGTTCCCTCCCTCTTCTACGCTGCCTCCCCTCCCTGTGGCCTCCTCCCTCCGCCGCTGTCATGCCCCAGACTGCCACTTCCTCCATCCTACCCCAGACAGGACCCGCAAAAACTCCACCATAAGTTGAGACTGGACAGATCATAAAAGTAGCTTCCTGAAGGTCCACAATTTTATCATAAAAATAAATAAAATGATTTAATAACGATATATATATAAGGCATCAATCATAAAATACAATTGTATAAGTTAGTGAAGATATTATGTTGTTTTTTTCTGCATATTCTATAGTTCACCTAAAACAAATGTGATCTATAATATAAAATCTTTTTTATTACATTTATGTTAACTTGGTATGTTAAACTCATGGTTTATTCTGTGTGAAAGCACATATATCATGGCATTACGTTCTGGGTTTGGTTTTACACAGTAAAACGTTAAAGATATCACAAGGCTTCTTCATATGTTGCATCGTTTGACATGTTCAGGCACTGAAATAAGCTGATTTATTCTTGGTTACACACTTGACTTTTTGGTACAGTGAAATAATGTCCCTATGTGAGACCACCACCTTTTTAGTTACAAGAAATTAAAACTACATACAACATTAAAATCTCAGGTCTTAGGAGGATGCCTATGTTTTTTTATATACTGTATGTGGGCAGAGACAACAGTCAAGCTGGGTTCATTAGAATAAAATTGACAGCAATTTATTAAAATGGTGGTGTTTTATTAGTCAGGTTAACTTTAGGGAAACTCAATTGAGAATTTGTGTTTTTGCATTTTTGCTTTTGTGTCAATTAGATAATCTCAACTATAAGAACTCATGTACTGCTTGTATTTTTTAATATGTCACTACAGTCCTGATAATATAATGCTAGAACTCTCCAGTGTTTTCCAACTTCTGTTATAATGTCAAGTGTGCTATAAGGGCTCAAATGCTTGCCATTACACTTTTGCATGACAGCACCATCCATAGGTAAGAGTGGATACTGCTTTTGATACAAGGGTGTATTGTGTATCAGCTTCTCCTAAAAGACAAAACTGTTCCAGCTTAAAATAAAATGCAAGGACATCAAGCTAGTGAATTAATACATGAACTTTATTTTTTAATTGCTTGCATAACATTTCAGTGGCAAGGAGTACTCATAGTTGATCATTAGTGGTCACATTAGTTTCAAAAGCTACACCTCAGCATTTGCAATTAACAAAAATGTATTTCTCTAAAAACTAAAAGAAAACATATATGTCAAGCTGTAATAAACTAACAAGCAAAAATAAGTTGGCGTGAATGAATATAAGGTTAAGCTTATTTTAGTATAACAAAATGCAACATATATAAAAATGAGTTATGACAAGTATTCTCATTTAAAAGCTATGCTTTAGAACAAGATAATGGTTTAAGCATGTTTTCATATTGAAACCAAGTCACCAAAGACTGCAAACCATCAAAACACCTAAATGAATTAAAGATCATATTCAGCGCTTAAACAATGCTCCCAAAATCTCATAGCAGAAAAACTTTTAGAAAACTATTTTTAAAAAATCAAACTGCATAGGAATTGCTGATCACAACTAGTCTAATTGCATTCATTTTCTATGCTTTATATTAAGAGAAAGTGCTGGAGCTGTATGCGCTGTAGGAGTAAGTAGAGGAGTAATCCACACTGCCTCTACGGGATCCACTCCTGGAACCAGCTCTGGACCCAGAGCGAGATCCTGGGTTAGAGATATTGTAAGGGCTGCTGATTCCCTTAGTGGACACTGATGAAGCCTGTAGCATCTTCATGCCATTGCTTTCCTCAACCATGCAGCTGTCCATGGCTTCCTTGTAGGAGATCTTCAGTTTTGTCTTTGGACAGGTCAGGTTCTTCTGGTGGTTCCGTGTATCCTGTAGTTTCTGGGCCGCTTGACCATCTAGCCACCCTCTACGGATAGCCTCTTCAATGCTGACGCGACACCCAGTGCCAGGCTCAATCAGTCCTCCTGTCAGGTACTGGAACTCCAAAAATCTCTGACCTGCATCATAAGGTAGCCATGTCTCTTTTACTGCCTCTGCTGCAGACATTCTTCTTTTAATCTTAACATCTTCAAATCCAACATAGGCTTTCTGGGAAGGTTTCAGCTTATTAGCCATACTTTCATCAATGATACTCTGATGGACGGCATCCTGCAGTAAAAGCCTCTCGCCAGTAGCAGGGTTGATAATACCACCTGTGCATGCCTGGGCCTCTAGCAGCCTCTGTGCTGTAATAGTGTCAAGTATACCTCTTCGCAGCGCTTCAGAAATAGTTATCTTCTCCAAGGTTTCTGTGTCAAATATGGCTGCCACAGGGCTCTGGTCATCAAACATCTCTGCGGGAGAGACAGTAATAGAGATACTGCTAAAGCGTTTACGAACAGTGGGGGATGATGGCGTGGCCTGAGTGGGGCTGCTGCAGGTGACCATGTCATCAACATTGCTGGTGGCAATGTTCATCTCGGTGCTACTGGTTTTGCTGATAATTTGGTCAGCAAACTGGGTTAAGCTTAGCTTTCCAGCACGATACTGGTCCAAAGACCTCTGGTCAATAACACCACGTGCCAGGCAGTCCTGGATGTCATACTGAGTTCCTGTTTTCCTATCCACTATTACCAGACGTGCAGAGCCATCTGACCCTGTGATAGTTATTTCTTCCCATTCACACTCCTGCTCTGACAGGTCCAGGAACGTGTCATAGTCAATTAGCTCCCGGTGATAGGCCTCTCTCACTGACATCTCCAGCCCAGTGTCTGGATCAACAATCACAACCCGCCTCTTACGGAGAACATTGGTACGGCTATCGTGTGACTTTTGAGGTTTCCTCTTGTCTTTAAGTGGCAGGAGTATGAGTCCTGTTTTGGCATCTGTGATGCATCTATCCTTCAGCTGAAGATAAGTCAGGTTCTCCTTGGTATTAGGGTCAAAGAAACCTTTTGTGTCATCTCCTTCATAAGTTAGAATCTCATTCATCTTCTCATCAAAATATCCCCTTTTATAGGCAACAGAGACATCAATACGGTGGCTCTCTTTTGGATCAATAATCCCTCCACTGGCAATCTGGGCTTCAAGCAGACGGATTCCGTGACCTTTTTCAATAAGATCTTTCTCAATAGCCTGGAAGAGGGAGATTGTCTTTCCTGTGGATGGGTCTATGTATCCAGTCACTGCCTTCTCTGCAGACAACAGCTTATTCTTAAACTCTTTACCTATGAGACATCTTTTTGAAGCTTCATCAACTGTCAAGAACACATTGTTGACTGGATCAACAATAAAGCCAGAAGCAGCCTGAGCCTCAAGAAGCTCCAGGGTGGTTCCTCTCATGAGAAGACCTTCCTTCATTGCTTGATAGAAAGGCATGATTCGGTCATTGGCCTCATCATAGATACCGGCAATGCAAGTTGAGCCATAAAGGTAGGACTTCAGCTTGTTTTCAATGTCTTTGCTGGTGAGCTTGCCCTGGTTGAGCTTCATCAAGTCAGTTTCATCCAGAAGTTCAGAGTTGACTAGCTCTGTGAGAGAGACTTCTCCACGGAGACCTTTAATTGTCACAGATTTTTCTGGACCTTGGAGCAAAAGCAAGCCAGAAACAGGTTCTACTGCACACTTCTTCCTAAGGTCATCATAGCATATCTTTTCTCCAGTTGATGGATCCACGTAGCAGGCAGGTTTTTTGTTTAAAGCCCTATAGAGCTCCTCATCAATAAGGTTGCGATCCAAGGCCAGATCTTTTGGAAGGAACACACTCAGAACAGGATCCAGAATGCCTCCAACAGAGTCTTGAGCCTGTAGCAAGCGGATGGCTGTATCTTTGGCTATGCGACCCTGTTTGTAAACCTGACCCACAGATAAAACTTTTCCAGTGAGTGGATCTTTGAAGCCTGTGCTAGCTGCTTCAGCTCTCAGCAAGGTCTCTTTGTCTTCAGAATCTACAATTCCTCTGGAACAAGCACTACCAACATGCATCTTCTCATTAAATGTAGGGTCCAATATGTAGCCTGTTGCTGCTTGAGCTTCCAGAAGCATGAGGGAACTCTCTGGGCTCAGAAGATTCTTGTTTTTTGATTCACTGAATGGCATTTTTCCTTGAGTACTCGTGGTCATGCCAGCAATAATGCCAGTACCCTTTAGATTGCGCTGAATGTCCACAGCTACCTCATGCACTGTTTTCTGTCCCTTTAGGAGCTGGTCTAGCGTGGCTTTAGTGATTATACCACAGTCGCAAAGTTGGTGGGCTGTGACTTTGTGGCGCACCCCATCAAAAACCAGCTTGGAGGGATCAATTGTTGAAGCTTCATCTGTCTGGGTCTGCCTGCTCAGAGTGCTGGCTCTCTGCCGCAGCCTCTGTAACTCTTTCTCTAAGGCTTCTTTCTTGAGAGCCAGGTCTGATGCCTCCTTTGCAGACATCAACAGCTGACTTTTGTACCTCTCCTCAACAATCTTTAGCTCCCTCATGAGCCTCTCAATCTCACTCTTTAGAGAGAGCCTCTCACGATCAGCCTTGTCTCTGTCTAATTCATACTGCCTAATCTTGCTGTCTTTCAGCTCATACTGGCTCTTCATATTGTTGAAATCCTTGAGGATGGAACTATTTTCATCCTGCAGCCGCTGTTTGTTGCGGAGCTCAGTCTCTAGTGTGAGTTTGATGCGGCTGAGCTCCTCTTCAAGGCGCTGCAGACGGTTCTTGTCCTGATCCTGCAGTTTAAGCTTGGCCATCAAACTGTCCTTCTCCAGCATCAGCTCACTGTATTGGCTTTGGGACTGATGCACCATGATAGATGTCTGTGGAGAGATAAAAGAACCCACTGTTATGTCTATGTAAAATCATTTTGCTCATATGCAAAACAACACAGCTCATAAATTAATGCACATGGTGTGCACATTAATATTATTATGAGTATGTTGTATTGTAAGAGCCAATCAACACTGTAACTGTGACTGATGACTCGTGATGCCACAATCCAATCACATGTCCTTCAGTTGTCATTACTGTTGAAGTATCTGATATTATACATGTATACAAAGATGGTACACAGACTGTCAACAGCTGTTAGTATGCAGTGTTTAATAAAGTGACTGTTATTATAGCACGATTAAAGGGGTGTATAATATGCATAGTCAGAAAAAAATAATTGTAAGTAACTAAACTTTGTGCAAAACGTCTTAAAAGTCATTTTGAGTATTGTCAAATATAGCAGGGATACGTTAAAAACAAGTTCAGTCCTAGTGCATCTATAACCATTCATGCAAATCAATGAAAAAAATTAGTTGAATTATGTGAAGATGTTCCTTCAATGCAATCAAAAATACCTCAATCGATTGCTTTTGGAATTTGTCTAGTTCCAGTTTAAGCTTTTCTCTCTCCTTGGTCAGGTCATTGATGAGAATCTGGAGCTCTGCTGTCTTCTTTTTGCTACTCTGAAGCTGGACGTTTAAGGCTGAGATCTGATTGGCACTTTCTCCATCAATAGTTTCTTTGCTAAGCTTCAGTTCATCTCTCTCCTGTCTAACTGTCCTTAGCTCCTCCTCCAATCTCAGTCTCTCTTTCGTCAGGTTTTGTGTCATAGTCTTCAGCTTGTCAATCTCTGTAGTGTACTCGTTAAGTTGCCGGCTCTTCTCCTCAATGGTCTTGTACAGGTTTTCATTACGTTGGTTGAGTTCAGAAATTCGGCCCTCTTCCAGCTGTAGCTTCTGTTTCAGTGTTCTCAGCTCAGATGTCAGAGCTGCCAGTTCCTCCTTGGTGATTTTATGCTCCCGCAGGCTCTTGTCCAGAGCCTCCTGCAGGGTCCTGAGGTCCTGCTCGTATTTTTTTCCAGAGTTAGAGGCCTCTAGCTGAATAGATTTAAGGGTAGTAATTGTGGTAGTGTGCTCTCTGCAGGTATTTGTCATCCTTTCCAACTCAGTCTCCATTCTCTTTCTACGTGTGAACTCTTCTTGGTTTGCCTTCTTTTGCTTCTCCAACTCAGCCTCCTTTTGATCCAGGGAGGATTGCAATTCCCGGACACGGCTCTGGAGCCTGGCGGAACTCTGTTCAGTCTTAGTTTTTTCACTGGTTTGCTTTGTCAGCTCTACTTGAGTGATGCGAATCTCTTGTTCCAACATTTTAAGCTTATTAACTGCTTCCAGATAGGTGGTGTTTTTTGCCTTAAGCTCTGCCTCTGCCTGTTTCAGGTGACTGATTTCCAATTCCAGAGCTCTCCTCTTCTTCCCTTCTTCATCAAGGTTAAATGTTAGCAAGCTGATCTGCCGGGACTTTTCCTGGTTGAGTTTGGTGGCTTCCTTTAATTGGAGCTCATCCTCTCCTCTCTGCTGCCTGAGAGATCTCAGTTGCACCTCCAGTTCACTGCGTATTCTTGCCTCTTGTGTCACTGAGGCCCTCTGCTGGTTGGCCTCCTGCTCTGCTCTGCTTTTCTGCTCTTCAGTGTGAGCAATGGACAGCCTCAGTCTCCTCAGCTCTTCCTCTACATCTCTCTTCTCAGCACTGAGCCTGTCAATTTGGAGTCTCAGCTCTGCTGTGTCCTCTTCTTTCTGTTGTGAGGCTTTCAGGATTGTGGTCTTGGTAACATGGATCTTTGTCTCATATGTCTGCTTAAGCTGATTAATCTCCTGGGTGCACTGTGTTCTTACCTTAGAGGTTTCTGATTCAGCATTTCGTCGACGTGCCGCCTCCTCATCCAGCAATATCTTCAGCCTCTCTAGTTCACGTTCCTTGTCCTTCACAGCCTTTTCTAAGTCAATCTTGGACCAGTTAAGCTCTTCCAGTTCTTTCTGTCGGCGGCGAACTGCTGCCTCATACTCTTCTTGTTGGCTGGTATAACGCTCTTCTGCCAGTCTTCTTTTCCTCTTTTCCTCTTCCAGCTGGTATTTAATGCGGGTCACCTGGTCATTAAGATCTTGAAGTTGGTTGTGTGTGCTGTCCAGAGTCTCCCTGGCAGCATTAGCTTGCATTGCTGTGGTTCTCTTCACTTCCTCCATAGAGATGAGCTGATCTTTTGACTGAGTAAGCTCCAGCTTGTAGCGGGCCAAATGATCCTCTAAACTCTTGTTTTTCTGATTACGATCTTGGAGATCCTCTCTCAGACGCCTCAGTTCCTCCTCCAGCAACTCAATCTTGGTGTTCCTGATCTGAGGAGAACACCAACATTCACATTATTAAACATTTTTAAATTGATCTTATGTTCATCACACTAATTATTTTAGAAACATACTAATGAGGAATCAACAAATCCAATACTCACCTTCAACTCTTCCATGTTCTTCAGCAGCTCACCTAGGAATTTGTAGTAATCACCAGAGCGGGTAAGTAGTTCTATGTAGTGGGACTGGATGTCCGAGGCCTGATGGAGTTAAAATTAGTGGATGATTACTGATGTCAAATGTTCAGGTCTTTTGAGTATCATTCAAGTATTAAATTAAGGGATTAACCTTTAAATTGATATTATTTCATGATCTTGTAATGCAAAGGTCTAAATGACATTCAATAAAAATCTAATAATCACTTAAATGTATGCTAAGTAGTATAATTTTGATTAGGCTGCCAAATGAGTGTTAATAATATGTAAAATAAAACTTGGTGGGTGTGACTTATTGGAGAGTCAGTTCTCATACCTCTTGTCTGACCACAGTAGCCGGTGACTGCAGCATTGTTCTCTTAATAGGAATATTAAGCAGAGTTTCCAAGCCTGAACTGTAGGAAGCCAGCTGCAGCTCATAGTCCTGCAAACACACAACAAGGCAAACTTCATTGTTTTGCACCATACTTGTTTGTGCAGTCTTGGTTGTGTCTGTGTCTGTGAAAATATTTTAAACTGAATGAAGACGGAACACATTAAATGACCGCTAACCTTTATGGAGCCAGCACAGGTGTCTGCATTTTTCTGCACATCTTCTACCTTCTCCTTCTTTCCTTTAATTTCAGTGTGAAGTGCCTGTGTAGTGAGAAAAAAAAAAAAACAAGGCATTAAATTCACTGATTATCCAGGTGCTCTTCTTCTAAGACATCCAGTACTTTACTAGACAAGAATTCTAATTATTACAAGCTGTAAGTCCACAAAACCATTTTTCAATTCATTTTCACATGTTCCACAAATGCATCTGAAGTGTAAATTGTGGATATTTTGCATCAGGAATTAAGTCAGTCCAGTTGGAATATTGTTTTCTGTTGACATAAACAAGGAAAGACATGCCTTCTGTTGACTGAGGTGGTCTGTTAGGGTCTGAATGTCACCCAGCTTAACCGTCTGAAGGGTATCCTGACGCTTCCTGGCATTGTCTATCCACTGTTCCAGGGAAGTGCTGCTCTGTTGATAATGTTTCAACTGTTTCTCCTGCTTCTCCAAGTCCCACACTCTGAGGAGGAAAGCGTGGGAGGCAGAGGAAGGGATGAAAGGATATTTTTAGTGTTGTTACCAGCAATGATGAAATGAGGATGTGGAGAAATATTTGCAGGTACTGTAGAATTGTGTGCATATATGCAGACTGATCCTTCTATACCTGCTTTCAATCTGGGTTTGGATGCGGCGCCAGCGATCACACAGCTGACCCACAAGGTCTGTGTACTTGACCAAGTCCACATCACACTTGTGGAAGGACTCAGAGATTTGACTATTCCAGTGCACTGCTTTAGCCAGTTCAGTCTCCATAGCTTGCAGCAGGTCTCGTTTTTGATCTAAATCACTCTTCATTTGCTTGAATAGAGAATTGTAAAAATAAATAAATGATTTTCAACTTTGTACGTTAAAAGAGTTTGCATTTCTTGAAAATCAAACTCAAGGGACAACCGTTTTAACTAAACAGGTAAAATATGTCTAACCTTTAGTGCACTTCTCTGGTTTTCTACCTCCCGGAGGTCCAGCGAGGTGGTCTCTTTCTCTGTCAGCCGGGCTTCATGGACTTTAATTATATCCTCAGCCTGGAGAATGTTCTGAAGCAAAACCTTAAGTGCCGACAGTCTATTGAAAACACACAGTTATTATGTTAAATGTAATGAGAGGATAAGTAATGTTTCTCTGTGTGTTGCTTCACATTCTGGTCCCAGCAATTTATTTTGTGCATTTTTTACTCAAACACGGAGGAATAAATAAAAAGGTGCTGTAATTAGATTAAATTATTGTACCTCTGAAAGTAGGCTGAGTAGAGACCCTGCAGGCCTCCCAGTTTTTGGTTGATGATTTCCAGTTCAGATCGGAGGAACTTGGCTTGCTCAGAATCAGCAGGTACTCCTTCCAGCTGCTTTATAATCCGTTCCCTTAGGTGCAGATACTCATCATGAATGGAATCCAAGTCTTGGTGCACCGTCTGGAAATCAATGATACATTTATCTTTTTATCTGTTTTACAAATAGCACTTACTGAAATTAATTGTGGCAACTTTTGATTTTGATATTTGGTTTGGTAGCAAAAAAAAAACAAAACAAAAAACTGGTTACATACCTGCAGCCTCTGGATGTGCATCAAGCACTCATGCACACTGTTGTCCCCAAAAGGAACATGGAGGTGACTCGTGAGACCAGACTCAGCCAACTCCAGCCTGCGTCGAATTTCTTGCAAACTACTGAGCAGGTTGAGGCTGAGGGTAGAACTGGGTCGGGGAGGCTGGATAGTGGACCCGGTGGTCTTAGAAACAGGAACTTTGGAGATTTCCTCTTTAGATGGTTCAGGCTTCACCTCTTCTTCCCCTTTACTGGCTGGTAGATAATACAGAGAATATCAATTTGTAGTGAAAGAACTAACATTATTTTTCCAAATTCAGTGAACTGACAATTTAGGGATAAGGTAACATCATTTCACACTTACTGTAAGTAGGCAGCTGGACAATCAGTGTATCATAGTGACTCTGCGCTTTATCAAAGTGGCCCTGGATAGTTTTCTTGTCATCTTCTCCAAACATCTCAGAACCTTGACTGCTACGTACAAACTCTTGGTAATGAGTCTCCATACTTTTGATAATACGGCGGTACTCCTCAGGGCGCATCTTAGACAGCTGCCGGACAATGGAGAGAATGTCAGGTCAAGCAAAAGACAAAAAGCTCGAAAACTATGGCACATAGTGTGTAAGATAACATGTAAGCTGAATGTACTTCAGCTTTGCTTTAGGTATGAAAAGATAACTTATTATTGTAAACCTCTTAGTTTTTAAAGTAAAGCTATGAAGAACTGCATTCTGTGTGACAGCTTTACCATGTTGAGAGTGAGAGAGTTGATGTAGTTGATGTCTTTGAGACAATACTGCCATGAGATAAGACTCTTGATGTTGATGTAGAGCTGATTCCAAATGCTCATGATGGCTTCATAATACTGCTCATTCCTAGAAAACAGAACAAGCCAATCAATCCTGTGTAAAGTTCAGCAGTAGGCATAAAGATTAAATAACTACAGAGCAAAACTGGATAATATGTCAGCATATACTGCCTTTCATTTGATTTAAAATGTGTGAGATCTCAAATGTTGTACAGTAATATTTCATTGTTCCTCTTTAAGGTGAAAAAAGACCAAAAAGAAAATGTGTTGAATAGGGTCAACAAAATACATATTTCTAAGACAAAAGGCTATTTTCATAGTTCCTGGAAACATAATGTCCAACTCTGCATCCAATATGAACACTAACATTACAGTTCAATATTATTCAAACCCAATATAGATAATGAGATTTGAAATGCTATATTTGAAAAGGATTTTTAAGGCCCTGTTTGATCATATTCCCATCTGCTTAATATTTCTCACTTGGCGGCGACGCCGATGCTGAGCGGGTTTGGTGGGGGGATGAGCAGACACACAGAGGGAATCAGCATGTCCAGACCTCCAGGTCCTGTCACGAGCCACTTGCTGCGCTGTGAGTTGTCTTTCAGGATGCCCTCGTTCCCTTTTAAAATCCCTTTCTGAAGTACAAAACAGAATGTTCAATTATAGGACACACTGAAATTATAATTGTGATCTTTCACTTCTGTGCTGTTGTGCATGTGTCTGACAGAGAGCATACGGTATATCCTACCTGGTCTTGTTTAAAGTCACATAAGGCCTGGACTATGACAGGGCTGGTGCTCTTCTCCTCTGGGTTGCGAGGCTTCAGCCTGATAATGGTCTTAGATTTGTTGACCAGACTTTGGACCTGCAACCTATTCTCCATGATTCGCTCCCTCTCTTTCTGTGAACATACAAAAATAAAATATGCCTTGTTAACTAGACCCTTTGACACTGTAACTATGAGGAGTAACATTTTATTTAAACATCCTAACATTTCCACATACATTCAGAAGCCTTCCATTCTGTCCAAGGTGGATTATCCAGTAATATGCAAATTCTTAACTCTCAGGTCACTCAACAGTAGTTGAGAGATAATTAAGAGATAATGATACCTCTAGATTTTTCAGGAGTTCAGTGAGGCTATCCAGTGGGGTGTTCTTGTCACAGCTGAATTTGGTTCGGATAGTCTCATGCTCTTTCTGCAACTTTGAATAGGTGTCACTGGCGTCCTTGAAAAACTGAAAATGAAAGCAAAAAGCTTTGATCAGCGTTCACATGAAAACACAGAGAGATCCATTTTCATAAGAGCAAGAGCAGTACTGAGCTCTTACTTGGCTGTAGGCAGCATTCTCCTTCAAATGAACATGAATACATTTGGTGATCTGGAGGAGCCAGCTCCACTGGGTCTGTAAGGTGTCCATGTAGGCCTGTGGATGCACAGACAGTATAAAACCAGCAAATAGTTTCTTTAGCCTATTGCGATAAGAACAAAATCTAGAGAAAAAACAACATACTTCAATCTTATCTGAAGCAGGATGGTTGTTGTTTAGAAGCCCATCTGCTTTCACTTTCAACTTGTTTAGCTCCTTCTCCTTCTCCTCCAGCTCTCTCATCAGCGTCTGTCAGAAAACCACAAAGTAAGAAAGCCAAAAGGCCACAAAACACAAAAAAATATTATGGAGCACATAAACTAAGACAGAAAAATCTAACCAGGGTGAAAGAAGAGTTCATTCAAAGGTCCTTACCGAGTAGCTCTCTTGCTTCTTGGGGATGTACTGGTCTATGTTCTTGTCTCCCCAGTCAAATACCAGCTCCTCCTCCTCTTTCTCATTCACCCACATGATGGCTCTAAAGATCTCCTCAATGATGTTCTGAAGGTCCCGCAGTTGACTTATGCGGTTGTGAGACATTTTCTAAAGCAAACATGAGATAATTTTATGAACAGGATCAGAAAGAAGTAATGCTGATCATGCACACTGTGGCTGATTTTGGAACTTTTGAAAAAGAGTTCAGTTCTACCTGCAGACTGTCCCACTCTTGTTCCAGGATGGTGAGGTTGTATTTGTCACCTCTCATATTCTAAAAAGGCAGATTTTGATTAATTTTAAATAATATTTCAAATTTTTTTGAAGCCTGAGACAGAGATGACTATAAATAATAAAAACATTGTGTCCAACAGTCCAAATTAAAAGAGCATCTAAGTGTACCTCAGTCAAGAAAAAAAATACTTACCAGCTCATCTCTGGCACGGTCTACTTCCAGGTTTCTTTGGATGGAACTGTGGGTTTTGTTGTGGTTCATGATTTGCTTTTCTATAGTTTCAGAGTCCTCTCCCCATGGAGCTGTCTCAATCATACGCTACAAATGCAAAATCACTTTATTACACTTTGAAATACATTAACTGCTGAAAAATAAACTTATATTGAAGGAAATTAACAGATTTTATTGAATACCACAATATATGTGTTTATGATATCATGCTATATTCAATGCTATGGCTGTAGTAAAGATTTACAGCATCAGAATGGTGTATGTCAAAATTAATCAAAATAAACTACAGATTATTGTAATGGAGGAACTCTGCAACCAATGCAAAGGTGTAGCTTTTCTGCGTATATTTGGACAGCTATGGAGCTCTATAGCACAGGAGGAATAAGTTATATCAGGCTTTGGCTGCACAGGCAAAGCTTTTCAGATTTTTTATTTCTGATAATTTAAAAAATGGACTAATCTAATTAAAAAAATCTTCTAATTAAAAATCTTCTATTATTCTGACCTTAAAGATATGTCTTTCCCATCTGCGCCCTCTAGGTGTCACCATGTCATCATGGCAGCCGTTGTCAAACAGGAAACTATTCCAACTATTCCCCCCCTTGTTCCCCTTGTTCAAAGCTCTCAGCTTAGATAAGAGCTCGGCCGGCAAACCAACCACAACCACTCTCTGGTCTTGCATTTTTTTCTTTCTTCTTTCTTAAGGCCTTTGTTCTCTCACCACTCCCTTTTCCTTCATGACTGCTTGGCTGAAGCTACACACGACATGTTGTTGGTGCGGCCTGGCTCTCTGTAGTACAGCTAGTCTATAGTCTACAGACTCAGCAGTCATAAATTAAAGTGTAGATACAATGGTTAATAGCTTGACCAGCTGCACATAAAACCAGTGACTTACAATGGCAGTAGTAACTCACACAGTGACATCTTTTCAATTTAGGAGTTTTATAAAAGTCAGTATCTTCATGGCTGTGGGGGAGGGGTAGTGGAATGAATAGCAAAATATACACGGGTGAGGCTGGACGTGGTGACAGAATGACAGGGTGTGGTGTAGGTTGGGGAGGTTGGGAAGGTTGGGGAGGTAGAGTTTAAGGAGGCGTTTTCCCATGAGCATGTCAAAGATCATCTGAACTTTACTGTCCCACAACAACTGACTCAGTGGAGAGTGTCAGATTTCACACTCCTTTACTTCTACTTTTCTTTTTGCCTCCACAGCGTCTTTATCTGCCTCCCTCTTCCTTGCTCTGTCTCTTCCTACATTCCTCTGTCTCTCTCTCTATTTCTCAAATGGCGGAACTCTTTCCTCTTCTTTGTTTCAATCCTTCTGCACCTCTTTTGGCCTCTTTCACTCATGGATCAGGTTCTGCAACTGTGTCCAGATGGTTTCAGTTACAGGAGGTCACAATAGGTGATAAGGTAAGTGCACCACTGACTCCTGCCTTTGCATAAAACACTGTGCACACTAATGCACCCATACAGAGGCCACCGCACAAATTGATTAAAAGCTGTTGGAACAAAGTTCAAGTTTTACCAACGGATTTGTGGGTGGTATTATCACTGAATGCATCAGGCAGGTATGCTGGTCACGGTTCAACATCATTTAATACATGTAAATTATTACTAAAAAAATAATTCTACGTATTACTAAAGGTTTTGTTTTTTGTATGTACTGCGTTAACAGTTTTTGAAGATTTTGGAGCTGCTAAAAACAGACCTATTAATATTACTCATATTGTGTTGTGTTGTACCAATGAGGATTCTTATTGTGATACTGATTTTAACTATATCACTGATATTTGGTGTGTGTGTTTTTTTAATTGTATTCTTGAATGTCTCTGCAGTATGAAGAGCTTACCTTCTGTTGAGCAATCCAGGCCACGGCATCATTAAAGAGCCTGCCCCCCTCGAGGGAGCCCACACTGCCCCTGTTATGTCTTATGGTCATACCACCGTGTTGTTGCTGCTGGATAGCTGCATGCAGGCTCTGTAACTGATCTACACTGTGGGGTTGTACAAAAAAGGAAAATACTTTGTGAATGTTCCAGGAACAGAGTGATCTCAAATAGCTCAGCTGGGCAAATACAGCTGAATGAGCAGCAGGTATTAAACTCTTCAGTGTTTCTTTCTCTCTGTAAGGTTTGGTTCAACTCTAAAAATGAACTTCAACATGTTATTCCTACATAGCGCCACCTACCCATGTTACTCTGCAGGCAGGATTACCCAAAACTGTAAACACAGTCATGAATAAGCCTGTTCAAATGCAAACACGGAAAGCAGTCACACAGACTCATAATGTACACCTGCACTTTGCAAAGACACACACACACACTCCGTCTTGTCTTACCTTCTGAAGACATCATTAGGTATACGCATTTGCTGCATCTCTCTGCCACAGAGCTTCAACTGCTCCAGTGTTTCTCCCGCCATGAGCAACAACTTCTCAACCTCCACAGCTGAACCTCCCTATAAGATCAAGAGAACAGACACTGAACTGCTGCCAAATTATACTTAGATGTGGCTGATGGAACAGGTTGCTTTTCAAGTCACGTCCTGTCATTTCATGTCAGTTGTTTTGAGTGCACTCCACAGTCAAACTGAGCAGGTATCATCTTGTTAATCTATTAGTTACTGTCCTACTGTTGGAGGCTAAAACAAACAAATAATGATGAGTTATGCTGAGAGTAATCTGTGTGTCATACTTACACCCTGCACCATCATCTTTGCTTTTTGCAGGTAATCTTGACACTGGCTGGTCAGGAACAGAGATTTATGCTGAAGAGCCTGTGGACTGAAAATAAAACATAACAATATTATTGAAAAACTAAAAAGACATTAGTGTATTTTATTGTTATTATGTTGTTTGTTACACGCACACAGCAACTTCTGTAGTGTTGCTGATTATAGTGGAATATTGTTATATATAACTTTCTCTCTTGCAGCTCACACGCACTTATAGCACTGCAGGTAACATCCCATAATTTACTTCAGCCTTTATTCTCCATGTGTTAAGACATTTATTGACTTTGCACATTGCATGACGCCATTTTTACAGTGTTAAACACTAACTCCCAAAATGAATGATAGTGAGTAAAAGGGGTGTGCGCTGTATTTCCTCTACTGTGATTACGAATATTGAGCAACAAATGAGTGACCCACCTAGAATTACTTAGACTGACGTTACGTAAAGAAACACTTCACAGGAAAGAGGTCAAGCCGCAGGATGCATTTGGACAGTTTAAGTGTAAGAAAAACCCCCGCTCTGTGTTCTTCTAGGAACAATTAGTTCTATTTAATTATAACATAACTTTTACGTTCTACTAGAATCAGCTCGACGACTCTTCTCACGTTTAATGCGAAAGCAAAATTCAAGCAGTCTAAAACACCCAAACTCGGTCTGATCCCTTTATATTCTTCAAAGATCCTCATGAGTTTGTTTTTTATGATTCGAATTTTAATTTTTCACTAGTTTTGTGTTTTAGTAAGAGTCTGGTTCTTCTACATTTATGGACAATGCCCTGCTGTCAGACACATATATACACAACAGGTGATTTTCTCTTACCTCATTCCAAAACCTCCGCCCCCAGCCATGCTGACCTGCACCTTCTGTCCACCGACCCCGTGCACGGAGGACCTGGAGGTGGTGTACATGTATGCGGTGTCCCCTGCTTGGTATTCTCCCTGGAAGCCGTTTCCACTGAGAAACACGTCGTTTCTATAACCTGGACTCGCCAAATCCTGTCGCGAATGACTTCTCTGGCCCATGCTGGCCAGTTTTGAATTGGAGCCATAGTGACTCATTTTTAAAAATGTTTTACTGAGCTGATTTTTGCTTACAGGAAGTTTTTGCAGTCGTTGTTTTGTGCTGTCCAAACAGCGGACCGACCTTGCGCCTCTCCCCTCCCCGTCTCCAGTTGCGCAGATAATGGTGTGTCTGGTGTGAATAGACGGAAGCTGGTTGCTTTTGGATTGGATAGAAACCACACCTTGTTGTGTTTACGAAACACTCCTGCAAACCTTAGCCCGTGTGGGAAGACGGCATTCTGCAGAGTCCGTGGAAGGTTATGTTGCAATCACAACTTTGACAGCTCGGTTGTATCATGAAGAACTAGAGTCAAACAGGCGGTTAACTTTCTGTGACTGACACTGAGCTCGGGGGAGTGACTACTTTGCCATTACCTTAACAGCCTTTCTTGTTAGAGCAAACAAAACTGTGTGTAGTGTGTGTGATCTCTGTTGTTTTATGACTGGTTTACTATATATTATTTGCTCAACTCCAAAAAAAATTCAATTTCTACGTCTTTTTCCTTCTGTGTGTGTGTGTGTGTGTGTGTGTGTGTGCACATCTTTCTGTGGTTGTGTGGATATTATGGCCGGTCCTCACTACTTCAAATGGTTTTTGGGTTGGGGTTAGAATTAGGTTGAGGTTAGGGTCTAAACTCTAGAGTATGCATTATATCTATGAGTGTCCTCACAACTATAGTGAGACACGACTGTGTGTGTCATCCAAAGGACAAAGGACATCTGCTGAAATGAACTTTTTCACAGTAAACACTAACATATTTGCAGTGCTGTTGAGTTTTCCCTAAAATAAATAAATACATAGAATAAAATCCATTCCTCATTTTGCTGAATGTGCCCTGCCTTTATGTGTTGCACATCTTCTCTTTTCACAAATCTGGATATGCTACCTGGACTAGTCCAGGATAGACAGAACACCTTATCTGGATTTTTGTATATTGTGAGAAATGAACACAAATCTGCACACAGGTAGTCAGCAACCATTAGAATTATTCATAACAGACTTTTAATAACCAGGTTTCCCAATCATCCATCATCTACAGCTTATACTGGCACATCCAGTGTCGTGTGGTGGTTGGGGCCAATCCTATAGCTGACATTAGATGAGAGGTGGAGTACACCCTGAACAGATCGACCAAGTTTGTCATATTCCAAGTAAACGCCATATCCTGAATATCATCAAAACCTGGATACTAATGTTTATCAACATGGAGTTAATTAACTAAACACCAGTAAATTTCTCCAGAATTTTCATTCTTCCTTTTTCATTCTGTCATAGCTTCAGGGCTGGTACAGTCATTTAAAATCTGGCTAGTGAAAGTGCCAAACCTAGCTAACAATAATTAAAGAACACAGCAGCCAACATGGTTAATTACAGCTGGAATGAGTCGATACAGTGGCTGCACAAAGAATTTGTCATCATGGGTTCAACAGGTTAAAAGGAGGACTTTTGAGTTCAGTGGTTTGCATAGTTGCTTGAAGCTGACAACAACCAGCCAACATCAGTCTTGCAGAAATAGATTCGCTCACAGTAAATGCAATTTTTTTTTTTTTTACTTTTTACATTCCCCTTTTTATATCTGTCCTTTACCGTCACATTCTAATTCACACATTTCTATGCACATACAACACATCGCAAGTAGGTGTGGCTGAGCTTGAAAAGTGAAAGGGAGTGAGAAAGAAAAGTAGACAGAGTAGGGAGGGTCACAAATACCTAGTATCAGTGTGAGGTTGTGTTGAAAAAGTGGTGGAGAATAAATTATTGTCGGCAGAATAAACAATAAACCAGAGCGTGATTTTATTTGATTGCACAGATATGTTAAATGAGAAAAACAGAAAAGGGAGAAAATCCTAGTGATGAAATAACATAATAAATAAAGCCACGGAAATAAGAAATACAATAACTTTAATACTTGGGTTTTTACGTATGATCTCAAAATGAAGCGTACAGCTTTTCTTGACTGAAGGAGGAAACAATAGCTGACTTAGTGGTCAGACGTACTGCATTGTGCCCTCTGGTGTTTTAGCCCCAAGCTATTGTACACACATCACTAATTCACTATCTCATACAGAAGTGTGAGAACACAGAGAAGGAGAGAGGCAGGAGGAGGAGGAGGAGGAAAGGCACGGTAATGGCTATGAAGTGAACCGATGACTTCAAGGAACCAACGCCCTAAACAGGAATTTTCCAACCATTGTGGCATTACTATCTATGTCTCTGCCACATCCAAACTTTTTACATGCAAGCAAACTTGGCACAGCTTGTCTGTACTGAACATGTGTATTAATGCAGTAATTAATTTTACTTTGCAATATTACAATTTTGTGAAAAGTCAGTCTCAAACATTAAACACATCCACTGAAAGACACACCCTACATTTTTTCTACGAAGCTCAGGTAGGTTTGTCTTACATGATTGCTTTTTTTTCTTTTTTTAAACTCTTAGAACATGTTTTCCAAACAAAAGACACTGCAAGACTGAACTTGTGCATTTTTGCTTCTAAGAGCAGCTCTTATTCCAAAAGAAATGGCCTGAATAGTGTGACAGTGAACCTCTCTGTAATATGTAATGAAGATTAATTGTAACTAGTCCATTAATCATAAACTGTCTAACAGAAAAGGATTGGCCTTATTATATTAAAACCTTAGTTAGTCATCGAAAATTATTTTCTATGATTGTTGCACAGGGTTTGTTTTACAGTTATCCTTCTGGAAAATAAGATTTTTTTCTTGGAAATTTATGGAGTTATGGTAGAAAGACACTAGGACAGCCTGAATCTATACAGAAGAACTGCAGCAGCTTCTCCAAGGTGCTGCTAAGTACCAGCAGAAACTGTGTGCAGGTCAAACCAGAGAGAACCGCTGCTAGTTTAAGTGCAAATGGAGGTGCTGCAAATACTAAATAGATTTAGGTTTGGTTCCCTTTACTGCACATTGTATGAAGTTAACTGGCAAATTAAAAATTATTTATGTAATGTATTTTATTTTAAAAGCATCACCTGTGTGTTTTACACAGGAAATATTGAGGAGAAAGTATAAGGTTGGCTATCTCTCCAGCTTGGCTTGTTATAAATATTTAACTTGATGTTTGTTTTCTGTGTTCAAACCAAGGGTTAATTTGTCACTCACACCTATTACCCACAGCAAACTGACATCTGGAATATAAAAGTAAAAGTCATGTCTGACTTAATGTCTGCCTTAATGAGAATGAAATATGAATAACATAAACCCCAGATTAATGTTCGTCAACAGACTGTTGATGTCTAGTGAGTCACAGTGACTGTAAGACCCGGTGACACTCAGACACACATATCATTTCCAGAAACTCACTGTGACATCATTCACACAGTCTGCAGTGAAAAAATGTTGGACACCTGTGTTATCAGTTCACAGTTCCTGTGTTAGGATCCAGGATACCGGGCAGCTTGTTAACATAAACATGATTTTCTGAATCACATCTGATAAAGAAATGTAGTACAGACAAATGCATTCAAAACCTTAAAACTAGAGGCTTCACAAATGGTATATAAAAGACTTGGATATAGCCTAGGACTTTAGCTGCAACTAAGGAAAAAGCTAACTAAAAAAAAAAAAAAACATACTAAAGAAATACTTGTCATGAATAAAAATTTCCCATCTATGTTTAATTAGCCAACAGAAACACTTTCTTGAGCCTTTTTTACTTTCTAAATTATTAGACCTGCATTTTCAGTAACATTTATCTATACAAAAGTGTTTCATAATTTAAAACAATTTTGTTTCTGAATTTTTTTTAAAATTTAAATTATTTTATTTTCCCATTACAAATTTAGCAGTTTAGTACATAAAATATCAGATGTTGTTGATAAAAACCCAGCATATAGAACTGATATCTTTGTAACTTTAATATGTACACAGCTGCAATTACAGAGGTCATGACCTTAGTCCTTAACTGGGCTGCTGAGCTTTAAAAAAAAACAACTTTTCTTGCCTTTATTCTTCTGCAATATTTTCTATTATCTATAAGCAGATTACCCAAAGGCTTTTACAGTATTTGTGTAGTGGTATGTATATCTCTGTACAGTTGTGTGCAGTCCATAACCATGGTAAATAATTGTTGTTTTCTTTATCTATCTGTGGACATTTACCCAAAAGTAATAAATCACACAACAACGCACTTGACTATCTTTTGGACTTTGAAACCAAAAAGCACTAAAAGTATCACATTTCACAATATTACATTGGTCTTCCATGGAAGGATGAGTTGTTTCATCACCATATAGTAGAAATCTTTTGAGTAGGATTAAGAGTGTTAATTCATATATACACTGTTATCAGAAAAAGATAACAGTCTTTGTGTGTTTCCACAGCAGAACAGTTTTGAATTATACACTGCAGAGTAAATGCTCTGGCACACCTCTGGATTTTATGCTGTTTTAAACCTCATGTATAACCAGCTGGTCTAGGACACAAACACAGACACAGACACAGACAGAGCAATGCTCACATGTGCATGCAACCAGTAAGATGATTCATAGCATCGCATAGGGCGGCTCCTGGACACACCTGCATTAGTTGCTAGGGAGGGTAACAAGTGAGTTTAAATGATAACAAACAGCTTAGAGAGATAGTGTGGCGGCACCACGTTCACCTGGTTTCTGTTGGCACACAGCCATGCAATATTCTCTGTACGCACTATTGTGTGGATGAGAACCGATGAAGATAAAATGGACCAAGTCATTAGCATTTTATTAATGTTACTTGTCAGACAACAGAAAAAAAACAAAAGAAGAAAGTAAAGTCCTTTTCATTTTTCAAAGAAAATGTATAATTAATTCTTTAATTGTTGTATTGCACATTTAATGATAACATTTATATATTTAACTGCTTCATTTAACACAAATATATTTTCATTTAATTACTGAAAATCCTAAACATGTTTAGTGAAGCCAGAGAAGTCCCACCAGGTGATTTTAGAAGTTTGGAGAATTTTAGGCAACAGATGCTGCACTGACAAAAAAAAAGCATTGCTGTTACTCTAGTTTGTCTGCAGGGGTCATCAGTGTGTAACAAAACACAAGACTATGCTGCAGGAGAGTCATGGCCCTCAGTAATCCTACTTTAACTCACCTACACTGTAAAAGTGGAAAACACTTTGACAGATAAATAGAAAATCGGCATTTGGTGTTTCTAAGACCTGAAACTGAACATTATACTGCTGAGTGAATGTGTACTTTCGCCCTCTTTGGTCTCCTCTCTCCTTATGCTTTTATTTACTCTGTTAAATAAACTCACAGTGGGATAAGGGGTCTTTTTGGTGTCACTCTGAATAGGTAGCATCAATTCTTTTGCAAAAAAAGAAGCAACAATCCTTAAAAGTATAGTTTTTCAAACATTAAAATGTAAAATAAGATGTGTACAAACGCTACAACTGTAGGCTAGTTAAATTAAATGACATCACTTGATCTTACTTAGAAATGAACTGTGCATGATGTTTTACCTCAAATCAATAGAAAAGTCTGTAGTAGCACATTTTGGCCAGGAGGGTGAAGCATTGCTACACATACATGCTAGAATTAAAGTGGGGACTCCTGTCACAAGGGCTGATAAATACAGTCTATCAAACTAGCGGGTGTGAATCAAACCCGGCGGTGGGCCACCCTGGGCCACCCATGTTCCTTGAGGGCTCTCCCTCTCTGACTGACTGAACACAATCGATCCAGGTGATCAGCAGTTGGAAAACAAGCATGACAGTAGCCCTGGAGGACCATGGGGGGCTTACCAACCTGAACTAGCCACCATGACAATTGTCCAATTCATCCAGTCCCCATAAAAACATTGAATCTTTAAAATCCATGAAATCTGAGTGATCATGTGATCATATAAAAACAAAATGTGTGAATAACTTTAGTTTTGTGACATATGTCTTTATTCTATTCTCATTAACTCATCGATTCTAATTTGTGTATTATAAAAAGAAAACATGATAAGAATTTGGGTAAAATGTGGGAAAGCAACTGTAAGATGTTAAACTAATAAATGATCTTATTTGACACTGATCAAACTTTTGTTGATTAACGTGCAGCAGAGCTGGTAATAGAAAATAATGTGCTGTTGCTATGAACAATGGCACCACTTGAATAGGGCATGCTCTCTAATGGGGCAGACTTTATAAATGATTAATAAGTTGAAGCTTTAAACATCAATAATAAAATATTTAAGAGGGGAAAGTTTTGAGTTGCCAGGTTTGTGAATATATCAGATGGCTGGTGTGTATGATCTAACAGACTCCTGTCTTTTGAGGTTTTTTTTTTTAGACAATTAGCAACATCTCTGGGTGTTTTGATCTTCATTTGGAAAGAGCTGAAGAACCTCTAGAACAAAATCTACTTATTAATTTATTTAGTTTTACCAAATCAAACCTAATGGAGGCGGAAAAAATCCTTTGTGGACGTTTTGGCTCATGGCCTGAAATATTTAAGTCTGACACTCACCAGTAGCCTTCACTTTCAATAGGTCAGACTCAAACTTTGAAGGAACAGATAAATAATGAAACAACAATAATAATCTTATTACACTGTAATACCACATAGGTTTATTCATAAACACGAGGCATTATCTCCTGTATTCGGGATTTTTTATTTGATCTTTATTTAGTTTTTTTTTTAATTTGCTGGCATTTCTAGAAGTGATATGTTTGTTAGCAATAAAAACGGGCGGGGACAGAGCTAGCCCCCCGCCCGCCTCCCTCTGATTGGACATCTGCACTGTACATTTAAAATGTTTTCTTTATTATGTATATATGTTTCCCTTTGCAATTTCTTTGGAAGGCTACTATGTCATCTGTAATTTCTGAAAGCCCCAGGTCTAATTTAAGCTACTGGCTCATGTGATTTTCTTAGGAAAAATGTTTGGGATCTCTTAGAAAACAGGAGCAGAAAAACCGGTTGTTTCGATTTCATCCTGCCATGTAATAATATGCACATAACGTGGTAACGAAAATATCCTCTACAGAAAGAGGATACAGGAGTGTGTTCGCCTGTAAAAATCGAAAAAGGTAGCTCACTGGTGTTTATTTACTGAACACAGTAAAATATTAGGCTGTAGGAACAATAATATTGTTGTTTTCAATTTTTTTCTTTATCACTAGTTGACTTGGTCTTGTCCTTTCTGCTGCCGGTGGATAGGTGGCCATGTTGGAGTAGAGTCACAGCCTTTATTCAGGGCAGGTGTGTTACCTGTGGATCCCTCAGGAAGAACTTCCTGGGGCTCCCCTGCCACAGCCGACCGACAAGGACACAATGAATCCGTCGACGGAAAAAGATCATGAAGGTGTTTCCTCGCTGTCATTCCCTTAGTCAGCTGCAAAACCCGCCTTTGTTTGGGAGCTTGAGCCTTCAGTCAGTGCCGCACGGGTTTAAGAGGCAGGCGGAGGGAAGTGCTTCCTGATAATAGAGAGGTGCGTCTTATTTCCATTCCAGTGATTGACTGCGCACGGCTTTCACCGCCGGAGCTGGGGGCACTGACGCATTGTGGAGTCGACAGGGGGTAGCACTGCAACCCCGGCTTCGCTACACAACGTAGGCATCTATCGCCGAGACCGCGATGGCCGTGGTGCAGCTCGACACGGAGGACCACCAACCGGAGAACGGCTTCGTGTCTCCCGAAACCACGTCCCCGGGGCTGCTGACACGCATCGACGGGTCTGTTCTGCCGTTTCTCGGGGGATTTGGGAAATACCAGAAACAGCTGATCGTGCTGACATGGATTCCGGCGCTATTTATTGGATTCAGCCAGTTCTCTGATAATTTCCTCCTTGCTCAGCCAAACAACACATGCATCCAGCCTTTGGCAAACCACAGTCGCCACACTACGAGTCATTCCTCGTTGTTAGACAGTCCAAAAAATATCACTGCGCGACCGGCTTATATGTATGCCAATGGAACTCACGGCGCCCATAACGACACGGCCGACATGCAGTGTAGGTGCAGTGCGTGGACATTCGAGCTGCACACAGGACTTGTGCAGAACGTGGTCACCAAGGTAAGCCGCCCGTCCTAAGGATGGATATCCCATCCAGCTCATTGTGTTATGTATCTATGAATCCCCGCTACGTTATAGAAATATTCCGGTACTTATCAACGCTACACCCATCCTCTAAATATCACTGTCACGCAGCAGCACAATCATGTGAATATAAAAGTCTGTTTAAACAGCTTTTGCATAGTGGCTGTGTGGATTATGTCTCCATTGTTGCGTCCAAGGCGTGCAGTCCTCCACAGTGGGCAGACAGCACTGAGTCATTTGTATTCTGTAAGGATTCACAGAGCCACTCACAGTGGTCTTCAGGATTGTGCAGGCCAGAGCTGTGTATAGAGCTGACACTGGGTCATGTCAGCAGCAGAGACTGGTACACATGGGGCAAAACAGCAGTCAGGGCTGGTGGAATTTGCCGGTAGTGGAAATAATAGATATGGAGCCTTTCATTTGGAGTAAAGGTCACTAGTGCTCTCTCTAGAATAATGCAACCCCATCCCTGACCAAACATCAGCAGCCCAATCATTGCCCTGCTCAAACACCACTGATATTCTTCTACCTTTTATTAAGGGCGCTTTTAGTGTGCCTGACTCTCAGTAGTTTATACCTCCTATCACATACCCACAATATTAGGATATTCCTGTCAGTGCAGGCCAAGCTGAGGAGGCATTATAGGCCCGCAGACATCACAGTTGATCTGCTACGTGGAGGAGGAAAGGTTTTATATCTCATTATACCTCTCAGCTCTCCTCCAGCTATGGATGATATATGCTTATATCAAGATATCAAGTTTTGTTTCAGTGAGGGGAGAAAAGCATGAAACATAAATCCACAAGACTCTTTGAGTAAACCTAACATTAATATAGATGGTCTAACTGGGGGGGTGGGATGGGTCTGACTCTTAAGAGAAAATAATCATTTTGGTCAAAGCGCCAGTAAAGAGAGAATTAATATATTCAACAATCAGCTTTGCTCATAAGTCTAAAATGTTGACACACCCTTTAACAATCTCACACATCCCTGAGAGCACGGTACATTGCATCTGATCTGCAGCATCTTCACCTCTGATGAGTTTGGCATGAAAGACATAATCAAAAGGCTCATCAGGAAGAGTTTGATCTAGAACAGGGGTTTTGACGTCTGCCTGTGCTGTAAGAGGAAGCTGTGACACCCTGCGTTTGCTTCCAGTGTGATGCCAACAGCACGTCAACTCGTGACAGAAAAAGTCCTTATTTAAATCAACAAAATGAGCTGGGGGACGCTTTAAGACTTGATTTCATTAACTGTGCACAGGGTGTTCAGGGTGGGGTTGGCTGAACTGAGGCCATCCTGATAAACACTTTAAAACATTTTTTTGAATTAACAGGCGCATTCGAAACCTGCAGCTGAGTATGAACTCATGCATGAGGAAAATCGATTGGGTGGATCTTTATTACTAACAGTCAAACAATGTCTGTCCTCTATGAAAGCGCTGCTGTAAGACCACTGTCTTCGCTCATACTAGCAGGTACTAATAGTCGTGCTGTGTGTCTTTACTCAAATAGTGCACGTCATGTTGACACCACTGCAGATCAGTGACAGGCCTGAGCAGTTGGCAAAAGGGCCTGGCATCACTTGTCTTCCCTGGCCACATGCAGTCCACACTCTGACGGGATTCTCGTCAGGAGAGCATGAATCAGATGGCATGAAGATGAACCACAATGGAACCAGAAGTGAGCGCAATTGAATCATGCACTTGTTGTTGGCGTTGTCTCTTTGGACAACCTGCCCCTTTTCTAAGGCCCCTTTTTTCCACCACAGCACAGACACAAGGATGTGACACTACAGCAGGAAATGTTGACTTGGCATTTTTTCCTGCGTCTGAATTGCACAGGCATAACTGAACATGACTAGACTCAGCTATCAGTGACACTTGATGCCTGAAAAGCAAAGCAGAGTGCCAACACTGATGAAAGGCTGTTGTGTCCCATCCTACTCCATTAACTCCTATCACACCCAGTTAATAAATAAATAAAAGTTTTATGTTTCACTGTGTGCCACTTAGGTTTTGTCTCTGGAATTGGTAGCGCAGGAAGATGTCCTGGCTCATTTCTTTTCCTCAGGAGGTCACAGAAAGAAGGCTCTGATGGAGGCGGTGGAGGTCGAGGTGGTGGTGAAGGATCCAAAGTGGTTAATGTGGAGACCCATACTAATTGAGTCAAAGCTCTCCTCTGGGTCCATCTTAATTGGACTGAGCCTTAGAAATGAGAATGTATCATGACTCAGAGACAGATAGAGTCTCTCTGCAACCTTCCCTGCTTAGCCCCCATTGAGATGGATAGCAGCTGCACACATTATCCAAAAGAGTGACCCGAGAGCCTCCTCAGAGTAAAGTAAACCTCTGTGCTGATTTCCTATCAAAGTTTGGTTCTTGCATCAGATGCATATGATGGTCAGGGATGGATGATGATTTTCAAATCTCAACTGAATTTAGGTTTCCCCTCTTATTGTACTCCATCGGAAAATGACATTTCAGCTGGTGCAAAAAATCTGACACAACTAACAATATAACTAACTAACAATAATATAACTAACTAACAATAATAACTATTTTTAACCTGCAACACAGAATTATTTTTGTTTGCTAAGTCACATGGTAAAGAAACATCATTTACACGTTCCCATAGTCCAAACTAATGTTTTCAAAGTATTTCTTTTTTTTTTTCTGACCGTCAGTCAAAAAGATACTCCATTTAAAATGATATTTCCAATGATTTGTCGGTTGTTAAATTGCTGTAGATCCGTTTTCTCTTGATTGTTGAACTGGAACGATTTGTCTACGCACTGATTAGACAATCAGGAAAATAATTAGCAGCCATTCTGATAATTAATTGAAAAAAGCTTCAAAGCTTTCAAAGCAAAAAATGCGAAGAATTCTGTATTTTTCAGTTTCTGTGCAATAAGACAACAATACAATTGTGAAGCTTGTCATTTTTTCTCATATGCATCTTTTAAAATGGTGGTAAGAGAGAACATTTGAATGTGTTATCACGGGCGTTGCTCCAGCGCTTCATGAATAATAATACATGGTCCAGTTAATTAGTATGACAGTGCCTTTTTTTGAATTATTTGCTCTGAATGTAGGTCAGAGTATACTATATGACAAAGACAGTATGTTGTAAAAACACTTTAGTGGGTACACCCAGACTCAGTTATCTGTGCTGGAGGTTGCACACCCATAGATCTGAAAGATGATACTATAGTCGAACACCCATGTGGGCCTCTCTGCTCTGTGTCCCCTTGATCCTGTTTACCCAGCTGGTTGGGTCCTTTCACAGACCTCAGATCAGTGTGGAACACTTTGAAATCGTCTCAGCTGTCGAAAGGCAATGACCCCACTGCAGATACCCAGTTAGCACACAATGGCAGCCACTCACAGCTTCAGCTGGGAGGAAGGACACTTGTGTGACCAAAAGATAAAGTTCTGCTGAGGCTCTATGCATGTGTGTGACAAGAGTGCATGCTGCAGGCTTGTTTCTGATAAGTGCTGTTTTGTAACAGGGATGGGGGAGCATTGTGGGGGGTATGACCCTTGGCCAGAGTGCAAGTTTGTTTGTAGGATTGCGTGATGGAATTCAGGTTGTAGGGGTGTTAATGGGTTGAATTGAGGGGGTTATGGTTCTTGACTCTCTTGATTGCTGCTTGCAGGAAAATATTATCGCCACCTTGTCAGACACGTTAGTGTTTTTCATCTGTTATGCATTATAGTCCGGCTTCTGCAATAGTATGACGGCTATGTGACATCTATATGATATAAATTTTACTCTGTGGCAGGTCCCTCAGCCTACATCTCTAACATCAGATATTTATGTATTGTTTCCTTCTTTAACGCCAAACCTCAGTGGAAAGTGAAATATGTGTAATGTAGTTTTATCTTTTTGCCCTCCCAGCCTTCCTTTTACATCACTTTTATTATCTTTTTCCCTCAGCTCAGCTGTCACCACATTATAAGATTTCAAGCCTTCAGTGAGGCAGTGGTGCTAAAACTTGCACTTGGAAGCACAAAGAGTCTGATAACCACAGTGATGGTCTGTTGCTAGGCAGTAACTATGCAGCAGTCTCTCCATGTGTTTTCTGCCATCTCCTTACACCTGCTTTTAAGAAATCTCTCCCTCCCCTTTTTAGCCTATCATTTCCAGTTCTCTTTATTCTTAGCATTTCTCTCCATCTCTTTTTATAATCTGTTTCTGCATTGTATAATCTTTGTTCCTCCTTCATCCTGTTTTCCTCCATCTCCCTCCCTCCCTTCCTCCTCACCTGCTCCCCTTTCTTTTAAACCCCCTTCCCACTCATCACTTTGTAGTTCATCAAGTGCAGAAATGTGCAGCTGTAGTCAAGAGCGTCTTCATCTGAGCTAATGAGACTCGCTGGTGTAGCCTCATCACTGGTGGCCAGTCATTTGAGAGAGGTCGACAGACACCCTGGGGATTTTAACTGATTTGCTCTTGGCCCTTCCCTGTTATGCATTTTCTGTCAGCTAATAACCCGGCTCTCCACACTGACTCCTATTCATTACTCCCAAATGAGCAAGACAATAGCAAGGGAGCAACAGACAGAAATAATAGAGGTATAGCAAACGAGCTGCATGGATTTGACTCAAGCTCGCACCGAATCATATTCTGATGGGATCCCTGTGCTCTGCCACAGCTAAAAGTCTGTCCATATTTTTTACACCCATGCTAATGGCGGTGTAATGCCAATTAATTATTGTGTATGAGCTCGGTCAGGGTGTTGGCCTGGAGGAAATCCTGGTTAATAATACATGCAAAAATGGCAGATGCTTTTAAATAAAGCGCATTAATGATAGTTTAGCAATCAAACCCAACCAGGCTCTGTTCATTTCAGCAGAAACTAATACTTGTGAGACACTACTGCTTTGTCTGAGGCATGTGATGTGAGAATGCTGACACTTTTTGGTATTTTACATTGGTCATTTCTCCGTAGTCACCCTCAGATGTCTGTTCTGCACAGTCACCAAGCTGTCATCTAGTCCTGCAGTGCTAGTCCCTGAGTAATTACAGACCTATGTCACTGTGTCACTGTATGCGCTGTTTTGTCACAGTCCCAATAGAAGGCAGTTTCAGTTTTTTTTTTTTTTTTTTTTTGAACACCAATGGGTTTGCAGTGATTGCACAACAGGAACTTGTTTGCCTCCCTCTGTCTTTTTCTCTGCTGACACCAATACTGAAACCACGAATGAGTGGCATGCCTGGATCATGTGATGGGTGACTGTGGGTAATCCTGGAGCGTTCCATTTGGAACAGGTCACTATGGTAGAGGTTAAGGGAGGTTAGAGCTCTTTAAAAAAATGAAAGAACAAACTATACTCTGAAATTGAAGGCATGAAATAAATATAAATGTATTATGATCTGTTTTCTTAAATTGCTTATACTGAAACTGACATCAGTGTTGTTTCCGATATGTTCTACACCTGCACTGTGCACCACCACACCCCTGTCTACTGTTTCTTGCCACTAGTGTCAGCACAGACAGCTGGGAGGCATATGTTGCCAGAAAGATAACTAATATCCACCTCCCCTCTAAAGTTCAGCTTCTGTTACAGTTATGCAGAATCAACTACTAGGATTATTAAGTATTATTGTCACTGGGAGTTAAAGTTGCAAGTTCAAGTAGATTATTTCTTTTTTGGGGTAGTCCTTGCTTGTGTTGTACACAAAGTGTATGTGTCACAACTTGTCAGGGAATGTCAGGGCATGCCTGATTAATGCTAAAATAGGCACACACTGAATAGATTGCACTCTAGGAAACACCGTGGCTTCCCCTTGGGGGGAAGCAATTTAGACAGCAAAGAAAATGAGCAGATGTAGATTCACCTGTAATATGTCATCTCAGCACACTGAAGAACTTACAAACGTAAGCAGTAGTTTAATTCCCAAGGTGTGAAATGCATAATGTAGGATTTGCATAAACACCAATGACTCAGTTTGACAGTTCACACAGTTTACTGATACTTGCATAATCACAATTTTTAAAACTACTAATTTTTGTGATGAATTAGTTATCGATTGAGGGAATAGTAGTTTGATCAAAAAAAAAAAGTTTAGAGATGTACTATCTTTGCGAACCAGCAAATACCTTTGGTATAAAATGATGTCTGGAATAATTAACAAATGAAAGGTAACTGTTGGTGAATGGTGATAAGGTTTTCTAAAAAAGGTAGACCTATTGGAGAGCTATAGTCACTAGATAGATAGATAGATAGATAGATTATTATTTTTAATCCCCAAAGGGAAATTCAAGACAACATTTGTTGAACTTTAGAAAATTATGTATTTATCTTTCACTGTAACTATTTCTTTTAACCAGCATACATTTCTTGGAAATAATGCCTGTGTTTATTTGTGTCTACAGTGGAGTCTGGTATGTGACTCAGCATGGAAAGTCCATATTGCAAAGTTTTCTCTGTTGGTGGGATCAATCTTCGGATACCTGGTATTTGGAATCCTTGCTGACTGGTAAGATTTTTACAAGTCTTATTGGCATGTAGAATTAAAAGCTTTTTTCCAGCATTCTTCCACGTTTGTTTTTATTTTTTGCCTCACTTTGTAGGTTTGGCCGCCACCCAGTGCTGATAATATCGGTGCTGTTCATGCTGGTGTTTGGTCTGACTGTAGCCTTCTCAGTCAATGTCCCCATGTTCAGCACCCTGCGCTTCTTTGAGGGCTTCTGCCTGGCAGGGATCACCCTATCTCTTTACGTCCTCAGTAAGTCTCTACCCATTGACTAAAAGCTCTGTGCTAAGTCTCCATGTTGTGAGCCCTGCCATCGTTATTATTGTTGCTGATCTTTTCAGGTTTGCCACTGTGGTACAGCACAAAGGCTGTGCAGTTAATGACTACAGTATAATGATAACAGATTTACAATCCAAAATCTGCTTTAGTTTTCTCACAGAAGTAAACGAAAGCAGACTTTCTATTCTAAGCCAGTGACTGTTGAATTATGCAGGCTGAAGCGACAACTTTCATTAGCATATTGCACCTGTAGTTTGTGGCTTGGGTGAAAACAGCCTCCAGCTTTTACTTTTCAAAGTTGCCGGCTGGCTCGTGTTAAACACAAACAATATGAGGTAAGGCTAACAGTTCACAGACAAAGAGTCATCATTTTCCAAGATGAAATTAATATATTTAGCATGCATAGTAATTTTGGATATATTTGGCTGCAATTGCTGCTGGTAAAGATCAACAAATCCAATAAAGAGCAGGACAGAGTCTACCAAAACCACTGCTAACATTTGCAGCTGATGTCACAGTAAACAAAGACACTGTTTAATCTATTCAAAGTGTTTTGTTTTTCGGTTTTGGAAAGATTAAAAAAAGTACAGAGCAGTAGAGCTTAGAGCCCTGTCTGTACTGGTTTAGTATGTTGAGAAATCAGCTGACAGACCTGCTATTCTTGATTGAATAATTAGTGTGCAGAAATGACTAATGACCCTTGATTTAATTTATTCTCTCAAATTGGTAGTTTGTGTTCTAACGCTGAATTTTTTGGGGGGTTAAAATGAGGGTTCCTGGTTTTAATGATTCTGCTCACATAAAGGTACAGACAGGAAACAGCCATACCAGTAATGCAGTAACAGACTTTGGGGCCTATACTATGGCATATTGGTAGTGTAGTTACCCGCATGTCAAACTGGTTTGTTTGGGAGTTGGCTATTTGTCTAGGAAGTAAGAGCAGCTTTTCTTGCACTTGCATTGTGAGTGTTCAGAATTGTAAGGTGCAGGTTTCCTTGGTAAGACTGAGTAAATACATAAACCCATTACTTATCATCTGCATAAAATTGTATTTTAATTAGATTGTCATTTCAAAATATTCTGATTTACAAATATAACCAGAAGTTTAAAGATACTTTCATCTTAGTTCAATTCTTTCAAATCATTATACCTTTCTTACTTATAAAAGTATATAACTTTGTCCATAATACTTCCTCGTAACCTCCAAATTAAAAAACCTATTACACTTTAATACTTGTCTCCAGCTGAAGGTGGCATTCAAGAAGAGTAATTGTGTCGTAATGACATTGTAACGTTTATTAAACTGAATGCCGTTGTGGGGATAAATTCTCATTACTGAGAAACTGCATCCTTATCCTTGGAGTGAACTTGTTAATTTTCAATTAGATTCAACTACCAGGTCTTCCCTGCGATTTGCAATTGCAGCATTGCTGCTGATCAATGATCTAATAATGATGGAAAGGGTTGAGGGTGGTGTAGTTATATGTCTTCATTATAGTTTCACCTATCACTGCAGGAAGAGTCAGTCGAGTAATATTTATGGAGGTGACTCCTGTCTTTGATGTGATTTCTCTCCACACACTAAAAGCTTAAATAATTTGTTATGCTGTAACCATGTTGCACTAGTTTCAAAGAATGTGAGGGAAGGGACTTTTTGATAGCATCCTCAGAATTGGCCTTGCAGTCGATGCACATTGTGGTCTCTGTGATGGATCCTTAAGAGCCTTTTTGGCCACAGTAATCGACTAGTGCAGAGGGAGGTAACAAAAGTGGAGGTAAGGGAAGATGAGCGGGAGGAAGGGAGAATGTAAGGGTGAGATGATGAATGATGGGGCCCTCAGCGTCCTTGTCGTTCTAATTTACTCCACAGTGTATACCTTGAAAAGCTTTGTTGCTCTCCCAAAATAGAAGGCCCATTTAGTCTGCTCCCAGGACAATGGAAAAATGGTGGGACAGAATGAGGTACAAGCATAGAGTTAGACTGTATAGTATAGTATACTATATATATACTATATATAGTATAGTCTACTATAGGATGGCAATGTTTATCAAATTTAAATGAACATGACATCAGCATCCTTTCTTGTCTATAGACAAATTCTAAATTTTGTGAGAGACGCAAATTTTGGTTTCCCCATTTATTTCCTTCTCATTACTTTGTCATTATCCTTTTTTAGTTTTAACTTATTTTATTTTTCTCAGTTTCTACTTTTTAAGGCTGATTTTACTGGCTTACTTTTCCCTCTTGTGCTGCACCATCCTCTCCTCTATTTTTACATTCTTTGCATTTTCCATCCTACCATAAAGTCAGAGATTTATGAAACTGCACTACAGTGATTGCAGATTAAATTAAATGTCTCGAAGAATCTGTTGTAATTTTATGCTGTAAGTGTTCTTTTCTTTATTGCATTATGAATTAAACCCCAGGACCAGGATTGTGGAGTCTGGTTCAATCAATCCATTTGTACCAAAAGCAAACACAGGCAATAATTATAATTCAGCAATTGGGCACAGTCCTGTTATCAAATCAGTTGATTATTTTTATACTGCATTGTTGTTGCAGCGTTTCCCATTTCATTATTCATAAAATAATAACTAATTTCCACGCATAGGCTGGTTTATTGTTTATACTAGACAATTGTGTTTATGAATGTTTGGAAATGATAGTTCTGAGGAGTTTGCTGCAGTATTGTACATTAAACATGATTTGAACAAGGCTGAAATTTTGAGCAGAGTCATATGTTTGAGTTTTGCATATTTGTATAGGTTTTATGTTGCTACTCTGCCACCGTTGTTTCATATCACGTGTGGTCTCTGTCATTATTTACATTTTTATTTGCACATATTTACCCTGCAGATACTCCTCTGATGCGCAGGAACACTTTTGTTCAGTAACACATTCCTAGAGAATAGCAGTTGTTTTACTTCAAGGCATTCTGTTTTGGGTATTTATTAGATTCACACAGGCAAAGAGTTTCTAAGTTAGTATCTGTTGTATCCTTGACACTGTATCAGTTCTATGACATTTCTACATGTAACATAAATCACATGATCCTCTTTTGTGATTCGTTTTGCTTCACTCTGCTTACACAGGAAAGTCAGAGCCAAATCCCAGCTTCATTTGTGTTTGTACTAGAGACGTTACACTAATCCAGTCTTTCTCATCCATCTGTGAGTAATTAGGTCTTAGTTCATGCATCATACAGAGGCTAGGTGCTATCATTTCAGTCTAGAAAATAGCTATATAATAATTGTGATCCTTCTGTTTGGTTTGCAATATTTTTACAAGTGTGAGTGGTAACAGAGGAATCAGAAAACCACAACTTCCTTGATCCCCCTTTTTATTACTGCACTGTGCCCTGGAGTCATAAATCCGGAAGTCTTTTGAGTGTTCATGAAATGTGTGATATGTGTGAAACAATTTGTGCACAACTACTGCCTGTTCCACCTGGATGGTCAGTTGAACTCCAGCCAGCTGTAGGGCCCAACATGACTGATATGATATGTGACACTTACACAGCTCCTGACGCTAACAGCCACAGAACAAAAGAGAAACAGGATTTGGTATGGTTGTTTTGGTGGAGGGAATTGGGAACCAGCAACTTGTATGATGAGGGAAATCAGTAGAAACTAAGAAGAAGTGGAAATTGCTAAGTTTCAAAGGCAGATTTTACACCTCTAAGGAGTGCTAGACTAAGACAGTGTGAGACAAATACACTAGCACCTGAAGTGAAAATAAAGTGTTTCTGTGTATTAACATTAAGCCTTTTACTGTCTAAACTTTGCTAATGCAGCTCTCTACAACAATCTACAGTATGTTAGCCCCAAACTACAGCAGTAGTATAGTAAAGCAAAGCAGCTATAGAAAGTTATCTGATGCAGCGCTGTTATTTATATTCCCATGGTCCATCAGTCTATGCAATTCTTGCCATGCCAGGTAAGGCTTAATAGTGCCTATACCTCAGCATCACAGGGCTGCTCACTAATGCATTTTTTTTAAAGTAACCTCCTGCCCCCTCTACAGCCCTGACCCCCCACCTCCTGCCCCTTCATATCAGCTAGCTGAGTCATACTAGCTGGCTGCCCTGGGTGTTTGTGTGAGAATTTTATGATCAGCTTGAGATGAGTGCATTGTGTACTGGGGCAGTAGGCCAGAGCTTTGTTTGTACAGCACACATTTGCTATGATCAGCTGTTTTTCTAAGAAAAATTATTTTTGCTCTTAAATATTTGTTTCCAGCAAAAATTAGTTTAGGAGTATTATTAGAGGGACTGAAGTATCAAAGTATATCATTTTGTGAGTATATGCTCTGACTTAATGTCTTTCACCCTACACCTTTAATTTCCTGACAGCAACTACTAAATGTTTTTAAGAGGCAGGATGTTTACTTTGAGAAGTCCATGTAATTGCCTTAGAGTAAAGAGGAAATGTCTGAACTCATCTAAGTGAAGTACTTGCTCACTTTCCATGCCTGAATTAGTGGTGGCATGACAGAACATGCCATGGGTGTGTTGAAGAGAAGCCTTGTAGAGACTCAGTATGTAGTCATATACCGAAAGAGATGGAGAAACAGAGAAGTGCACAAAGATGACAGGCCACATGAGTCTTTCTGAGATGCTGTTTTTAAACTAGCCATGGAGTATTTCTTAATATCTGATATACTGGTCCAGTAAAAAAATGTTCAAGTTTTTCAAGAATTTTGTCACTGCTTATGGATATTTCTTAATGTTTGGCAGAGACGTTTCTGTCTAATCCAGAAATGCAGGTTGACCTTATGTCAGTAAGTATTGTTTCCTGGGGAGAAAACAACACATCATCACATAATAATGTCAGCACATAATGTTGCTGCTGAGACACCCAGACACTCAGACTGCATTGATTGTGCGGTTACTCTTTGATGTTACTCCATTGCTAAATGTACTTGACTAGTATGGGTGGTGATCAAGTACACACATGCAAAGAGAAGTCTACACTTTAAAGGGAACACAGAGAAGGGAAGGACATGTGCAATAATGATACAGTGGATTTCAGAAAGTATTCAGAACCCTAGATTTAATTTCAAGTAATACAATTGCCATTTTTCAACCCTCACTCAAATAAAGTGAAAATATATTTTTTGGAAATTAGTGCAAAAATTAAAAGGAGCTGACAATTTTCTTTTTCCAATATCAATGGAATAAATGGAATAGCTTCACTTGTTCAAAACAGTTTGTGTTAAAGATGTTTTAAGTATATCAAAGTTATAATTTGACTGCCCTTAATGCTAGCGAGTTAGTTATTACATTAGTTCTGTAAGGACACTGTTCAAGGTTTTAACTATTCATTACAATAATAATATGCAGTTCAGCTAGGTAGTTTCACGCTTCTCATGTGATGCATAGGAACATATCCAGTCAAGCTTGACAATTCATGGAAGTTGGCAATTCTGAATATTTATTTTGTTTGCTGTTAATATTCAGCTTGTAAGAGAAAACATATCAAACACAATAAGGATATTTCAGAACATTCTCTCTGTTTTCCCTAAGGAATCACACTGAGCATGCAAAACCAAAACCAAACCCTTGGTCATGTGTCCTCTCACCTGATCTGTCCTTTATGAGAGCTTATGTATACAGTCATGTGCGTTCCCTAGCTATCTGATGTTAGCTGATGATTTACTGCTGTAGCTGTATGCTGTTTTGTCAGTTTAACTCAGGTAGGCCAGTCTTGTCCTCTTGACTGTTCCTGAGTTGCCTATAATGAGATGTTGTCTCTCTGCGGTGCCCTACTCTTCCCACAGGCGTTAATCTCTCTGCACACAGATGAGGCGCAAAGGGCAACGGGGAAAGATGGAAGCTCTGTGTGTATTCATCTCTACAGATGGCTGTCTTTGTGTCAATGTCAAATTTCTATTTGTTGGTACAGTCTGGCTGACACCTTTGTTTACCTGCCTCCTCTCTTTACCTGTCTTGTTCTTTCTCTGTGTGTATGCCATTGATGGATATCGCTCAGTCTGGCCTGTCCTGAGTTGTGTGTACCCGATCTGGACTCTAAAAAGAGAAGTTTTTTCTTTTCCACCATATGGCTCTAACTCTCTGAGGACCGCAGCCAGGTCTGTCTCTAACCACTGCAGGGGGGATTGTGCTGCCATCAGATGGACCATTCTAAGACAACTTTTATTTAGTGTTTGAGTGTTAAGAACGGTCTACAAGGCATGATTAAATGTACAGACAAGCAGAGTGGGACATACATTGTGGACTGTGTGCAGAGTGCAAATGCTTTATAATCATTTTATGATATTTTCCAACATACACAGATTGAACAATTCTAATTCTTTCCCCCATCTCCTGTAGCAGGCTCCGGATAAATAGGTGAAGGTGCGGACTGAGTGTTTTTTTTTTCCCTTTGTTCGCAGAGTTAAAGTTCCATTTTGTGCAGAGTTAGCATTTCTAATTGCTCAACAGACTTCCCCTCCTAACACATTAGAGTACATATACATGCCCCAACACTTATTTTCTTTTTTTTTCACAGGGTGAACTAATGGCCATGCGTGTATTTTCAACTCTTGTTCTTTGTTAGAGACAAATCAAGCTTTATCACGCCATCATTCCTGAGTGCAGTCAAATCAGCCTGGTCAACCTTTGCACTACCATTTTATGAGTGTAAAAAGTAATGTATGCTGTTGTGGTTCTGCTTTGCTCAGGTTAATGAATCTGTTGTGTTAATTCTGGGACTGGGAGTCTTATATTTGTGTCGAAGTTTAAGCCGTTCAGTAATCGCTCTATTCCTGTTTCCTGACAGCTTGGTATTGTGCTGATCTTTTTGTCTGTGGGTAGGATGGGGCGGAGTGGTTCAGACATTCAGCCATACTTACATGCACTCTTATAGTGGTGTCTTACGGTTTGACTGGTGAGAGTTTCAGAAAAAAACAGATCAAAGGACAGTGCCTGTGGCTAGTCTGCATTTTTTTGCAGCACTAGATAAGAAACTAATCAATGTGTGTGACCTTATTCATAGTCAATACCCCCTATTCAGTCCTTGCATAACGGGATGGTCCCGCAAGATATTTGTATGCTATCAAAATCAGCCTACATACTGTATAAACAAAGACAAAAGAAAAAAAATACTGTGGAATTTCCCTCCCATTCTTTTATTTAGCAGAGTAATTTTAAAGAAACTGCAGTTTGTTCTTGCCAGAGTGCACCCAGATTTTCAATAATCTATGTTCAGTGGGATCTTATCATTGCACCAATTAAAAACCAATGTCATGAGCACAGAACACTCTACTTGTGCTTTTAACTGACCTGAGAAAGGCCTTGAACATTGCAAAGCGTCATGCTCTATAACTCACTGGCTTTCTGCTGTAGTTTAGTGGGTGATTAGATTCTACTGAAATATAAAGGCTACCTTAAAAGCAATGCCTTCCACTCACAGAGACTTTCTTGATTTTGTGAGGATTAAACTGAGCTGTGCACACCCCCCCCCCCCCCACCCTCGTACAGTTTGATTTCTTTGACTATTTGGTCACTATGTTCCTCTCAGAATGCAATTTGCCTTGCCAAAAATCTCTTCCACAGTAATTCTAAGCAAAGACCAAGGTTTGAAGGGTAGTAATCAGGGAAAGACTGTTTGCTGACAATGCTTCACTGTCCTGTAACTTATTGGAAGCACTTATCAATAGCCTTGGACATACCCGAATAAAGGTGAACAGTTTATAAGTGAGACTATGAGCATCCAACAGAAAAAGGGGAGATTTTGGAGTGATGTGCTAAGGCTTTGCTATCTTTTAACTGAAGTTGAAACACAGCTGAAGAATGGCAACTGCAGTAAAGTGCCCTTATGCTTTGACCTGTTATAGCTTCAAACAGGCCTGTATTTCCAGGTCCTTATGCCATAAAAATGAATCACAGTAAACAAACGTCTATTATCTTTCAACACAGAGAAATGTCCCATTATCCTGTTATCATTAACTGTACCCAAGAGAATGAGTGGCCAGGATTGGGATGTGAATTAATGGCACCTCATATCACCAGTAAAAGGTCATAACCTTACCCTGTGGGTTGGGTGGTTGGAGCGAGTGCCGTAAGTGGTCAACCCATCTCTTTCAGCTGTAAAACAATGGGTCTCCTTGACAGAGCTGTGTACATGACACAAGGCTAGTGAGCAACTCTGGTACCAGACAGTGTGATTCATTTAGTTGTTTTGCAGAAGTCAGCAAACAAGCCAAAGCTTCTTTCAGGATTATCATCACCATTAGCATTATTAGCTTAATCACTGTTGATTTCGTTTCAAGTCCAGTCTGTACATGTCTGTATTTTTAACAGCTTGTATGTAGGCATGATTGTATCCCACTTACGTTGTCATTGTCATTATGTTGTATTAGTTTGATTAGTTTTGATATTAGTTAGATTAGTTAACTCTCAGGTTTATGTCAGTAGGACACAGGCTGCAGCAGGGCATTGTGGAAAATGCTGATCTAGGGGGTTGTGGAGGATTAGTGTCAGCAAGAGTAAGGATCTCAGGCTTTCTTTCCTTTCCATAACCTCTGTCCCTCATAGTAAAGTCTAAATCTAAACACTGTTGCTTCATATTTTATGTACATCCTTATTGCCATATTAATGGTTATTATAACATGGTGTGTACTGCTTTATGTGTGTATGTTAGCGTGTGATTTTCACAGCTCACCATACGACGTACTTTTCCTGTCACAACGGTGTTGCCTGTGCCCTGGACACAATACTTTACGCACAACCAAAGAATTCAGATCCCATACAGTCCATAACCAGTGAACCATCACTTTTCTCCCATGCAGCACACAGAAGAAGTCTCGAGGTTAGCTGGTTCAAACTCAGCAGGTCTTGCACCCATTGCCCTGCTCTCCACTCATTGGCTTTGTCATTCCAGCTGTGATAGTGTCTGTGAACACAGAGCATTATTCATGTCCTCAGAAGGGGGCAAGCCCTAATTGAAATTCTGGTCTTTTTCAGTGGAATGAAATAGGGTCGCTGACACCCACTGTATTATGCTGGTCCTGTCACCTTGAAAGACCCATCTAGAGAGTGTTCACATTCCTGGAAAGTAGAAAAGAGCCGTTAGTTAAAAAAAGTGATGTATGACACAAAGGATTCAAAGAAACTGGATTTTGGCAATAACATAATAGCAGCATTACAGTAGTATTCACTTTCTGTGGTTTGATGTGAACCCATCTGTACAATGCAGTAACTAAAGGGCTGGACTGTCTGTGGTTGCCTGCTGCCAGTGTGGCGTGCATGCTAATGACTGGGTGAATGAATCGGTGCCATTCTGATAGTGGAGAGAAATGAGTACAAGGAAGCTTTTTCTAGTTAGTTCACTCTCACAGCAGCTTACTGTTTTGGACTGTCTACAGTCTTTGAACAACAACTGCACATGGTGATTTATTGCCTTTATTTAATGTCTTAAATGCGTAGCGCTAAAAGCAGCTTATGTGTTTTTTTATTTTCACACTCAAAAAAGAATCAATGTGTGGTAGACACATTGATTCTTTTTTGATTAAACTGTAAGGATAAAAAATATCTGAAATTTTTGAAAAAACTAAAAAACCCTTTAGAGTTTCCCTGAGCCTAAGGTGACATCTCTAAATTGCTTTTTTTCCATCTAACAGTCTGAAACCTAAAGAGATTTATTTATATTGCTAAAAACAGAAAAACAGGAAATGCTCCCATTCTAGAAGCTGAGACCAGCAAAAATGGCCTAAAAAGTCTCCTCTCAGCATGAGGAGAAATAAGATTGGTGTTCTGTTTAGATAAACACTCCTGGTATCACATAGATAGTAAACTTGAATGTGGCATTCCCATTTTGTGTCCTTGTGTCTTTGTCCCTAAAGACAACCTAATAACACCCTCACTATCATTTTCTCTGCCAGGGATCGAGCTGTGCCTGCCAGGATGGCGTTTTTCCATGACCATGGTGGCCAGTTTTGTGGTGCTGGGCGGACAGCTGTTGATGCCTGGGGTGGCGTACCTCTGTCGTGACTGGCAAGTGCTCCAAGCTGTCATTATCTGCCCCCTGCTGCTGATGCTTTCTTACATCTGGTAAGGAGAAGACCTGAGCATCTGCTGCACTTTGGCCTAGAAAAAGGTGGTGAAATTTTATAATCTAAACAAAACCTTTTTAAGCCAAAGATACTGTTGTATATGCTAATGTATATGGTTTAAACCAAGAACTGAAGAGTCGTGCCTCCAAGGACATTTTCCAGCAGTAAATCCCCAGCTGAATTAAATTGAATGTCTTTTCATTAACTCATTTGCAGTCACCTCTACTGCGACTGCACTCTCTTTTGTAAAGATCAGGCAGTAAATACTCATGTATCCACTTCCATTTATTCTGCTGTGATGCTCAGTGCTCCACAGCACTGCCGATGAGTACGAAATCAGGAGAAAGAAAATCTAAGAATACAGAATTTACCAGAGTTTCAAAGACGTTGGCTGTCTTCCATGATGTACCTCATAAACAAAGGGGGTTTCCACTCAGATGGTACTCCACAGCTCTAATCAGATCAAACATCAGTATTGTTGATATGATGCACTACAATCAGTGCAGGGCTCAGATGGGGTTTGATGGGATTTCCACAGCAGGATGACGACACAGTGCAGGAGGCATAGAACAGTTTGCTCATCTGTGGAAACAGCAACAAACCACAACATTGCAAGATCACCAATCTTGCACATTTACTTGCATAGACATCCATTTCAGAGAAATTTTAACTACCTGAGGAATGTGGCATTGTTTAGCTGACTATCTTCAGATAGACATTTTTCCGCAAGTAGAAGCCTAACTGCAGCATATTGTAATGCAACCACCGGATAACAGCGCGTGGCAAATGAAAGCAGAAGCAGGGATAGCAGCGGCTGCAATGATGCATTTATTTGTTGTTCCTAATCTGCAGACATCAAGTTTAAGTTATTTTGAGACAGTATTACATGTAAATGGTGGGTGACACGGCATTGGACGGATTTCCTCTTTAGGATACACAGATTAACAAAAAACAGATTAATTCTGCTGTCCCTATGTATGGGATATTTCAATCATCCTTTAGAAAGTAAGCGTTATTTCATTTTGAGTCATTTTTCATTTCTTATTAACAAGAACATCTCTTGTCTTTTTGACAGGATCTTCCCTGAGTCACTGCGTTGGCTGCTGGCCACGCAGCAATACTGCCGCTCCAAGTGGATCATGGGACATATAGCTAAGAAAAATCAAGTCAATATGGAGCTTGACACGGAAAACATCCTCACTGGTAACAAATGCACTGACTGTAATTTTACAGAAATCAACAATAAAAGGCTGGATTTTATATTTTGTTTATTCTTTATTGAAGGGTAGGGTGTGTGTTGTTTTTCCCAGCTGTGTTTTTCTAAATACACCAGATTGACAAGGTTTTTTTCTATTTCCTCTCTTGTCACCATAGTAACAGACCACTCCAGAGGTGGTACTGGGTGTTCAACATTACGATACAATGCGCCAGCACATTCCTTAATTTTATTATAGCTTAGGCGAGTTGACATGGTGTACAGGTGGCAGATGAGCAGATAATTAATGCTTATTTTCTGTGTTTTGGAGACCTGTCAGAGGCAAAGAGCATAGTCAGATGCTATAGTAGATTGTTTTTGTAATACAGTGCTATTTACTGAGGTATATGTTTTGGCCTGCCATTGATTACTACAGTTATCAGTATTTCAATAAATACATAAATAAACAAATCTAGTGAAACAGTGCCACTGCTGGGAAAAGGCTCAAAGAAGAACCACTTAGTGTGAAACCACCTGCAGTGTTTTAGAAGTCAGTTTGCTGATGCAGCACTGAGAAAAGTACATGGCCGTAGAGATTAATTTGTCCTTTCTTGCTTTTATTTGAACTAGCTATCACCAGCTCTTCCAGTAATATTTCCTACTTTTAAATGCTCAGTAGCCGAGTGGTAACTTAATCTACTTATTGCTGCTATAGAAGAGGAGTTGATGAATGTTTTCAAGCATGGAGACATAACAAATGCATGTGTGACTCCTGAGCAATGATGTGGTCATCTTTGAAGTAAGTGGAATGATTTGCTTAGACTTCAGTAGAAATTGTCTTACTCAGATGTTTGTAGCTCAGCCAGGGTATCACTGGAAAGCTTGAGTGAAACAGCCAGAGATAACCTTGAGGCGGTAGTGTGGAATGCTGCCACATGCCTGAGTCGACGTCAGTATACAGTACCGCAAAGCAGAGGTGTGTTTCCTTGGAAACCTGTAGTCCGATACCAAAACATCCACAGTGTGGTGTGTCACGTATCACCAAAAGCTCAGTAGGTGTTGCCCTAACAGAACCCACTCCTGTTCCCTTCTAAGCATTGACATGCCTGTCTCAAAACAGCAGCAGAGCAATCACATGGAGTGAAACATGCGCATTAAAAATACATGTGGAAATTTCCAGGGTTGCAATAAATCAGGGGCATCCTAGTTTGACTGTTTGAGAACCTAGCTGTCTGTTGCAACTGCAGCTTTACTAGTGCTGTAACAGCAGATTGACATCAGGAATTAGTGTTAAAGTTTACAGACATGGAACAGGAATTGAAGTTGGTTGCACTTTCACATTTATTTGGCTACTATTCTCATATTTCTAATTTATTAATATTTTTTGTTGTAAAATGCAAACATGCAAATAGAAATAGAAATAAATACATTTTATACGCTGCAGGTTTTGGTATTTTTGACCTTTATATTTCTGTAAAGTATTTTTGTGGTAGTCTGTTTATTTTATATAATTACCATGTCAAATTGTATATTTTTAAGGTTATTGCAGACAGTATTGTATTTTTTATTTAAAAAAGAATATAAGTACAAATATTAGAGGTTTTTGCATTTTGTGTATAATAGTTTATACAGTATTTTATCATTTGCATTGCAGACACTGACTTAGATTGCAAATAGAAAATGCATCTGTATAGATCTGATTACTTGTAGCTATGCTGTAACATAAGAATGATAAGACTAAAAATTTATGCTGCATTTATACAGTGACCAAGTGTCAAAACCAAGTGTTCCACTTTAGACTATTCAAAATAACAAGCCTTTGCAATGGTAAACCTAATAATTTTTTATGCTATCTAATTTTTATACTGCGATCACCCTAAAAAATCTCAGAAATCACACACTATGAGTCAGATTCTAATATTAACATGTTCGTCTGTTTCCAGAACTGCAGAGATCTCTTCAAAAGAAACCCAAAAAAACATGCATTGTTAAAATGGTTGGGACAAGAAACCTATGGAAGAATATTGTTGTGCTCTGCGTCAACTCGTAAGTGTTTGTCTAATGTATTAGAGGTCATAGAACTGTTTAGACATTACATATGTGTCAAGTTTTAATGTGTGTAGGAGGATCTGAGAACAGAGTGGGGGAAAAAGGGAAACGTGTGTGCAAGTTTTATGTTTGTGTAGGGCGAGGCAATGCCAGTCAGATGCGCCATTTTGATGCCACTATTAACCTGGAGGCTCGATACAGCATTGATCAGTGGCCCTCGGTGCTTTAATCCTTCAATATTTGCACTGCACTTCTTTTTCCATCTCTACTGGGATCTTGCCTCTCCTCTGTATCCAAGCCTTTCTCTATATCTAGGCACACCCAGCTTTAGCTCTTCTTCAGCTCATGGTGTCCCTGACTCCTGGAGTCAGCATAAATTTTACATGAGCTGTGTCCTTATGAAACATTAGACAACAATGAAAGAGGGCGTGCGTGTTTGCTCGTCTTCTTTGTGTATGCTTGTGGGGTGTGAGCTTTGTGTGTGTCAGTAAGTCGGTGTTTACCTGTGTGCAATTTTCTGAGACGCTTTGAGATGAAAACAAACATCATGAAATTGAATTGTTCCTTTTTATCTTATCTCACTGATATACCTCATCTTTTAGATTTGCTTGTATCTGTTTTCTCTGCTCTTGTTTATCTTATCCCATTGTGTATATCATTTTAAATTTTTTTTGTTAACCCCAAACTTTTTTCCCCCACACGTTTACTATATTTACCCAACATCTTCTGTCCATCATCCTCTAATTTAGACACTGTAGTTTCTGATTTGTTTTTTTTACCTCACTACTTTCCCCTCTAAATGTTCTTTACTCAGGTTAACAGGCTATGGGATCCACCACTGTTTTGCCCGCAGCATGATGGATCCTGAAGCAGAGGAAACCACCATGTTCCATAACTTCTATGCAGACTATTACACCATGGCTGGCATCGCTGTGGCGTCCTGCTTGGCACTGTGCCCAGCGGTGGGCCTGATGGGCAGAAGGGGTGGCCTTCTTATGTTCATGATAATCACTGCCCTAGCATCACTGCTGCAACTGGGCCTGCTCAACTGTGAGTACTTTATAAAGAACACATGTCCTGCTCATTCTTGAAAGATGATACCACTCTTATGTAGTGTTGTCTGAATATCAGCACTCAGTCGGAAAGTTTGGGGGCAGTCGTGGCCTAATGGATAGAGAGTTGGACTTGTAACCCGAAACTTGCAGGTTTGAATCTCAGGAATTGTCGGTGGGGCGGAGTGAATAGCTCTCTCCACCTTCAATACCACGACTGAGGTGAGACCTTTGAGCAAGGCAACGAACCCTCAATTGCTCCACTGCCCACTGTGTGTGTTCACGGCGTGTGTGTTCACTGCTGTGTGTGTGCACTGGGTGGTAATGCAATTTCCCCATTGTGGGACTAATAAGGATAATAACTTAACACCTCTATAACGTGGGATTTAAATCATGACATCCATCAGTGGCCTTCTGTAAAAGTTAAAGCTAGTTTAGCAACAAAAATTAGGATATTTTTAAATCATCAGTCATGAATGATATTCTATGCATTTGAAACATCCTGATAGATTTAGTGCTTTGATCACAATCCACCATAACATAGTGACATAGTAACAAAGTGACTAAAATTCATCAGTGTTGCTTATTACAAAAACTGGAACATGTGATTGGGATTAAAGGAACAGTGCTAAATTGGTTTAAATGTTATTTATCAGACAGATTCCAAAGATTCCAAAATTTAGTTATGGAGTTCCACAAGGTTTTGTACTAGGACCAATTTTCGTCATCTTATACATGCTTCCTTTAGGCAATATTATTAGGATACTATGTTTGTTTTACAACTATCTGCCTAAATAATTAATTCCAGGCAAATTAAAAAGTAATAGAACGAGTTATTGCAGTGTTGTTTTACATAGGTGAATACTTTTGTGTGATATAATGCATGAGTGAAATAAAATTTATTGGATTCTTTTATGAAAGACTTTTCACTATGATTTTAATATCGTAAATACTCTATATTCTAGTTATTTACATAATGTTGAAATTCTGAGTCTATACACACATGCAGTAAATGTGTGTACAAGCTTTGGTAGTTTTAGTTGTTTTTAATCAAGTAGTCTAAACACTAGATTTACACACGTCTGTTTTAGTCAAACTTACCAAGATGATCAAAACAGTACAGAAGTCTGTTTATTCTCTAAATGAGCGGGAATTAATGTTTAACCTGAGTCAACACATCAAGGTTATGCTCACATTGTGTTGTAACACTGTGTTGACAAGCTTTGCTCAACATATGTACATGCTTGTGTTTTTAATGACTGGATTGAATTGATTTTCTGAGCGCACATGTTTTACTATCTCTGTCTTTCTCCTCAAGTGCTCGGGAAGTACAGCTACCACCTGAATATAGGTATGATCATCTCTTTGTTTGTGTTACGTCTGATAAAACTGATAAATAATCAAGTACCTTTGATTAGATGTTTTTCCACTATCATATCTATTATCCTCACATTCTTTCAAAGTGCAAATTGGATTGTCTTATGTTGTGACCAATCACATTAGGTTCTGCTGCATGCACTATTTCATTAGATATACAAGTCCTACAGACACTTAATGAAGTCCCACATGTATTTATGGTTAATTTTTCACTTATTTATTGTCTTCATGTTGAAGATGGTAAGCCTCTCTGTTATTGAGCTATGAATCATCAACACCAGCCTTCCCTCACTGTTTTCCTTTGGTTATTCATGTCTTTATTCTGGCCACACTAATCGAACAACAGCTGATCACACAACATTCTCTTCTGATCCTTTCTGTGTTTTTACACTTCAACTTGTCTTATTCATAAAAAAATGAAGATGGGTTGCATTCAGACCATCAAATCTTTGGATAAAAAGTGTTCTTCTCTATGCAAGCCTGTTCCTCAGCAAGTAATCAAAATAAGCATTAGTTCTTGGAAAGTGTAACATTTTATTTAACCAAGGTTTATCAGCACCTCATGGTTCTGAAACTCATAGCTGGAAATCTTAACAAATGGAATTTTCCTGCCTATAATGTTTTCATGCCACTTGTTAAAAAACAACCTCACAGCTAGGAATACAGTTACTCATTATGGCCTTTTTTGCTTCCATATCAAAATCATTATTGAAAGATATAGCATTATGACTAATCAACATGAACTGGACTGTTACTGACTACTCTTACTACAGACTACTTATTAGTTATACTACAAGACTTTGTACTTCTCTTTGGGGATTAATAAATTTTATCCAATCTCTCCACCCAGTGTTCCTCCCTTCTTGAAAAGAATCTGTGGCTCTGAAAAGCTGACTGAACCTTTATACTCTTTGTACTGAGTGCAAATTGTCATGCACTTCTGTGTCCTGCTTTGTTTGCAGATAGCTCAGGTACACTGAATAAGAACTTCTCCATTGCCTTCTCCATCATCGGCATGTTTTCCTCCCATGCAGTCAGTAACCTGAGCATCTTCTTCTGTGCTGAGATTACACCCACTGTTATCAGGTAAGCAGCTCATTAAAAAATATATACATACATACATGTATATATACTTTTACTTATATAATAAGTTTGTGTAGTGGAATTATATCAATTTACAAGTAATGAGTACAAGTACTGTTCACAGTAGTATTATTAGCCTAACTTGCCTGTAATTCAGTTAAAACTGTAGTTGGATTCCATCACGCAACATGTTCTTGCAGATGGATTAGTTGCTTCACGTCCTGTTAAACGAGGGTATGAAATCATTGAACCGCTGCAAACAACAGACTCTCAAATGTAATCTACATCTTGTTCAAATTAGCCATCCCCTCTGAGAATATATGACACAGCACTGGATGTTCATTATCTGAAGTTATGTAAGGGGAGTTCTGCTGACAGTGCTTGATGGACGCCATCTGGTGGTGAACATGTTGGAGTGGCAGGAGAGGAAAGGGGACTGCATGAGTATGTTTGGTGGTACTGCAGCACTCTCTGCTGCTGTTTGATAAAATGGCAGTGAAACAACAGAAATGTACAGGACGAATAATACTCCATCTTTATAAATGATTTATTTGATAGTTATTCAGCAAAACACTTAGATTATGATTCACTATGTTTCAAGTAAACTTAGTTTTCCCTTTTATGTGATTTGTATCATGTGTTTAGGTATGGGTGGTCTTAAATCCTAAACCTGACCTTGTGATAATGTTTTCTGTCTACCCACAGGGGTGGTGGTCTGGGTCTGGTCCTAGCCAGCGCTGGCTTTGGCATGCTGACTGCACCTATTATGGAACTCCACAATCAGAAGGGTTATTTCCTTCACCACATTATCTTTGCCTGCTGCACTCTCATCTGCATCATCTGCATTCTCCTGCTGCCTGAGACACGCTACCAGCCCCTCCCTGAGACCCTGGCTGACGGCGAGAGCTACACTCGTCAACCTCTCCTTCCCCCGAGGAAACCTGGAGAACAGCGCCTCTTGCTGGCCCAGTCAGAGAGCAGCAGGGACTACACCAGAGTGCATGACACACCACTCCATGAGGCAGCAGCCACTGCAGTCTCCACCATGGGCTCCACCGCCTCTTCAGCTATTGATTTGACTGCGCCGTCAGTTGGGGAATTTTCTCCTCCTATGTTGATGGAGGTGCACACTGGCAAACCTGAGCCTAAAGGATCCAATGGTCACTCACTGACACCTTTATCCACAATCCCTATAACAGCACTAGATAAAGACAGCATCATACATGCCAGTAAAGAGCACCTGCTGTCTTCCACTCCTTTACACAAAGCCCCCTGCATCACAGATCCGCTTTTAGTCAAAGCTGAAATACCCCCAGTGATAGTATCGAATTCTGATGAGCCCTTGTCAAACACTGGTCCTTCTCCTACAAAAGAGTCAGCTACTACCCCTGCCCCTTCACTGGACTCTTGCACTACCCCTGTCCCTCAAAGGGTGCCTGCCTCCTCATTGATCTGCACCACACCCATCATCGAACCCCTGCCAACCTCTACATTAGAATCCCCAGAGCCCCTGTGTAATGACACTAATGATATCTCCCTGAAAGATATCCCCTCCCCTTCTCCATCTATGCATGACAGTCTGCCTACATCCCCTTCTCCCTCTCAAGCTCCTATCACAGATTGCAACATTTCCACTGACCTTCCAATCTCTGACATTCCCATCCAATTAGAAATACTAGATGAATCTACACCTCCTCCTTCAAGTAGAGACTCCCAGCAACAGTTAGACTCTACCTCTCCTTGTGTTAATGTTATACCTCCTTGTTCCCCTACTCCAAGTAGCCCAGTCACTGTTTCCCCATCACCCACTCCCCCTCCACCTACTGACTCAGTCCATGTACCCTCAGAAGACACTTCCTCCCCAGCTGGCACAGATAAGGTCAGCACGATCCTCCCTGTCACAGACATTGGGCACAACTCCGCTCCACAACCCACCCCTCTGACTGTCACAGACGTTAAACCAGATTCAGCTTCTTGCCCCATCTTAGATTCAGAGCCAACAAAAATCATGGATTTGGGCTCAACAGAAGCAACAGCTCCATCTCTAATGGACTGCACTGTCTCCTCCCCTATAGACACTGGTGTCCTCTATATCAGGGACAGTTCCAGCACAGAAAACAACACTCTCAAAGATGCACCATCATCTTGATTCAGTGTTGCAACCAGGAAAAGAAGCTTTACTGTTTCATCGGGAAGCAGCCCATGCCACATGAATACCTGAGTAGAAGGGGGGGGGGGGGCAACAACTGCTCAGACTTCAGGTACTTAGTGAAGACTGTTGCCACTTGAAGTGTAGATGTGTCTTACAGAGCTGCTGTTTGTTTCTCAATGCCCCTCCCCCACCCCCTGCATTTAGCCAATAAATGAGACCATGCAACCAAGTGAGAGCCAGAGGCTGGTTTGTGACAATGTGACAGTATCTCCTACTCTTTTGAATGTCACTGGAAATCACCAGCCTATAAACTACTTTGATGTAAATGAATGGGAAATCAGTCTGTCATTTTAAAAGACTAAAACTATACCCACAATCACTGAGATGTGATATCAGGACTGGTGAGAAATGCAATGATGCTTAAAAACAAATTAAGAAAAAAAATCAAATCACTGGTACTTTTGCTGAAATGAAATGTCTGTCTAACATATTTGTATAAAAGTATCACCTGTGTGGACAAGAAGATCTGAATGTTACAAAGAACTTTTTGATGTTAAAGAGGTAAATGATCCAAATTGGAGTGATTTTTTTTTTTTTTTTTTTTTTTTTTTTTAATGAAATGCCAAAACTACTCTGACCAAAATTAAATGTAGACACAGTGCCAAACATTAGTTTCGAAACAGCATTTGCCTGTTCAGGAAAATACTGTTTCTTACAGTCCCCTGTCACAGAACATATGTGGATTAATGTGAATCAGGTGAACCCCATTTCAAATCTCAGATATACAAATGAAATACTTGAATTATTTCTTAAATTAGTAAGACTGAAAGCGGCATCACCACTTGGTGAATTGAGAGATGAGATTGAGCTAAACTGCTTTTGTCCAAATGTGGCTTGTTGTATGGACAGTGATATTAGTGGAAAAAAATGACCCATATTTTGTTGGTCTGAAAAAAACTTTTATTTTTCCAGTTGTTTCACTCAATGAAATTTATGGTATGCAAATGCTTTTATTTGTAATTGTGATATTGTAAGTAAATGCGTACCTAGTTGTTGAGCTTGATTCTTTTTTTTTGTTTTGTTTTGTTTTTAAGGTATTATTTGAAATAATCTCTCATGGCGTGCCCTTGTTGTACAAAGCTATACTTCGTTCTTACAGTATTTGTGACACCTCAGTGTGGTGGCACCTTTACTTATTGCGGTGGGGGCAAAGCATGAAAATAATTGTGAATGTGTCAGCAAAACAAACTAGCAAACCTTAAAAAAGACACAAAAGCTATTTTTTTGAGATGAAATCAATGGATGACAAAATGTTTGTGAGTGTCAACTGTCACAACATCACTAACCTTGTGTGTTTTCCAATTCTGGCATTAATGTAATTCTATGTATGTATGTCATTGAATTTTCAAAGTCACACACTCAACTAGGTTTACATTAAAAATGCAATACTTCATGCATTTCTCACAATGACATTTTAAATTACAGGTTAGATCCTTAAATATAAATGGATTAATCAATTCATATTCTTAAATTGACAGACTCCTAACTTAAAGAGTCACTTTTTTTCTTTTATTTTTTTTCCAAAGCCCATGTCCCTCTGTGGACAGCATTGTACTTGACTACTTAAGTGTGTGTGTAACCTGACAGTTGTAGTTGTTTCATGCATTGGAAGTCTAAGGAAGATGTGTGATTACAGATAGATCACTGTTTACAGCAATCCACATAATAATAATAATAATAAATAATAATAATCACACTGTACTGTAAAACCTTAGAGCCAACTGAATGATATCTTGTCATTTCAGACGTGATAAAACTCTCTCACAGTATATCATATAACAAGTCATTTATCCAGGGAGTATTGTGATCTGTTAAGGTGTCATTCAGCAGTCAAAGACAGAGCCAGGCAAAAGATCTTCTGTTATTCTCACTATCTTGGGGGTACGCTGTAGAAAGCAACTAAAACTTTCTTTCTTTATCCAATTCGAATTGTGTCGTATAATTAAGCAAACCTGCCTGTGGGTGTTTTTCTTAAACGCAACTTGAATCAAAATATAAGAGCTCTATTTTTGATTGAATCAGGATGATCTTCAAGTCAACGAAACTTCCATTTATTAAAAGACCCATATGAATGTTTGATGTCTAACAAACATATGGCATGCTGCTAAGTTTCAAAGCACAAAGCCCTGAAATCATGTGATATTGAATTTGGAGGAGCTTGGCGTCTTGACACACAAAAAAAAAGGGAAATGGAGTGGTGTTTTGAATACAATAAAGAAATTAATAGTTACACATGAACTTTTGCAATATACCCACATGCAATTTACTTTGTTAAACAGGGTGTTGACAATATGGATTTATTAAGGAATTTTTTTTGGGTGTCTGCAGTAAAAAGCGACTTGACTGCAGTGATCAGTAGCTTCACATTAGTCCTCGTCTGTAAGTGTTGGTCTCTCTGTCTTAGTTTGTGTAGCCTAATGCAGAAATTGAACTGTGTATCACCAAAACCCTACGCAACAGCAATGTAAAGACAATGACACAGCACAAATACAACCAGTCTTCTTGGAGATCTGTTGCTTCCAATTTTGCAGTTTCCATGCAGCTACGTCACTGTGCTGATGGGACTTGTTACATCAGTCTTAGTACACATTTACTGACTTAATTTGGAGTAAAATTAACATAAAAAACGGTGAAAGCAGTCCAAAGCAATTTTAACACCAGCGACAGAAAAGACTGACATACGCTCACTGGTGGAAGAGCAAAAAGAAGAAAGGGTTATGCCTTTGTAAATAGTAAATATGTGGAAAACAGGTTTGATTACATGAAGGATCAATATGGATGGGTGAATAGTTTTGAACTTGGCTCAGTTCACCATTCAGGTTTTGCTTCTCTCAAATGTGCATCTTATAATCTTGTGATGGGAGACTTGAATGAATGTAAAAACCATGGATTGTACCATTTATAATTTCCAATTGTTTGGTTTAATTTGTGTTAATTTTAACAGACATAATGCACTTGTATATAAGCCATACCTGTTGTTAAAATAAACCACTATTTATTGATCAGCTGTGGATCTGACTCACTCATTCATTCTCTAACAGCGTTTCATGGATTTTACTAAAAGTTGATCTCAAGCAAAGACACATTCACATATTTTCACTGTTGGCTGGAGGTACTGGAACTAAAGATACTCTTTCTGTCTTACACTCCCTCCCATGATTTAATCCAATAGGATTTCGAAATCAGATGCAGCCTTAGGCCATTGGGGGCCCTGAACGTTTATAGTGTGGTCAATTCCAAATGTGTTCCAAATAATGAGGTCATGCTAGAAATTCAGTGAGGATGTACTTGGGCACAGAGCAACTTCGAAATCAACAAAGATATTTCAATTCATCCCAAGGGGAAAATGAATGTCTGTGCCAAACTTAAGGCCAAGCCATTCAGTAGTCATTTAGATATTTAGCTTAAAGGCACTAATATCTTGGGATCGCCATATTTATTTGGGTTTATACTTTGGGGGCACAATGTTTGCGTAAAATTTAATCTTTCCCTATTTCATTGCAATAATTTCAGTCTCTGGACCGTCAAGATTGAAACTACCATCCCATGAGTCAAAGTACTGGGGGAAACCCTGCCTACTAGAGTTTTGAAATTCCACTTGACATGATTACATGATGTGATAGTTCATAGGCTATACTTTAACAAATGTGTTCAACCAAAGAAGTACAAATTAACCATGGCCACAGACATACTAGTTGGTTTCTGGGTGTATTTGGGCGAGGGCTTAATACCCACAGCTCATTTTTGCCCCTTGATCTACTGGCAAGTAAATTTGGGGTTGCAGCATTTTCCCTGCATTTCCTTTCTTCACACAAAACATGCAAATATTAAAGTTTATAGTGGGGGTTAAGATGCCTGATCAAAACATATTCAATCAGTGTCTGAAACGACCTGCTCAGCTTACTGTTTGAACATTTAATTCACTCAACACATGTTGGAGACTTCAGTAATACCCTGATCAAATCTGGCATTTCCTGGGAGAAAAAGAGTTGCTTAGACGCTAAAGAGAAACCAGAACGGGGTAACATTTCCTCTGCAGGGACCGGACAGGGTGATGTCAGGAGCATGATGCGGCATGATCCTCAGGTCCACTGCATCAAACCGGGACGCTCCTATTGGCTGACGGGGATACTGGGATGCTGCGCACTATGCTACGTCATTTGATCAGCAGCAGTTTATCTATCTCGCCGGCCCAGCACTAACACCCCTAGAAATGAGGCAAGTTCTGATTTTGAGAAACACAGCGGCAAGAGACTGAAGACTGGACGCCGGCGAAGTAAAGACAAGACGCTCTCTGCCCGTATCTGCAGCTCATCATGAGGGAAATCGTTCACATCCAGGCTGGGCAGTGTGGAAACCAGATTGGAGCAAAGGTATGAATATTGTGATTTCATTTAGGAAGGGGAACAATTAGCCGGATCATCGCAATTTTAATGCGTGTTATTTTCCAAGATTTTTTTTTTTTGTGCTGAATCATTCAACAGATTCCAGTCTTTACTCAGCATAACTAGTTTAACGTTTTTTGAGCAAGGAAATGAATGAATATATCTTTAAAATCTGAAATATAGATTAATAATAGGTTAATAATGTGCAGTTTGGTCGTTGGGGCTTTGGTCGGGGGGGGACAGGGTGAGCTGTAATATGCATGTCATCGCGTCGCCAAGCAGATGCGCAGTAACTAGAATAAGGCCTGGATCACATGTTTTGTTGTTAAAGGACCTTCAATAATCGAAGCTGATGTTATTGTTTGTGTCATCAGTTCTGGGAGGTGATAAGCGACGAGCATGGCATCGATCCCACTGGTAGCTACCAAGGTGACAGTGACCTGCAGCTGGAGAGGATAAATGTGTACTACAATGAGGCATCAGGTAAAAATAAAATAAAATAAACTAAAATAAAATCCAAAGCCTGTTTTAAATTAGCCAAATATTTACATCTGAATAACTCATCCCTACATAAAGCTTTGTTTACATTGCTCATTAACCTTGCATGGCCCCTGGCTACACTCATTTGAATACCACATGCTCATGTTACTAATTTAACTGCAAGGAGGGAAAGTAGGTCCTGCCATGAGTAGAGGGAAAAATTAGGACAATGAACCTGCTAAAATCTCTCTCTCTCTCTCTACCTCTACCTCTCTCTGTTTCTCTCTAAAGGGAGTACAGGTATCTGCAGTCTCTGTATAGCTGACCTGAACTGGCTGCACCTTGGTCTCATCTCAGTATCAGATTTTATTGGCATGGTGAAGGTCATTCCAAATGCATGCTGTGCTGTTGCTCACAGCTGCTGTGCATGAAGTCAAACAGTACCTGGTGCAATAATCATAAAACACTAATGTAGCTCCAGGATTTCAGCTTTTGGACTGACAAGTCAGTACAGCCTTCAATCTACATATCCTCAGGATTGAAATCCACTCAGCTGCTTTGACTAAAGGAAAAGTCTGCAGAGGAAGCCACATTGCATTATTCACTACAATTGTCTACTCCTATCCAATTTCCTAGCAGCAGGCATTATTAATTAATTGTTTCCATGTTGCATGCTGGCACCGGTGTCACCTATGTGTCACTGCTGCATACAGACTTATCAATTTCTGAAGAGAAAGTTAGATTTTTATGGAGGCGAGTAACATTAAGGATAAGAAAAAAAAGAGCATTAATAGGGGGTGATCACATCTTTGACTGAATAGACTCTGCAGAGATCAGCACTTTGAAAGCGTTGCAGGTCTAGAATAAGCAGTACAGCATGCTGCAGCAGCTTGCTTGCAAAAGCATGACAGACAGGGTGGAGTGAAGTGCAAGAGACAAACGATAGAAGACACTATGCAGTCAACTATCCAGCTTGTTGGACTGGTTGTAGTATCTTTTAAACAATAGGCTATTTATCCTGTTGGAACAATATTCTTACTATGTAGAAAATATTAACTTAAAATAGAGTCAAATCTTTCCCATGGGTCTTTAGAAATGTTCTGACATTATACACTCTGAGACTGTCGGTATCTTACTCCTCCCTTCCATCTATTATGTCTTCCTATTCTTCTATCCTTTGTTTTTACATCCAAAGGCAGCAAATTTGTCCCCCGGGCCATTCTGGTGGACCTGGAGCCAGGAACCATGGACTCAGTTCGCTCTGGTCCATTTGGACAGCTATTCAGGCCTGACAACTTTGTCTTTGGTGAGTGGCCATCACTCAGTCAGAATCAACTGCATATATAACACAGCATGTGTGTATGTCAGCAAGCGCTGACATATCCTATAAAGCTGTGCTTATCACAGTATATTCCAGCACAAAGCCTCTGCAGCCTCTCAGCATTGTGCCAGCAGTGTGATGCATTGTCCATGTGCAGCTGTGTCTGACTGAGACAGCTCTAATCATGACTCAGCGAAAAAAGAAAGAAAAAATCCGCTAGGAGATGCTGATGCAGTGCTGAGCAGAAGTGAGGATACAGGGGCTAAAAACTGCATCACATGATGACTCTCCACTTCTCCTTACCAGCAGACACACAAACACTTTATGAAAATATATATGTAATCAATGTAATTAAGCCTAAACCAAAAATTATAGGTGCCTAGTTATATCTTTTACCATGTCGAAATCTTATAAAAGCTACAAAACAAATGTATATTTAATAATGTCTATGTATATGTTTTATAATGTATAACTCCAAGTGTTTGGTGCTTTCCAATACAGCATGTATTATAAAGAGTTCTGATGAATACGCTGCGAGGAATGGCTTTATTGATGCGTAATAAATAATGTATCAATGCTATATAGTAATAAGACATTTGATACAACAGCATTTGGTTGCCAGGTTGTAAACACAAGGAGCTTGCAGTCATGCTAGTGGTTCGGCAAAGCTGTACTGAGCCGCTGCTTTGAGCTAAATGTCCACATAGTAACACGATAAAGACAGTGTTTCCATACTAAGGTTTAGTAGATGTAATCTTTGACAAAGTACATTTAAGGAGAATGTCTTCCTGTCATTTACTTTCAGGTGCCTGGGTATAAAACAAACTTTTGGTTTTTAATTCAACATGGATGTCTGTGCTCCATTGTAGACCATCCAATAGTTGTTGAGACATTGCATGTAAAATCACATAACCTTGTAGTGTCACCAAATCAAAAGTCAGGGTTCAACAAAGTTATGTTTTTCCAGCATAATCTATCTTTATATTACATCGGACAGGTCAAAGTGGAGCAGGAAATAACTGGGCCAAGGGTCACTACACCGAGGGAGCTGAGCTGGTGGACTCTGTACTGGATGTGGTGAGGAAGGAGTCTGAGAACTGTGATTGCCTCCAGGGCTTTCAGCTCACCCACTCACTGGGTGGAGGTACAGGCTCAGGGATGGGCACACTGCTCATCAGCAAGATCCGTGAGGAGTACCCTGACCGGATCATGAATACCTTCAGCGTCATGCCTTCCCCAAAGGTGTCTGACACTGTGGTGGAGCCCTACAACGCCACTCTCTCTGTTCACCAGCTAGTGGAAAACACAGATGAGACCTTCAGCATTGATAACGAGGCTTTGTACGATATCTGCTTCCGCACACTGAAGCTGACCACGCCCACCTATGGAGACCTCAACCACCTTGTATCAGCTACGATGAGCGGGGTGACCACCTGTCTCCGCTTCCCTGGCCAACTCAATGCTGACCTCCGCAAACTAGCTGTCAACATGGTGCCCTTCCCACGCTTGCACTTCTTCATGCCAGGCTTTGCGCCTCTGACAAGCCGTGGCAGTCAGCAGTATCGTGCCCTCTCTGTGCCAGAGCTAACACAGCAAATGTTCGATGCCAAGAACATGATGGCAGCTTGTGACCCTCGTCATGGACGCTACCTCACTGTGGCAGCCATCTTCCGTGGCCGTATGTCAATGAAGGAGGTGGATGAGCAGATGTTGAGTGTGCAGAACAAGAACAGCAGCTACTTTGTTGAATGGATTCCAAACAATGTCAAGACTGCTGTTTGCGACATCCCTCCCCGTGGTCTCAAGATGTCTGCCACCTTCATTGGCAACAGCACAGCCATCCAGGAGCTGTTCAGGAGGATCTCCGAACAGTTCACGGCCATGTTTCGTCGCAAGGCCTTCCTCCACTGGTACACTGGGGAGGGAATGGATGAGATGGAGTTCACTGAAGCTGAAAGCAACATGAATGACCTGGTGTCTGAGTATCAGCAGTACCAGGATGCAACAGCTGATGAGATGGGGGAATATGAAGAAGATGAAATTGAAGATGAGGAGGAAGCCCGCCATGATGTTCGCCACTGATTATAAAACCTTCATTTGATATCCTCAGTGTTCCAGTCCCTCCAAATAGCAATTGTTGGACAGTGCAGCGAGATCATAAGAAGCACGCTAGAGATGCAGATGTTCAACTACATGTTGCAGTGTGAAGTTCATGATGAAATACAGCTGTTTAGCAAAAACTACACTGCATATAGATACAGCTTATACTAATTAAGGTCATAAGTGGTGTGAGAATTTAAACATATGCGAATACTATAGCGTTTGGTTTTCCAAGTCATGCATTGCCGGTCACAAAGGAAGTACTTGTCCTAAATACAGTTTTGTAATATTTACCTCCAATTGCATTTGCTGTCTCAATTCTCAAATAAAAGGTCCAGTCTCGTCATTACTTGATATCATGTTTTTATTCGATAGTATGACACATGACTGTTTTGGGTCTTGTTATGGGATTATAATTGCAGTGGAGCATGCTGGCTGTGTTATGCACCAGTATACCTTTTTTCTAGATATATTTAGTGTCTTTAAGATGACAGCCTATAAAAATTGGAGCAATAAATACGTAGCACATTAATAAACGTAAGAAAGAAATGACTTAAATAATGTGTGGTTTGAATTTTGTGAAAACATGAAAACAGTAAATTTTGTGAAATCTTGCTCTACTGCGTTACAATGTATATAAAATGCAGACTGTCATGTCCAAGAAACCAGGGATGAACCTATTAACAGTAAAAACTAGTGCTCAAAAAATGCAAAGAAAGTGATATGAGAATTTGAAAGCACACATTAATCACTGTCAGTTTAAGAATGTAATGCACACCACAGTGACATGGTGAAACTTGCTGATATGATGTTTGGCCTCATAACGAGTCACTTATTCATAGAAAGGCTGTAAGACAATGTGTTAGTTTGAAATATGTTGCACGTCTTGCCACTCCCAGTCAATGCGGTAAAAGCAAGAATCTTCTGACTGTTGACGGAACGTCTGCTTTAACATGACTGAACTGCATGACTGCCAAAATGCATTATGCATTTTTTTTTTACCTTGAGATAGAGGGAAGAAATTACACTTTCCAATAGGTCATTACTATCAAATCATGTTTTTGACCGCAGACAAAGCAAATATAAATTTTAAAATATCTTAAAGAAAAGATAAGATGGTAAAGTGAGTGAGGAAAGAAGAAAGCAATCTTTGAAGAGAACTGTGTTATTGGTCCATTACAAGCTGTCAGTCAGTAAATCAGTAAAGCTGAAAAATATTTTGAATTTCAGGTCATGTCACTTTTCAGGTCATTTTTCCTCTTAGATGTCAGACCTGTAGAAAGGTTAATTGACAAAACTGCTCATTGTGGTTTGGAATGCTATGTTTACTTAAAGCCTTTTGGCAGTCAACAGCTTGGAACATCTGGTCTGTGTCCCATTGTGGACTACAACCATCATTCTACAAATCATCACTTCACAAACGAAACTCACCTTGGATGAATGCTTCACCCACAGAGACTTTGATTTAGATAGTTCAATCCTTGTTCGAACTTTGGCTTGAGGGAATTAAATAACAGACTAAATAATTTAGATAGATCAACAAGCAAACCAGGTTAAAAGTTGAAGACAGTTTGAAAGTTATCACCAATAACAGCATGGAGAATGTGTTCCAAGTCACATCCCAAAAACAGAACAAAACATACATGCATGCACAGGCGCACACACACACAACACCTGTTTAGTCACTGTAATTATACCAACAAGCTATAGTGTTTAGTCAACATGTGTAGTACCATTCTGTTTGTTAAAAAAGCAAAATCTACCATTATAATAGAACATAAGAAAGCACATAGTTGTAATTCAATAATAACATGTTCAATAGTAACAACTGAGGTGTGCTTTACCCCCCCCCCAGACAGCTGTGATTGTCTATGTTTTATCATGATGGTCAGAACAAAACCTCTACAGTCAGCCAGGTCTTTAATATAAGTTATATCTCAGGACAAATAAATCCATACCTGGATAAGGTACAGTTGTTTCCCAAAGGGATTCAGGAACACATGTTTAAACTGAATGCTATGTGTTTTATATTCTTATTGCTGCAAAGGATAACCTGATTTCTCCTTTCTACTCTTTACAGATTACAGTAGAGGCAGGCAACCCATGTTTCTCATGGGCCAACGCCCTGCTTGTTTCCCAGCTATCCCTGCCCTACCCATTGTTGTTTACCTGGATCAAATGTGTTCAGTTAATCAGAAGCTGGAAGATACCAATTCATTTTGTCTTTCCCAACTCCACCCTCATCTGAGATGGTATCTTCCGTTGACTGAACACACTTGATCCAGGTAATCAACAGTGGGAAAAGCAGGGATTGTTGGAAAACAAGCAAGGACGGGAGTTGCCCACCTCTGGTTTACAGGAAGCATGACCAGTTTTTGCTAATCACCAAAAATTAAACTTAAATGAAAATTCATATCCATTCTAAATTGCCATGCCGTGTGGGAGCAAAAATATATGTTTAACCTGTCCTTGTTTCCATGTTTTGCCTAAGACATGTGCGTTAAGGCTGTAGGCCAGGAATGGATTTCACCATTCAGTAGAAAGGCCTGTTCCTCTGTATTCTGTTAAATGTCACTATAGTGAAAAAAGCAGGTATGTGAATTTTTTATTTGATTTTATTGTAAGATGAGGTACAAAACTTAAAAAAGGAAAACATCTTAATTCTCCTGCAGCTCAACTATTGAACTACATTTTTATACAGTACATTAAAAATTAGAGATGAAAATACATGTATCCCAATTGCAAGAACAGAAATATGTTCCACCAGCTGTTTTCAGTGTTTAGCAAGCTAATCCTTGATTACTCCTCCCATCTAAATTAGGTTACCATTACACGCAAACACACATGTAAAACATGTAATAAAAACCCCCAACATATTAAAAGTCTATTCAGTAATTATGGCACAATATACATTTGTAAAAAAAAAAAAAATAATAAAAAAAAAAAAAATAGGGCTATCATATTGTTGTAAGCCATTTTAATAGCATTAGCGCTTAGATCTTTTGGAGTTAACAGTTTACTTGAAAAGCACAACATGGAAAACCCACACATATTATAATAAGTGCAACAATACAACAGAAATATGGGTGAGGTTCTCTCTCCTTTGGTTGATAGTATATAATGACTATGTTATATACTGCTGAAATGAATGTGATCCTCTCTTGGTGCATTAAATCATTCAAACACTGTTCCTCTGCAGGTGCTCCTTTAATCACAGTGCAAACAGCATTTATGTTGCATGCATTCGACTAATAGCTGCTTATTAGCTACAGCATAACACAGTTCAACAATCTAAAGTCATAAGAACAGCATGGCTAAAGCTAAACTATTACAAAATATACAACAGGTATCTTTAGAATCACACCACACTAACAAATACAGTACTCATAGCACTGAATCTGTTGTTCAAAGGCTGTCTGGATAAATGCAACGTGGTACTAGCTTCAGTAGCTTTATCTTTGTGATGTCTCTGCCTCAGTAACTTTTGGATTAGTCATTTCAACAGGAGTTCTAAAATTTTCAAAAAACAAGCAGGTTCTGAAAATGGTCCTGTTCATGTTATTAGCTGTTCTTACCAAAAGGAGCAATAGGTAAGTGAGTGCTCTCAGTCTAACTGTAGAACTTTATTGATCCATACCAGTGACAGTAGTATTTGTTGCCAAATGTCTCAGGGCCACACACATACCCATTACTGGTTTAAAGACTAAATGTTCACACTAGCTGTCTGATGTAACAAGCTATAATTTCCTTAACCTTGTAAAGGTGAACTACATGTTTTGTGTATCTCCTTGCTTTTTTTAGTGGGCCATGGCTGCATCTGAGGCGATATAATTGCTTGGTAAGTTTGATTGTAGCTGTTGATTGGCTCCAAAATGTAGCCGAGAATCGTAAAAGCCAGACACGATCAGTGTAGAGACAGAAATTCCTGCATCCATTGACTCAGTCACCAGAGACTTGTAGTTTTTGTTTCAGAGGTAAGCATACACTATGGGTTTGACTCTTCCAGTTCAGTTTTTTATTTTGACTAGTTAATGTAGGGAAGTCATACTGGTTAGATAGCTGAACGAAATACAGTGCTTTTCTAGAGTTTGCCAAGGTCATGTAGTCAGTAGCTCATATTAAATACTATGAGCAGTAGTGCAACAGTATGACTAGAGAAGGACATCCGGTATTGTACCTTAAGGTTAAGCAGACTAAACTATGTGGCATTTGTAAATATGCTAAACAAATGGGTTGCTTTAAGCTCTTCACAGCAAGGCTAAATATTTCTCTCAGTGACTGAAACCTTCTTACGTTGCACAACCACTTTCTGGCTCCCTTGCAACTTGGGTGTGGCTGTCAGTGCAGTGTTCTCAGATGATCCTTCAGAACTATGTGAACCCAGTGAAAAACCCTGAGTGCTAATCTGCACACCTTGACCTCTGAATCCAAAGCCCTGCTCTGTAAGCCCCTGTCCTGTCTGAACTAACCCCTGTGATATGTGCTGACCTTGCTCTCCAACCGAGGACCCATTTTCCACCACCAATACCTGTCTGGACCTGGAGATAGTTCCTTGTGGAAGCCCTTGTGCTACCTGCCCTGGTATGCCACCAATCCCTACCTGCCTATCCACAAGTACCACACCCTGAGAGCCCGGGAGGCCACCAACCTGTACCAGCCCCTGACTTACACCAACTTGGCCCACTTGACTGACTGACTGCTGAGTGCCCCCTGCCACAAGCACCACTTGGGGTTTGGGCTCAACTACATACATGGGTGTGGCAGCATAGTACATAGTAGGCTGCTGTATGAGGAGTGTCTGACTAGGAATCACCATCTTGTCCTGAACATGTACCTTGGGAACAGTTGGTGTACCCTGCATTCTCTCAGTGATTTGCTCCTCTTTGATGATGGTGGAGGATCCAGCCACTACATTGGGGGTGTTGAGGGTGTTGATGTTGACACGGTCCCTGTCACTGAGTGTTTCTGTGTGAGTATGGACATGTGTGTGGGTGGAGGGCCTGACTGGAGAGACAGAAATTCCTGCATCCAGAGACTCAGTCACCAATGTTGATCCCTGACAAATCTCAGCAAGTGTTTTGAATTTAGGCCCAAGGTCATTGAGGAATGCAAGATCATTGTCATTTTCAAGTAGACTACAGCAACCTACAGAACCTACAGGGGATCCGTGACCCTCATAGTCATAGACCAGGAACCCATCCTTCACCTGGGACTGTTGTGCAGCATGGCCTGATTTCTGCAAAGAAATACAATCAGAATATATGTATGGGACTTCAAAATCATAGACATTTTACTTTTGTCAGTATAATACAGCTTATACTTGTCCATACTTGCTATTTACCACCATCCAAATCTACCCTTCTGTTAAAATTAATATAGCTGTTTGACTTACACTTGAATAGTACTCCTCCAGAAAAAGATCGGATAGAGCCATCCCATCAAAGACTCCAGCTCCGTATTGGGAGAAGAGATACTCTTGTCCAGTTGCTATCCCTGCACCCTCTTGCCCAGTGACATGTTTGTATTGATTGTATATATTCATATTCGCTGCTGTGAAAGTGGATGTGTTTGCAGCACCGCCTAAGGCTGCTCCTCCTCCTGCTGCTCCAAATTCAGCCAATCCTCCTGAGGAGCCCTTTGCCCCAAAGGTGTTTACATTCTTTCCCCCATCAACTTCCAAGGGAACATGTAGAAGAGGAACTTCCTGTGTGAAAAATGTGAGATCCCATTAGAGATGCAACAGCAATGAACAATCTGTCAGAGGTAAAAATATATCATTATATAAGATCCATTCATAACACTGAGCCAACCCAGGTACCTTGTCTTCTCCCTGTCCTTCAGTGTGATATGAAATCAACTGTTGTTTTGTATCAAATGGAATGGCCTTGAAATCTCCTAAAGCTGCTGTACCTCCACACAGGCAGAACAGAAGCAGCAGGGGCACCACTGAAAAAAAACACACATTTGACTCTACATCAGAAGGAATTCTTCGAATGGTACACTGGTCAGTCAGGTTCAATGATCAAACTGCAAATCAGTTACTTTGAAACAAAAAAGGGATTTAACTCACTGAAAAAACTGAAATAAACAAATGTGTAATGCACGCAGGAGCCATGATCTGATTCTTTCATAACTCCCAGTGACTCATTTATTCTAGCCATTAAATCTCCCTATGCATGCTACAACATGTCAGGTTAGGCAACCTTGTCTGGGAAAGTTATTAATCTTACCAACATATCAGTGATAACTGGAAAAGACAAGAGATCTTTAAAAATGTACTCACACAGCAGTAGCAGCAGTCCCAGGAGCAGAAGTAAGACACCCGCAGCCCCAAAACCTGCCGTTGATGTACGGCGTGACATGCAGGTTTTAGTGTTTTCATCGCAAGTACACACAATAACGTCCATCATCTGAATATCAGCACATGATTTTCCTTGCTGGTCCTTGACCTCCACTGCCACTTTGTAGTTGCCTGGCCACAAGTTGGCTTGGTCTCGCAGAATGGCTGTGGTTTCTGAATAATAATAATAAAATATTCCTGATAAAGTGTTTCTGCAGTTTAAACTGTGAATATGTAGCAACAGTGTTTGTAATATGCTTCATATGGCCTTACCGTTAAGATGCTCCACTGTCCATTTCCCCTTGCTGCTCTCCTGAATCACTGTGAACTCAAATGGTGCTGAATTGGGAAACGTGTCTTCGTCTACGGCAGTGGCATAGATCACATTATCCTCGAGGCACATGGTGTGAGTTTTAGTGGTCAGTCTTGGACAGTGATCATTATAGTCCTCCACCTGAATGGCTATGGTGCCTGTGGCAGTTTTTGAGGGACTGTCTGAAAGTCAATTAAAAGAAAAATTAGCATTAACATGTACACCAGAAACATCATCTCCATACAGGATTAATGATGCCAAACATATTTAGAGGACTCACCATTGTTGATGCATATAATTTCAGCATAATATGTTCCATTGACCAAGAACTTGGATTCTCTGTCAGGCAGTTTATTCAGCTTGATATCTGCTGTTTTCTCATCAATAATCAACCAGTTGTCATCATCACGAATTTTTGCATACCTGAAAATTCAAACATATGAGGACAAGAAACTAAGTAAAATATAAAAATTCTGACAGAAAAATATGTGTCTATGTATTGGCTGTTTAGTAATCTTTAATGCAGGTAGGTGTTCGTACCTTACGTTGGTGGCTTTCTGTCGTGTGTCACTGTCTATAGCAGAGTAAGTGGTGATGACTTTGTTGATGGAATGAGAAGCGTGGTCCTCAGACAGAGTCACCACTTTGACGTTTGGTTGGAAACGAGGGCCTTCTTTCTGATTAAGCACATTGATTTTAATAGGGTACGTTTTTGATGTTAAGGGCCCTGTTGCAGACCCACTGCCAAAATTGTACGCCGCTTTATTGGAAACTGCCACTTCCAGGTTGAGCACCTTTAATTCCTCATAGTCCAGGGCCTGCAGATTCAAGGATAACACACAGGTTATGAAGCTTCTACAGGTAATGATACTCTGCTTGCTGAATCACAGTCTGTCGTTCACTGCATATATTCAGTCTGTTAAAATGTGACTAGACTCTTACCTTGTTAATCATGATAATTCCTTCGTTGGTCTGAGAGTCAGTAGTGATAGTGAAGTAGCCTGCCTCATTTCCTGAAACTATTTTGTAAACGGCCAGCCAGTTGTCAGTATGAATCAGATCCTTGTCAATGGCTTTGATCCTCATCACTTCCATATTGACAGTGTTTTCCTCCACACTCCCCTCATACTGGGAATGAAGCACACAACAACAAATGTATTATAACAGTTACTGTCAAACATTACTAAAAACAAAATAAATCAATATAAAGTTTTGCTTGTGGTAATAGGATCACACCTACCACTTCTTTTTCCAGGGTTGGAATATTGTCATTTATATCCAGAATTTTGATCTGAATTTCTCCGGTTCCTGTGTTTCCTTCCGTTTGTCCATTCATGTCATTTCCTTTAATGATCAACTTATATGTATCCTTTGTCTAAAAAAATAGATAAGAGATACAATGCACTGATTAATGCATTCTAGTTTATACTGTCCTATAAAGCTTCTTGTTTCTGTCCTGATTTTCTGCTAAATATAGGTGAAAATGTGAAAAGAAAATGTTTTTTTTTTTCCATAGACTGTGATCCAAACATTAAAAGGGCTTATATTTATGATACAGAACCTATTTATATTGTGTGGTTATATCTATTTGACATATCCATACAAATCATCAACATGGTGCATGACTTTTCCTATGTACCAAAATAAGAGCTAGTGGCAAATGTATGTTTGTTATGAGCTGCATGTTTTTGCACTAATTACAACTATCAGAGTCTAGATGATGAAATTCAATAATCTTAAGAGGTCAGTAAAGTGCCTCACCTCCCTGTCTAGAGTGTTCCGACGAACCATGACCTCTCCAGTCTCAGAGTTGATTAAGAACATCCCAGGTACATTACTCTGCTCCACAATGCTATAGAAAATCTTGGAGTGGGATGTGTCCTCTTGATCAGCATCAGTGGCTATCACTTTCATGACAGTGGTACCTAGCAATCACCAACACAAATTAAATGATACAGCTGATTTAGCAAGGGTAAAAATACATTTGTTTTCCTGAGCCATATTCCAAATATACTGCAGATACCTGACGCGCTAGATTCATTGACATATCCGATTTGGTTTGCTTTAATGACTGGTGGGCAGTCGTTCTCATCCTCAACCGTAATTTTAAGGTCAATATCTTTTTCAGCCTTGGTCCCATCTTGGTATTTTGCCACACCTTTTAACTACAGGTAAAGACATCAGAGCTACTTTACAACTTAAGTACATTAACTTAGAAACAATGCATATAATTGCTCGCTCTTACATAGTAGAAGGCAATCTCCTCTCGGTCCAGAATAGAAGTGACTCTCACAAAACCAGTCCTAGGGTCAACATAAAATCTGTTGACAGGGGGCTGGTCAGCACCATGCCCTGTTAAAGAATATATTATCGTCGTATAGTTCGACTTATCAGAACGAATCTGTAAAACACAAATACAGAAATATAAAAGAAACCCATCTAACAACGGAAAGTGGAAAGATAAGATATTTACAGCTAGAGTTTAATCATTTTTACTGCATCGTGTGAGTCATAATTTTAAATGACTGCCCAGTGTGACATGAACTACACTGGCAACCTAACCTACTTTCACTCTGATGAGAATGACCACACACACGTGCGGTACCGTGTTAGCAAAACCAATATTAAATTTACAATAACAAACAAACACTTTACAATTAAAACATCAAATAACATCTAGCTGACTGAAACTAGACAAGCTTCAACAAAGGTCAAAAATCACAAATCACAAATCAAACAAAGGTGTGTGCATCAAAACATCTGAACAAAGATGTATTCATTGTCATGTACAGTTTCTCAGATGACTCATCGTGCGTAAGGAAATTTGCCATTGCTGTCACCTTTAAAAATATAATGAGGGCCTGAGGTAAAACTAGTGAGGTGGACAATGCAATCAATTTACTCCATAATTGTAAAATTATTTTAAGGAATGAAAAGTACCCACTTTGGCAATGCTGTCCCAACCGGTGTAATCATTGTTTTCCTTCAACTTTCTGGGAGCAATGATCCATTCTCTTTTCTGTCTATGTAACAATGGTCCATTTCCTTCTGTCTGCACAGAAACAGGCTGCAGGTAAACAAAGAGGAAGGAAAGAGCTGTTATTATTAATGTGTAATAACTACCAAAAAAAATGTTTGTTTTTTTTAAATCATGTGATATGGAATTACACATTAACATTTACACGTTTTTCTTCTTTTTACATCATGAGAAAGGCTCATTTGAGGATCTCAGAGGGGGACTTTTACATTCCGTTTGAAGGGAGGAAGTCCGATTATAGAACATCCAGGTAAATGGGACATTTCAATTCTCTTTTATACTTGATGAACTATTTCACATTTGACCATGGCTCCCTGCTCACGGTTGCACTTGATCGAAACTTGCCTAAGTTTGTTTTCCCCCATAGTAAATATTTATAGTAAGTGAGGAAAAGTTGCGCAGGAGGAAATAGAGCTTTTCCGTGTCCCAGCGACCACAAAGCTGGAGAGTAAATACGGAGACTGCGCCTTCACTTTTTCTTTTGAATCTTCAACAGCAAACCCGACCTAACAAGACCAGTCAGGTCACAGCACTGGAGAAGAGCCCCACCTGTTAAAATGTCCGCTATTCCACAAACACTAACTAACTTCTAACATGTTACACGTAATCAGTCCACTTACCGATAAGAAGAACGCCAACAGTAAAAGGCTGAATTTCAGCAGCAGAGCCATCGGATCGAAAAATATAAACTCTTGAGTCCTCCTGGTGAAGTGAAAATCCCGGCAATCCTCGGAGTATCGCTGGTTTCGTACAGACTTCGACCCCCTCGGAGGGTGGGAAGAATTGTTACAGCGATAGGCGGGTCCTCTCTCAGTGTGATTGCTCACAAGCTACTGCTGATAACAGCAGAAGGGAGGTGGTTATGCACTTTGTGTATTTTTTAACATTTTTTGATGGAGTCTATTATATTTAGCTGAGACAAAAAATGTAAGAAAACACCCAGAACTGATGACTGAATGCGGCCAAACCAGTCAGGCATTCTTTTTTTCTTGAATATGGAGTGACAATCTGTGACACAATGTTTTTGTGCATCCAAACCAATGTTTAGTAAAAAGATAACTTTTAAACATACTGCTTATTTGTGATTACCAGCCTATTGTGTGTCCAACTTTAGTCATTGGTTTGTCACTCATTTGTGCAATTTCACCTCCATTTGTGAAATTCCCAAAGAGTGCGCCCCTGTTTCTGAGTTCACCACTCCTAAATGTACAGCTGCACACTGGATGGATTGTGTGTGCATGTAGGCGTTGGTGAGTGTGTTTTGCAGAGAAGCACACAGGAGGAAAAGAAAAAAAAAGAAAAGAAAAAAGGTGACTGGCAAGATACAGGAAACTACCGCCCTATGTTCAACGGTGTGTTAGAAACTGAATGATCAATTTAATTTTTCTTGATAAGGCCATTTGTTTTTGTAGTGGAACAATTACGTATTTCAGAGCTGCATTCATATTTCGCTGGAACACAGTGAGATCTTTTTGAGCAATAATTCTTCATTAAGAGAGTGTGGTTTGGATGGAACCATTTGATGCATGACAAATGATTTAAAAATATGGACAACAAAGAGACAGAAGGTAAGACAAGAAACAATTCCACTTAGTCTGAAGGATTTTTTTTTAACTATACTACTGTAGTCTCTGTAACTATTTTCACAAAGACTGGGCAGAGATAATTCAAATTTTACAAAACCAGTAAACATTTTTAACATTTCTCATTTATTCTAAAAGTATGACCAGGCATGTCCTATGAGTGTGTGGGCAACCCACGTTTTTTAAGAGTCCCTGTCCCTTTTATTTTCCAGCTAGGCCTGGATCAGGTGTGTTCAGTCAGTAAGAGCTAGACGATACCATCTCAGATGAGGGTGGAGTGGGGGAAAACTAAATTGGTATCCTCCAGCATCTGATTGAATGAACACACCTGAGCCATATAATCAGCAGTGGCCTTCGAGGAACATGGGTTATCCACCCCTGTCATATGAGCTGAGTGTATCATATTTCTTTCCAGACTGACTGACAAAATTACTTCTGGAGGATCTAAGTCCTGTCAACATTCCAGTGTTCTCTAAGTTACTGCTTAGACCATCCTGATCAACAATAAATTGATTAATTGTTTGGCTTATTCTAGTTGTCAGTGCATCATCTGACAACTGTCATGATGCACTGTTATTACAAATTCCAGATTAATAATCAGGCAGCTATTAGTCACATCATTCTCTAAAAAAACCCCACCAGTTAGCGACTTGTCTCACTCAAATACCAACACCTCAAACATTACGTAAATTATCCAGCCTGTCCTTCATTTGGCATTCAGCCAAAGGGCGCGGACAGATGGGCAGATTAGATATTCTAGCTGCAATCTGAAAACTTTCTTATCTCAGGGACATTAATGTTGCTGTCATACACCAAACAACTGGATTTGTTCCAGCGATTACACAATTTAAATGCATTAAAAAATCTGGTATAGTTCCGTCATTTATGATACATCCTGACACCACATACAGTTTGTTGTCATCATGCTTGTGTTTTGCTTAGAGCTTCATTTCACAACATCATGGATACACTTTGTGTAACACCTGGGAAGGTAATAATACAAAAAAGACCACACCACAAGACCAACCACACATTGCCACTACATTGTACAATTAGTTCAAAGTTTGATCAAACATAAGGCTCAACAGTATTCCAGAGAAACAATGCTTTAGTTATTTACGGCATCTAAACCACCTCTGTTGTGACTAATTTAACCACAGCAAACCACAGTGAGTGGACATGTGGGAGCAAATGTTCAGACAGAGTCAACAGTAGAATAAGCAGAACCATTACTTGTTTATGATTATTTGTCATCTTATACTCTCTACACACACACACACACACACACAGTTCAACGATAAATTGCTTTCACTGCAGCTTAATAGCTTGGGAGGGACACAGGAGGGAATGTTACAGAGTCTGGCTTGCATTTACTTGCACTTAAAGGCCCAGCCCTAAGCCCGTTCATTATGTCCACGCCCATGACTCACAGTAACTCACTCTTCCTGACATTTTTCTCACCTTTCCTGTTGCTGTCTCAGTTCCCACTGTGTTTTTAAACAAGCCTATACCCCAGTACAGAAAAATCCAAATGGCACATGCTTTCAGGACACAGGCCCAGTGTCGCTGGCACTGACCGCTCTTGTTTTTATCAGCATTTTATAAGATAGTGAGCGTGGCGCTGTGGTAGCTCAAGCCTCTCCCCCATCAGGCTTCATTCACAGCTCACATTCCTGTGGTGCAAAGTGAGGATCCCAGCACTGTTCCTCCTACCAGAAAGCTACAGAGCAGCCACAGAGCAGAGAGGAGGGGATTTGGAAGAGGTTTCTCAAAAACAAACACTCTTGAAAAACAGGCACACAAGCAAACAATTCATTGGTATCTTATCTCAAGAGTAAATACAAAAAAAAAAGAGATATTTCAGGAGCACCTGCTCAGCTTGGATACAAACCACGATTCTTTTAAGACATTTTTGGTGCTTCTGTAATCACAAGTATCTCAACTATAACTCAACCATGGGAAATTATATGGTGTCTAAATTTCAACATCTTCAAATTGATAACAGGTTTTGCTTTAGGTGCAAGAAGATTAGGGCACTGTTTCCCCCTGCTGGTGGAAAATAAAAATGTTTTTGCGAAGTCCTGCAAACTGTTGAGCACAATAGAAGCACGAGACTGAACACACACCACAGGTTTGTGTCCTGTTCCTGCCAGGGAGGTTGAGCCTTGGGTGGGGCAGCCAAGGTGTGTCTGTCTGCCTTGACTTTGCGCCAGCGACACAAACCTCAGTGAAGTCTGTCTGCCCGTCCGCACTGACAACACAAGCTCAAGAAGAGGCGACTTTCTTCGTTTAAAGCGACACAAACTCCATCATCTCTCACTCGGAACGAGTCGCCTTCCGCGGAGTCCTGCTTCCTCCTACGGACCAGGGGCAAGGTCCAGCAAAAGTTCCCAAAAAAATGGCGAATGTTTTAATTTTCAACATCGTCTTGATGATGGTAAGTTCTTCCAGTGGTTTTTTTTTCCCGGGACTAAAACGAAAGTCTGCATGTATCAGTAATGTAACCTTACTTCACTGTAACCATCGTGTTATGCTCTTTTTCAAACGAGTCTCAACACTGTAATGTAAAGATAATGATATTGTGAAGGGTCGCTGTTCAAGTGGACACTTTTATCAATATGAGGGGGTTTTATTGGAGTTGAGCTTATTGTGGGGACTGACTGTACGAACGACTCTTTGCTACAGGTCCTGCCTTGTGTAGAGACGTGTTTTATCCCGAACTCTCTCTACATAATTGTGCCTCAAACAATTCCGGTTGGATACGAAGTCACAAAAGGTAGACATGTCATTATATAATAATTAATTATTAACTTCTCTGGTTTGACCCATTACACCTGCACTTCTCTCTTGTGTTGGCTTCTTTTTTTTTATATGCCCCCCCATCCACTCCCGTTCACTCTTTCCCTTTGTCGGTTTTCAGTTGAAGTTGCGGATTGTGACGCAAAGTCAATGCATTTAACGCTGAAGGACCCGAGTTTTAAAATAAAGAGAAACGGGGCGATAGTAGCTTCAGCTCCGGTTCCTGTGTCAGCCGAGGGGCGGACATTTTCTGTGTGGGTTCAGGACAACAGTGGGCCCGCGAGTGAGATGGAAGTTCACCTCGTCCACAGCAGCCGGCAGGAGAGAGAGGTGAGTGTTACAGCCGCTTCATAGCTCAGAAAGGTGACGGACCTGGTGGTTTGTCTTTTATTTTACTTTACTGACCTGTGTGCGTGTCACAGCACCCACTCCAAGGTCTCCTGAAGCGCACCAAAAGAAAATGGAGGCCATCACCCTTCAACGTTCTAGAGAATGATAAGGGGCCTTTTCCAAAAGAGATTGATACGGTAAATCTAATCTTTTCTCACTTATTCTGTTTTGATTCACACACCCAGAAATTCTTATGACCTGACTTCAAAGCAGATTGTTAGGAATCTGCTTTAAGATATAATGGAGTCACGTTTTGTATGGCAAGCTGGAAGAGTTCACAGATGGTTTTTGAATGTCATAATTTTTTTTTTTTTTTTTTAACCATGTGTGAATTTATGTATTTTCTATTGTAGATCGTGTCAGATTCTTCAGCCTCGCGCAATGTGTACTACACACTCACAGGACCTGGTTATAACGAGTATCCAGTGGGAGTGTTCAGTTATAACACTGTTACTGGGATGTTGTCTGTGACCAAAGCAATTGATCGTGAGGAGTTCCCTAGCTTCACAGTGAGTGAAAAGTGCTACAACAAACAGTTATTTTCCTTATTAATAAAACGTCTTGTGTAATTATATGTATGTATAAACTGGCAGGAAAGGCCATCACAATTTCCTGTTATGTCCAAATTGCTTCCTCTCTCCAATGAACAGTCCAAATTTATGATTTTTGCCTGAAGTATTACTAAATCACACTGAAAATAAGTAACTTCTTTGCAGTTTTTTGTATTTGTGTGTGTTAACATTATTAAAACTTTTTTTTCTTCCAGTTAACAGCCAGAGTTTTTGACCAAAAAACACATGAGGAGACTGACCTACCACTGCCTGTCCATATACTAATAGATGACGTGAATGACAATGCTCCACAATTCGTAGGCCAACTGCAGTTCACTGTGTTAGAGCACAGCAACGGAGGTGAGGAACATGAAATACAAGCCAGTAATCCTGCAGTAACTGACTTTCAGTGTGACTGACAATAAACTTGATGATGTTTTGCACCATAGGGACAATAGTAGGGCTGGTGAACACCACAGACAGAGACGATCCAAAAACTGATCATGTCAAGGTCAGGTATTCTCTCTTAAGTGGGTCTGACCTGTTTGCCATCCACCCAGAGACGGGTGTCATCACCACACGAACTAACACCCTGGACAGAGAGGTGAGCTCTTCCATCATCTTAATAATTTACACAGAAATAGAGCACAGAAATGAGTATGATAAAAATGCTTTATATTGGTATTTTGATTTGATAAAACTTGTTAATCGCTACAATTGATCACAATTGTTTTTAAGGCAAAAGACACATATCTGGTGACAATACAAATCAAAGATAAGTATGGTGCAGACACCGGTCTACAGAATACAGGAACAGCGACCATTACTCTTGGTGATATCAATGACAACCCACCGACTTTCACCAAAGCGTCTGTAAGTTGTCAGCAGTTATTTAAAAAAAATCTTAGACAAGTTTAAAATGTTTCATGACAATTAAAAAAAACAAAAACAAGATCATTTCTTTTGTTTTCTTTTAGTATGAAGCCAGTGTCCCTGAAAATGAAAGTGAGAAACTTATCCTGAGAATTCCCGTTGAAGACAAGGATTTAATAAACACCCCAAACTGGATTTCTAAATTTATCATCACTAAAGGAAATGAAAATGGAAATTTCAGGATTGATACTGACCCCAAAACAAATGAGGGGCTTTTGTACGTCACAAAGGTAAATAAGACTTTGTATCATTAATTATGAAATTAGTAGTAGTAGTACAACTACGACACACTGTGGATGTTGATATTGTATGAAAAGTCCATAATATAGCAAAACAACACAAATTACACTCCTTGTTTTTTCTAGCCCTTAGATTATGAGAAGAACAAAAATGTAAATCTTGAGATTATGGCACGCAATGAAGCTGAGCTGCGTGGCACCAGTGCCAAGTGGTTGTCTGTCCCTGTGAACGTCAATGTCTTAAATGTTGACGAAGGTCCAGAATTCACAGCTCCTACTGTCTGGTTCACTGTCAAAGAGAACACACCAAATGGCACAGTCATAGGAACCTACACAGCTATAGATCCTGAGACCAAGAGCAGCAATGGCATCAAGTAAGTAAACCTATATACATTTGTCTTAAATAAATCAAATTTCCTCAGGTTTATGTTATTTCTTTTAAACACTGGAGAACAGAGTTTGTTGAACAAAGGAATATGCTATTAATACAAAAATGCTTTTTCCTCTGTCTTGCAGGTATTACAAGACCCAAGACCCAGCCTTCTGGATCAATGTCGACAGAAATACGGGAGAGCTGAAGGTTGCTAACACAATCGACAGGGAGTCATCATTTGTCCAGAATGGACTTTACAACATCACCATGAAGGCCGTTGATGCTAGTAAGTTTCTTCTAAATGCTGTTCACTTAGCCTTCGTCTCCATGGACTCCACAGAGAAAATAGCACACGCTCAAGTATAGCTCATATTCCTTCATACATGTTCTCCTGACTGAATAGACATAGCACTGACTCACTGTCTCTGCTATCCATCATGCTGTCACCAAGTAAAATGTAGTTTGGGAAAGATGTTGAATCTAATGACAGATGACATGTACTGATGCCTTTATTGGTATTCTTAAACCAGCCAAAGGTAATTAAGAACTGCTCCACCCTCCCCAGTATCTATCTGAACAAAGCAGCACCTTTGCCCTGGCTTTGTTTTACCTGAGAAAACTTGTCGACAAGATCTAAGGTGACTAGTCATATGCAGTGACTCACACTTCTCTAGTGTGATGATGAAATTTGGGCTGTGATCCCAGATGCTTGTCAGAATTTGAATATTCCAGATAACCGACACCCAAGTGCTGCCAGAATGTCACCAATAAGGTCTATCATGTTTGTTCTTGGGACCAACATTTCCATACTTGTTTTGTGCTAAAATGAATCTCATGTCTTATTTCAGCATCCAAGACAGGCACAGGAACAGTTGTCATTCAGGTGGAGGATCTCAACGATAACATTCCAGTGATCCCTGGTAGTGAGATGGTGCTATGTGAGAAGGAAGGAGGTCTTGGCTCTGTGGTGCTTGTGGCTGAAGACAAAGACCAGCCTCCCTTTTCTTCCCCATTCACCTTCAGTTTGCCACCTGACAACGATGGCAAATGGACTGTGACAAGACTCAATGGTAGGTGGCCACATTTAACACATTTGATTCTTCTTGGTCTAATGGACAAAAAGATTAAAAGGATGATTTGAGTAATAAGAAACATGTTTAGCCACAGAAAGATAATAGTTAATCCCTAAATTAGTTTCAATTCAAAGAACTGTACCCATGGTATACACTATGCTGAGTAAGACATTTAACAGTTGGATAATAAAATTATGCTCCCTGGTGGACAAAATAGGTAATGCTGGCACAGGCTTTAAAGTGCTGCAAACGCATGATATGTACTCCATTTCTTGTTAAGTTATCAACCAACATACACTATGTGCTGATACTGATATATCTATGAAAAACAGCTGCCAATAATATTGAAAGGAAATGCTTAAAAATATTTTATATAGAGTATATTTTAATGTTGGCTTGCTTGTTTAGGGACAAACTAGGTTTACACACAATTATACTGTGTAAGTGATTGCATTCACTTTTGTAAGTGAATCACTGACACTGTATGTTACAGAGGGTGAAAGTTTTTAAACTAAATTCATCTTTGGATGAAGTATTTGTTAAAATTATGACAATGAACACTTCACACTGATCTGTCCTGAAACGTAAACCTAAAGACTAAAGCATTCTGTGCAGTGTTTATGTTGCTAATTCTTGAAGAAACCTACTGGTAAGTTTAATCATTTTTAATTTTCTCCTCAGAAACCTCAGCTGTGTTGAAGCATGTCAAAGAGCTTCCTACGGGGATATACAATGTTCCTGTGGATGTTAGAGATCTGCAGGGCTCAGGGAGAACACAGACGGCGAAAGTAAGGATTTGCCAGTGCAAGAATGGAGCCTGCTTGGCCAAGCAAAGTTCTGTGGCTTTAGGGCCACTGGCTTTACTGGCTATGCTGTTGCCTCTGGCACTCCTCCTACTGCTCGGTGAGTCCCCCACTGCCATACTCTTGCCAGTAGAATCATGTAGGCTACAATGTTTAGATAAAAACAAAAAACAGAATTTGTGCACCACTGTCTAATATACTTTGTTATTGCAGGTGCACTCCTTGCCTTTTTCTGTGTGACAAAGGGAGACAAGATTCAATTCACTGATGAAGGAGACAGTGGTGGAATCCTGCTCAAATCAAACACTGAGGGCAAAGGGGAAGAAGTGGTGAGGATGTAATAATGAAGGCATTGCCACAGCTTCTTGTAACAACATCTCAGCTTAATGTTTTTCAGCTCGTTCATTTACCTGTTTTGTTCATTTTTTATTTCTTCTGTACAGGATCCTAATCTCCTCCTTATCCCTGCTTACGGAGGTGAGAAGGTTGACGGTACACTGAAGTCAGGATGGCAGGGGATCAAGAGCACAAGCACAATTGGAGCACACAGCACACATGAGAATGGGATTTACAAATCTGGTGCTGACATGCAAGAGCTCTATTCCAGCCAACATGAGAGCCAATATGGTCAACAGCTTGGAGGTCAGTTTGGAGGTCAGTTAGTTGGAAGCGGTGTGGGCTTTGACAGCAGACACCTTGTCCAGGACTCAAGTCTTCTTCACACCTGGAAAACAAATGGCCGCTATCTCCACCAGGTAATGTTTTGTAGGAATGAACATGTTAAAATTGTAACATGCTAGAGAGTATGTTTGATGAGAGAAAATGGCAAAATAAATTGTGTCTAAATAATTTTTGAGATTTAATAATTTGTGTTTGTGTCTGTTAAAGTAACTCTCAGGTGTAATAAACTAAGTTGTCTAAGCTGTGACTATATCCTCTGTAAACTTTAATGCCATCTTGGCGAGAGATAATATTTCTTTAACTTGTCAATGAGTTGTTTGCTCACTGTGTAATATCTGACTGCCAATCACATCCTGTATTACCACATGGTGAGTCCCCCCTTCAAGGGGGGTTTAGTGCACTTGGAATAATAACACTCTCTCCCTTCCACTTTGTCTTGCAGAAGCTGGACTTTATGGGAAGAGAGGATGGGCGCTACGCAGACGACATCATTCACACCTACGGGTTTGAAGGGAGGGGCTCTGCAGCTGGCTCTGTGGGGTGCTGCAGTGACTATGGTGACAAAGATAACCTCGACTTCATAAACACACTCGGACCAAAGTTCAAAACACTCGCAGACATCTGCACAAAGAAATGAACAATGAAATTACACAACAATGGTGTTTCCGTTTCTCTATAACGGACGTAAAGAGGCCTGGGATTTGAATGCTTGGTATTCCCCTTAACGCGAATGAGACAAAAGAACAAACAGGTGACGTCAGTGTGTGCATGCACTGCCCGGCCGTTAAGTTTAGTTTTTTTTTTTTTTTTCCTTTGCTACTTTTTAGTAAAAGTCTTTTGCACTGAAAACTATGCTGTCAGTTGTACATAGATTGTATTACTGTGTATTACCATGTTTTCCATTACAGTCTTGGTTAGGTGGGCTCATAATGGCTGTTGTATTGATTAATAAGCAGTAAAGGGCTGTGGGATTTTCTATCAATTTGTAACAACTTTGGGTGATTTGGTTATTATTAATAGTCTGTGTTCACAGTGAAGTATGCAGTTTTGGATATGTATGGCCACTCTTCAAATGTTTGCTAATTTTAATAGTTTTGATATATTTTTTAAAGGAAAATAAATACCTGAATGAGATAAGACAACAATAGAACTGTTTATGAAATATTTCATTTCAAATTAAATGTTTATTATTTAGCGATTTTAAACATTAATGATGATTGACTTACAGTGGTTTTCTAAATCGCACTGATCATATGTGCAAGCATGATCCAGTGCAGCTTTTGGCTTTTGGGGTTTAGTTTCATCACTGTCATTTAGGTTATTGCAACATTGTGACAGTAATTCTGGGAAAGTCAGCAAAAGGGTGTGAATGGGAGGAGTGAGCTGTTTGTGACACTCCCGGCAACTGTCTCAATGCAAGCCTGACCTGATATATGAAAAGCTAAACATTCAGAAAAATGTCATTGAATCTGCTGATAAAACGGGATCTGACATTCCCACGTGTACATTAAAGTTGTAATTATGTGTAATTATACATAGTAATTAAAATGTTTCTCGATGATTTTGCAATCATCAGTTTGCAACTCTATCCAGTGTTAAACTGTATAAGTTTTATGTACATTTAATTTAATGGACATATAATTTCAAATAAGAGTTATATATCTAAATTTGTTATTGAACAGGCCATAGGTTTTTTTTTTTAATTTAACTGTAACAATTATATGCACTAAAGGCTTTGCTTACAGCTTGAACCATGTTACAGCATGTGTGTGTTTTTTTTAAAAATAAACATTAACTTGGAAAAAAAAAAGCGGTTTTCATTATGCTCAGTCTCTGTGTGCTCTAGTGAATGATTTACTAGGTGTGGTACTTTGAGCTTCCACAATCAAGTTAGTGCACTTAATGTGTTCTTGTGCCTTTCCCATAATTAGCCTGTTCTCCATGCCTACAATGCAGTACCTGCTGCCACAAAGTTGGTGATTTTATGCCGTTACCAGCAAAATACTAGATTAGTCTTTAAAAGAGAATTTCCAGTAATAGGAAATACACTGTAGGATCCAATTAATGTTATTATATATTTTTACAGTGGTGAGATTCTGTAGATAAGAAGCTTAGCCATATACTACACAGCAAATAAATAATACTGGATTACAAAATATATCGAAAACCAAAGTGAAATCCCCCATGAGTTATTCATCTCATTATGCTTAGAATTGGTAATTAATCGAAAATATAAAAAGCACTGGTGCTGGCAAACAATTCACCAACTTTTGTTGATAACATGCAAATCATCCATCAGCGTGATAAATAACAGATCTGAAACTGAAAATATAAGGTCTAGAAAGGACCATCTGTCATGCGATTGTGGTGATGCTTATCAGCGATGACAGCAGAGCGCAGCATAGAAATAGGGAAATTAAATATTGGAATGAAACAGGTCTCTCGCCATGATCAAAGTGGAATCTTGTAAAAAATATAACAATATTATCTACACAGATTACAATAATACTGTCGCAATTATGGGAGGATGTGAACGAGATGTGAACATCAAGGTTTTTTTTCTTGCTCAAAATCCCACTGGGGCCAATTAGAAGAATCTTGAAAAGTCACTTAATTCAAAATAATGATAATAAGCAGTTAACCCAAAAATCTAAAATGGCACTCCAAACACAGCCAACAGCTCTATTACCCATATTTCACAAAAAACAATTACAATTACTATTTTCTGTAAGAATAAAAGCTTTTGTATGCAACTAGTACTCTAGATATCTGCAATGAAAAGAAGAAACCATGCAAATTCCTATGCATTTTAGAAATGTTCATGCATTTCTGGGGAATTTTTTTTTACCACACGCAAGATATTTAACATGTTGCAGATATAGGAGGTTATGCTCTCTTTGGGTCATTAGGAATTTGTGACTAAGGAAGAGCTGAAAGTGATCACTGAGGAGACAAAGGAGGGAATGGTATCTGACACAGTTTATTTATAGGTGCTGACTGTTCAGTGAGTGTGAAATGTATCATCTAAGTTCAAACTGAGAACAAGGCAGGAAAGAGAGTCTGACATGACAGTAGCAGACCTTATCCAATACAAGGCTTTGTTCATCCTCAATCTTTCACTACGAATGACACTTTCACACATTTTCATATATGTAAACATAGTTACTTAGTGAAAAGGAAACAATTCTGTAAAGGCCTCCTGCACATAACCACATGCTCAGCTGTCCTAACATATAGTGCATGCCAGCCATAGGAGCTGCATGACAAAAACACCTTAGCAGCAATTAAAATGACAACAAATCAGAATTTTAGATATGATTTCTTTAAGGGTTATCAAGTGCATCCCTATGTAAAGCAATGGAACTGGAAATTCCCATAATTCAAAGTACCACTTTGTGTGTCCACCCCGTATCGGAGTTGCTTCAGCCATCACTTCGAGTCAGTTCTGTAAAGATGCAATTAATTCTAAAGCAGTAGCGTGAAATTAATCTATTGCTTGTAATTAGTTTTCGCCATACTGCGAAAACAATCTCTGCAGATAGGGTGTTTTTACCCTCTACCAGAGAGTCTGAGGACACTTCACTCCCTCTGAGTTCAATATAGAGTGGTGTCTTCAGCTGCCAAGAATGTGGAGCACAAACTCCTTAACCCCCCATTGAGGCCAACCTCAAGATTTATGGTTTTAAGGGGCATGTGCAAGATGTTTTAGTTGCTATCAATACACACAAAGTCATTTTTTAAATAGTGTGCTTAGAGTAAGCACAAATGTGGTCATGCATATATGGGATTGTGATTAATTAAATCACTGTATGCATGTATTACGGCATGCAACATGCTTTATTTAAATTACTCTGGATGCAATGATGGAAGAGGCTGCCATTGTGTGCTGTTTTGAATCATTCACGTGTCACAAATCACGTATGATTCATCAACACTTTTCTCATGGAAGGCTGTTCTAACTACAAGCTGTTATTACTGTGAGCAACACTAGGTGTCACACTTACCTCTTGTCTGAGTTCAACACTGATTGTGGATTAGAGCTGAGGGGGGATATTTATAGAAGGTGTCTGTGATTTCAGTCAAGACACTTTCTCTGTCACATGTAGAACCAAACACCTGAAATCACTTCAATTAGGCAGTGGAATCACACCAGCACAGTTCAAGTGAAGTGATGTGAAAAGCTGTGGCAGGAGGCTCATCATGCCTTGATATGACATATGTCAGTCAGCACAGTTATCGTGCTCTTTGTCCCAGACGCTGATATTTGCTGTCAGTTGTCTAACAGGATCAGGCTTCTCAATGCACCTCCATGCTCATTATGACTAAAGTGAAATTGAAACTGACCACCACTTCACTAGGAGGCCAAAAGAGTGGGTGCAACTGCCAAGAGTAATAATGGTTTATTTCAAACCCATATTTTTAATAATCAGAATATTTAACAGGATGATTTGATTTTAGGCTTCATCACAATTAAAATCACACTTGAAAGAAGGATTCTGTTATAAGTCACTGAAACTGAATAGTGGAACATTTACAGAAATGAAAAATTATGCAAGAAATAGAATTGAATTTTTAAAGGCTACTACTATAAACGGTATGTGGTATTTCTGGTAATGATATCAAAAATAATAACACAAGATAACTAATAGAAAATTTTGGCAAAATTTGCACATTCATATCATATGAATACTGTTTTCATAACACCCACTCTTAAAGTACCATTTGGCTGAATATACTTTACTGTCCATTCAAACTTTTTTACATTAATTATGCACAAGCTTAAGTGATTTCTTACATCATTTTTTCAAGGTATTGTGTTTCTTTCTGGAGTTGCTGTCCATAGTATAGGCACTGAATTGAAGTGTGCAGCTTACATATTAATTTGATAAATCTGTTTTTGCAGTGGAAAGTCTCAGTGAGGCATCTGGGCCTTAATTAGTCAAAAGGATTTCAAGTGATAAATAGTCAAAAGAATCTTCTTCTTTTTCTTTTGGCTGCTCCCTTCAGGAGTCACCACAGTGAATCATCTGCCTCCATTTAACCCTATCCTCTGTATCCTCTACACCCACACCAACTATCCTCATGTCCTCCTTCACTACATCCAAGAACCTCCTCTTTGGTCTTCCTCTAGGCCTCCTTCCTGGCAGCTCTAACCTCAGTATCCTTTTACCAATGTATTCACTGTCCCTCCTCTGAACATGTCCAAACCATCTCAATCTGGCTTCCCTGGCTTTTTCTCCAAAACATCTAACATGAGCTGTCCCTCTGATGTCCTCATTCCTGATCCTATCCATCCTGGTCACTCCCAGAGAGAACCTCAACATCTTCAGCTCTGCTACCTCCAGCTCTGCCTCCTGTCTTTTTCTCAGTGCCACTGTCTCTAAACCAGACAACATTGCTGGTCTCACCACTGTCTTGTCCACCTTTCCTTTCATTCTTGCTGACACTCTTTTGTCACACATCACACCTGACACTTTCCTCCACCCGTTCCAACCTGTTTGCACACTTCTCTTCACTTCTTTTCCACACTCTCCGTTGCTCTGGACTGTTGACCCTAGGTACTTACTTGAGACCCTCTCATTTACACACGTACTCTCTTTTACTGGCGCTAACCTTCATTCCTCTCCTTTCCAGAGCAAACCTCCACCTCTAGATTTTCCTCCACCTGCTCTCTGCTCTCACTACATATGACTATGTCGTCTGCAAACATCATGGTCCATGGAGATTCCTGTCTAACCTCATCTGTCAACCTGTCCATCACCACAGCAAACAAGAAGGGGCTCAAAGCCGATCCTTGGTGCAGTCCCACCTCCACCTTGAACTCATCTGTCACCCCTACAGCACACCTCACCACTGTCTTACAGCTCTCATACATGTCCTGCACCACTTGAGCATACTTCTCTGCCACTCCAGACTTCCTCATACAAAACCACAGCTCCTCTCTCCTCTTCAACGCCTTCCTCACTTCATCCTTACTAATCTTTGCTGCTTCCTGCTCCACAACAGTCACCTCTTCTACTCTGTGCTCTCTAACATTTTCCTCATTCATCAACTCTTCAAAGTATTCCTTCCATCTTTCCATCACACTTGTGGCATCTGTCAACACATTAGTCAAAAAGAAGTAAAAAAAAAAAAAAAGGCAAAAAAATATAAATTGCTAAATTAATTTTCCATTATTATTAAGAGTAGATTATATATATATATACATAAATCATGATTTTGTAGTTTTGTGTGAGTTTTTCTAAATTGTCATTGACAATGACTCATTATCTCACATATCATGAATATTGTCATATTTTCAAAAGGCTAATGAGTGGACTGACCTTTGTAAACATTGTCTGAATAAATGTTTTATTATTCTCACTGGATTTAAATAACATGATGTTAAAATGGCTGAAAAGGAGCCTTATTTCTTTTTCTTTTTTTTTTTTGGGTGCACACAGTCAAGGACATTAGTGACGTCTATGGTAAAAGCATAGGCAGAGAAACGAGAGAACAGAGGTAAATTGTTTTGAAATTACAGTAAATAATTTTCTTGACCTATTTTTACCTCAAACAGAAAAATACAGAAAGAAAGAAACATCATGATGAAAGCTTGACTTTCATCTTATTTTTTTCAGTGTAACTACCATTGAAGGACTAAGCTGCAACATTAATCAAACTTGTGCCTCACCATCAAATAAGACTCAGGTGGAGCATCAGACACAGTGCTGTATCAAGTCAATGGCTGATCGCTACCAAGGCCATTTATCTCTCCCATCGTGTCACACCTCTGAATAAAAAATTAGATTGTTTAGATTTGTGACTGAGATATCTGTATGTGGCTGTCTGCAATGACCAGAAGGACCAAAGTGCAATAATAATAAACAGCACCAGCACACCCATATACAGTTATGCTCATTAATTTACATACTCATGTCAGATTTCAAATATATAAATGATCATGCAGGAAACCTTTCTTGATAAGGAAAGAGGTCAGATGGTATGTTTAGTAAGTGCAGTTGTCAGTATGATTTTAAAAAGGCAGACGTGTTCTGCATGGCACAGTGGCCAATATTTCTCATATTGGTTCCATGGGTATGCAAATTTATGAGCACAAATGACACACAAAAATGATAAAGTATGGTTCCTGTTCATTACTGTTTATCCACATGAGGCTTACACTGCAGCTCACCCTCTGGGTTAGATGTTAAGGCTGTGAACATTGTTCTGAGGGAAATTCACAGCTTGTCAATGTCTTGCTGGTGTTATTAACCTACTAAACAGTTACTGTATGTTGAAGTGTAGCACAAAACAATGAGTTTAACAAAAACACAACAGCTGCAAACCCAAAGGTTGCAGACAACAGCTGCGATCTCAGGAGGGCGATGTTGGTGGCAGAAAGGCTTCAGATAAGAAAAAATGTCTGTTAAAGGAGCTGCTGTCGGACTAGGAGCCTCAGTTTGATGGTGGTCGTGTCAGAAGCACCACATTTTAGCATGGTGGCCCAGTCACATTTATCTGACAGACACAGAAAAAAAGCAGTTGTGACAAAATGTTTTCCTCTGTACTTATCATAATCAAAATGGGCCCTCTGCAAAGTCTTACTTATTATGTTTCGCAGGCTGCTAGAATTTATGAGCCAAACTGAAAGGATCAGTAGAGTACAAGTTGAGACAGGGTGAAACCATTTTCATTGGGTGTTTGTGTAGTTGCGTTTAAGGACTGATGTTGGGCATTAAGTAGATGCAGACAGAGCCTCACACTGGCTCTCGGTGTGAGACCCCTGTAGTGAAGATCTATAGGGCTGATCAGACCACCTTCTGTGTGAATTGCTGCATTTGCCTGAGTGCCCGTCTCTTCAGCAGAGACTTGAGCAGACTACAAAATAACCTCACACAGGGTTTATGCCCTGATAACCACATGGTTTTAGTGTGGAATTTAATTGGCCCACTGCACATTTGACTTCTGGGAATGTTTTGACTCTGTAGGTGGCAAAACAAGATGAGCTAAAGGTTGGAGCTGTAGATGCACAGCATGCAACCAAATCTCCACCCCCTCAGTCATCTGAGCTTGATGGCCATAACAAAAAAATGTGCATATTGATGAGTACACTTGGGGAGTTATGAGCATCCATTGAAATCCTAAATCAAAAACAAGCCTTCTTGGACTGAATATAGTTTTTAGGGAAACACTATGTTTTTGCTGTATTTATAGACAGTATGTGCATATTACATAAAAGGGACAAATAACATGGCAAAGCAAAAGTGTATACCGTCACTAAAGATCTGTACTGGGAACTCTCAGTTGAACAAAATACATAAAGAAATGAAAAAAAGGAAAAATGCACACACTTCATGTAAAAGATGGTGCATGACAGAACTACTTCATTATCTTTGCATAAATGCATCCATGGTGGTAGGAAAAAAAATCCAGCATTGCAAAAGAGCAAATCTCTTACTAAGCCCTGTGGCCACTTTCTTGTTTATTTATACCAAAGTCTGGAGAAGTTAAACCACACTGACACCCCTTACATGTCAGTCCCTTTCATGTTCTAAGACTGAGCTCAAAAGACATTTTTTATATCCACCAACACTAATGCTAAGGGAATACAATTTATTGATTTCCTGTCAGGCTTGGATCAACATGATCCTATCAAGAGGCTCGGTACATAACAACACAGGCAGTGGATGGTGAGCAGAGCACAAATAGACCAGCAAATGATGATGTGTACTGTGGAAAACACAACGGTTGACCCCATATCTCACGCAGCTGCCTCAAAAGAGGCAGCATCACACAAATCTGATGTGCCCTGTTGAGTTCGCTTGACTTTCATTCCCAGACAATTTGGCAGTCAAGTGATAGATGTCAGTGAAGCCTTAATTCAACTGACTTAGCAAATTGGATGATCAATAAAAAAAAAAAAAAAAAGAATCACAGCAGCATGACTGTACTTTTACAGATCTGTTTTGTGTTTCATATTGGAAGATGCAGCATGGGCCAGTAAAAAGATCTGGGTTAGCATAAGATAAATAGTTTTTACTTCTCATACTATGTTTACAATAAACTGCCTAAATTTAAATAAAAAAACAACAGAAAAAAAACTCTATTTGTGGGTGAACTAGCCGTGCAGCCACACTGCCGTTTCAGGTTGTTCTTGTGAAGATTTTCGTCCACACTGAAATGCCGAAACAGTCGAAAATTCTGTGTTTTTGTTGGAAAGTGTTTTGGAAAGCTTAGCTTTCAGATGTGGAAATACTCCAGCTTATTGATGGAGAATAAGGGCTGCAGATTGAGCCAGATATTTACCAAATGTGACTTTGCTGTAATAAGGGAATGTGTCCAAATTTTGGGAAAGATGCATATTAACTTCTAATGGAGTGTTAAATGATACCACTCTTGCTGTATAGATGCCTGTAAAATACAGCAAGAACTTGGTTAGCTTTTCTTAACATCAAACCTGGCTAGTCTGTAGCAAAATCCAGCTGCAGGGATCCATCATCATCATCATCATCATCACTAAAGCTCCCTAACTAAAAACTAATTAACATGGAATATCTCTTCTGTTTCATTCCCACTAAAGTGTACAAACTGCAGGTCTTGATGTTACGAGGTTGTGTACACCTATTTCATTACTGTGAGCAGAAACTTCTTGGACTCTCTGCTGGTTGCCTAGCAACTGCTCCGAGCCAAGAAACTGTCTGAGACATAACTTTGCTGTAAAATGAAGTTATCATTTTTATACTTTAAAAACAAAAAGGCCTCATTTATAATATATTAGTGTAATTAGAAGTTAAATTTAGTCTATATGCATTGAATCTTCAACAACTAAATATGTTCTGAACAAAATGTAATTGTGATTGGATTACATTTTCTATCAATATAATGAGGACAGGTAAATTTACATATTTGGCAAGTCCCAGACATGATGTTACTCAGTGTGTTAGGGAAATGTCTACACACATAATATTCTCTGCAAAACTCTCCGATCTTGCATATCCATTTGTAGCTCTGTTAAGCCTTATGGTTCCTTAGTTAAAGTTTAAAAATGGTCATGGTCTGGTTTAAAACATAAATGAGTCAGACTGATTTCAGACACAAGTGCTAATTTTTAATAATCATAAGTCCTAATCTTCACCAAAGTGTTTGTTGCCTAAATCCAACCACAGACTGGACTGTGGATGTAAACCACAATCTGTGCCTGTAGTGTGCTCTGCTCTGTAGCCCCCCCCCCACTCTCTCCTCAATCACATGCATTTCCTCTGCTAATAATAAATGCAACACTTCATTAACCAAAAAAAATAAAGTTGCTTCTGAGCATAATCCAGCCAGTGATTACATTACCACCATAAAAAACTGTTTAGCAGTATATGAATATAAATTTATTAAAAACCTAGAGGTATCTTACCATTTTATTCTGTGTTAATGATTGCAAGGTCAATAAATAATCTGCTGCAGCGCTATTGTCAGTCTAAACACGGTCTTAGCTCTTACACACTGTCCCAATGTTGCCATAATGTGTCATTTTTAACACCTGCTCAAAACACACACCTTATTCAGCAAAGCGGCAACCTTGACCTATTTGCTTTACAAGCACAATCACCTGTTCTCCTGCTGTTCCTCTACCCATTGTATGTTCTATTCTCTCTGTGACTTACTTCACGCTATGCCTTTCCATTCAAATAAGGGCGAGGCTACTTTTTTTCCTGTTATTTTACCCACCACAACCTATTCTTCTCTTCTCAATGCTTGCCGCCCCGAAATCGCTCCATCTATTGTGAGTGGCAGATGAAAGAATGATCGAGGAGGACAAATCGATGGAAGTACATTTGTCAGTCATTCCTTTTCTCTGACCTTTCATCCTCTCCACCAAGAGGTCAAATCAAAACCCCATCACAACGATTCCAACACTGTGAGTTGAATTGTTGCATGATTTTTTAACATTCCAGTCAACAGTGTGAAAAGTGTCTAGACAATAGACAGGACCTCTGCAGTGTAGCCTTTTTTTTTTTTTCCAGATTAAGAAAAACATTTAAGAAGCACCCTCAGCATCCCCAATTGTCCAACACTGATATAATTGTTGCTATTTTGGTAAATTAATATAAAGAAAGTTATTCATCAACAAGAATGAAAAGAATATAATAAGAGTTTTCTTAATTGATATTGTGTTGTCTTATTAAATGCGACGTACCTCCTGTCACACAATTAATCACTGCGGTAAAATTATTTCTGCACATTGTTACACTAAAGCTCATTTAAATTCAATCTCACCAGTGACTCATTTGATATGTGCATGGTGATTAACTGGAATGAGTAGCCCCCCCTCCACCAATGCATCCTGCAAAGACAGGTATGAAAGTATGACCAACACTTTGGGGGGGTGTGACCTTTCAAGGGTCACTGTTCAGAACAATGAATCCCTTTTTAGATCGAATGAATGTATTATATTACCAGGCGCCTGTGATTAATTACTAACAGGGACTACAGCACATTGCTGCCACAGATGACAACTTATGTGATAACATTTCTTATCAGTGACCGCCATCACCCCCTCCACACAGTATTGATTTAGACCTTCTTTCAAGGAAGGCAATAATGGAGCCATTGGTGCTAAATGATTATATGCACAATTAAAATTGCAGCCTTCATTTTTAGTACACATTAAACAATATGACAAGTTAAAAGGTAGGGGCTAGATAAAATGATTAGAATGGATTGTATAGAAGGAGTGCATTCTAAAATAACTTCAGAAAGTCTTCACCCTCTGAGGTCTGGTAAAGTTAAGGGAAATTACACAAGTAATTAGGAAAGGTTTGTAGTCATGATGTACTATTGTTAAAGGTATGTGTAGGGTAGGTAACTAAAACAGTCATTGCATTATGACTGCATTGTGGTTATAGGAAGCCAATTACAACTTAGTTGTCATGTTTTTTTTTTTATTTAATCCTCGTCCATGCACCTCAGAGTAAGTCATTTGACTTTCAAAGGCTTTCTAATAATCTCAAATTTCTTTCCACTTTAGTACTGAATGTAAGTGTAGGTGTCCAGTATTTCTGGTGAGGACAGTCTCGGTGTTATTTCAGCTTGTAGTATCTCTGGACACTCTGGGATCTTCACTAGAATTTAAAATGATGTTTTGTGGATTGGAGTAAAATTTGTTCACACAACTTGAATTTAGACTTTCCAGGTCACTGGCAGGTCAGAAGGAGTTGATAAGGACAAGGCAACCAACAAACCAAAACCAAAACAAACTGAACAAATAAACCGTAAGATAACTTCTGATAAGCTAATCTGGCCTATTAAAATATGACTGTCTAAACAAATTATTTCTAGTCTAAGTGAAATTAAACACGCTTCAGGCATACAATCTATATCTATTTTAATGGTAAAAATATCTGACAGTTTAGACGTTAAAGTCCATAAAAACATTTTGAAAGACGTCTTGATTATATTTATAGCTTGCACGTCACATAACCTAGAGGGGAAACTATAATTTCATTCCAAGTTGTGGATAGTATATTTATGTAGCTAAACATTTTTATGAATGGCCCAATGGCCAAAATGTGGCCATCTCAAAACAGATATAGTTTTAGTCCTCAAATTAGCAAGTGCATTTTACACACTACCTATATTAAATACCTGATTATACTGTTCCATTGTATCTACTGTAACTGCCCATAATACACAACCACAGTCTCTAGATAGTCACACTGGAAAATGTTTCCAAAAACACAAACACAACCTTAATTATTTATTGGAATAATTATTTTATAACTTGTCATTAGCAAACCAAGTGAAGAGGTCCTAATGTGATCTTAAATGGAATATTATGGCAGTATTGCAGACTAAATATATCTCTTTAGAACTTTATAAATTATATTTGTGCCTCTGTGGAATTATATAGCTAATGGATTGAAAAAATACAGTCCCTGGGCGTCAGCAGCATAGACACACAGTGACTCAGTGCATAGGCAGCAAGTAGCCATAACAATAGAATAGGGCAGATGAAGGTTGCATGTAATTACACCTACCCTCAGGCTTAATTAGGTCACCCTTAAGTGAATATTGTGTGAGTGTATATGTGTGTATGTTTGTCACTAAATGTGTGTGTGTGTGTGTGTGTGTGAACACTGTCTCCCAAGAGACCAGGAGGGGGTCATGTCCATGTGTCAGAGGATCAGGATGAATATACACTAGGCTGCTGAAAAGTGCCTCTCTGTCCAGCTGAAAGCATAATTTGGTAAAACATACTTATGCGATGAGTGTGTTTTCATTCCTACTCCAAGTTATGAGTCAGATCTAGTTTTTCATCTTTCTAGGGCTATGATGGAACATGGAGAGCACCCTGGGTTTTAAATATGTATTTATACATGATTATCCAGGTTTCTGATCATTGTTATCTGCACTGGCACAGTTAGCCTGTCATTTCTTTAGGCCAAGAGTTTACATTATCTCAGCAACTAAGCATGAAGCCACTTTAGTTTATGGCTGTTAAGACACTGCTACATTTTAATGCACTGATGTGGATTTGACTATCTTACAGCCAGTATGGAATAAGATAGCTTTTTACCATGTTTGTTTTTCTGACTATTGTGTAGCTGGATTTGGAAAAACAGCCCATGCAGATAACAGAAAGTGACCAGACACATGGAATCCGCAAAGTAAGGTATGGCTACTTTTGTAACAGGTCTGTTCACTAAATGTATGCATTTGTTTGAATTGCTAATTTTAATTTCTTGTAAATGCACAAAAATGGGTGTTTGTGTGTATTTCATACAGACTAGCATTACCACTGTGGCATTTAATGATTTAATTTAATATATTCTGTAAAAATCAATATCTATTATATCTCATGTGTTTTACATAAGCCTGGTGATATCTGAAGGCTGAAAATTATAGTCTTGTCTTGCATTTTAGAGAGACTAAAACTTCACACTCCACCTACCTATTTGGGATTCAGTTGTATTGACTGTTTTAAGATACTGTCATTACAAAAGAATAGCTAGAGCTTCTCATTTAATCATACTGAAATTATTCCAAGGTGACATTACTGCCTGCATTCCACATGTTGTGCTGTTTTTTTTTTCCTCTTCCAGTACTTTCATTTTTCATTGTCATTTTAAACTGTCAACCTTTTGTCCCAACGCTCCCTCTCTCTCTCTATCTCATGCTGTGTCCTTGATATAAGTACCACTGCTTCTGTCTGAGAATTATTACCATGCATGTCTGCCTGCTGAAAAAAGAGACAGAAAAGCTAACGATGTTGGCCTGATCTCAGAGCTAATTAAAATTCTATAAATATGGTGGAAGAAGGGGGCGTGATGGATGTAGTGTGTCAGAAGTCCGGTGACCAGAGAGGTGCGTGGAGATGTCCGAACGATCAATACTGCTGTAGTGAATGCATGACACTGCATATGCATTTAATGAACCAACAGTTTTATCTGTTAATTACACAGGATGCACCTTAGCATTCCTCATACTGTGCTAAACCTTCCTGGCCGTCCAGATAATGGCCAGCTATTTCACACAACAAATCTGCAAACAGTGAGCACATTCCTCTATTTTCACCCGCCCACTTTATCTCTCCCTCTCCTGTCTGTGATTTCATTTATTGCAGGTAATTTTTCCATGCAACACACTCCACGCCGTATCAGTAAATGTAATGCATTTCTTTTTTTTTTTTGTCCCTTGACCACCTACTTTAGAATAGCATCTCCATTCATTCGGCAAACACTGCATCTGTGAAAATGCCAGTGGTTTCTCAATGTGCTCGGAAAATTGTGCAGGCAGGCAGAGGGAGTACGTGTTAATTGACCTGACAGATAGTGTTGTTAAATCAAGAAATAAAACTATCATGTTATAGCTCACATAGAAATCATCTTCAGTAAGTGAAGCAAAACATTTTTTGAAGCAACAATTTATTGCTTGCCATCTTAATTCCACTGGGAGGGGTTATGTATAACTGAAATGAAACAATACCTCAGTTGCCCTCTTTGCCTGTCTGAACCATGATGATCACAATGAAATGGTTAGAGTGTTAATCTATCTATCTATCATTGCTTATGTTACACCACCGTAATTCTTCTTTTGAGAGAACTTTGTGCCATTCCAGCTTATGGCTTTAAAAAATCCTGTAGAGTAAGCTGTGGTATAATCCCTTATTAAAGGATGAATTCTTATACGATGCTGAATTATTTTGAGGGTTAAGCTTTGAATATCATCTCCTACAAAGTAATTTGTTGTGGGATGAAGCGGTACTATTGGATGCAGGCAGTTATGTCATTCACTGTGAAATGCGAATAACGAATAGAGTTGAGCGGCACACAATACAAAATATTAACCTTTGCTCTAGTTTACTTATTAGCTGTCACTCATGGGCATTAAAGTTATACCATAGATAAAGACGTTTGTAAGGGCTTTTGTCCACTTGTCACTTCAAATTTACACCCTTGTGTACAAGAGATTAAGCCAGTTTTTGTTAACTATACTGCTGCATATTGGATTTAATGGTGATGACTTTCAATTTAAAATGAAACATGTTTACATCTACATGCAAATACTCATTAGGAGATTTTAACCATTTCATACACACCATTTATGTTAAAAATAAGCCACCCTTAAGTCAGCACTCTTAGCTGTTTCATCTGAAGTTCAGTACACTGAAATAGCAAACAATGATAATCACAGGCTGCACAGTAAGACATTTATGGCATACTGTAATTTACACACACACTAACACCAATGGGTCTATATCAAGTCTGGATAAGTTCAGTTTTTTTAAGCCTGAAGAGGTAAAGCAGGGAGGACAGAGATGCTGGAACAGTGACTCAGTTGTGTGCTGTAAAAGCCTTGGCTGCAGTCAGAGATGAGGGGGCTGGTGCTGGTGATAAGTTACTATTCTTACTGCAATTCTTTGAACATATCTACCTCGTCTCCCTGGCTTACATTATCAGAAGAGTATCTTGACAGCTGCCAGAATTCCCTCATGTATGATATAAAAGTTTTTTTTTTTAACACTAGCACATAGAAGGCTGTAGCAGAATCCTAATAAGACTAGATGAAGACATTTTTCATTTATCACTGTATCATATTTGGGATGCCAGGACCGGTCCCCCAGTATTCCTTCTTGGTGATAAACAGATAACGCTAATGAAAAAATGAACGCTTTTTTTTTTTTCCAAGAAGCTTAATAGTTTTTAGATATAAAATATATTGAAAATGTGACTAATGTAAGAACGGTAATAACTATTTTAACAAAGTTATCATAATATAGCTTTTATTTTACTGTAATATTTCTTTAGTAGCCTTTTGTATGGGAAAAGTTTGCTCAGGACTTAAAAAATTCTCTTTCCAAACTCTCCCTGTGACTTTTTTCATTCCATCACACAGACACACAGCAATGCGACCTCTGGGGCATTAGGTCAGGCTCTCGAAGATGCTTCTAAAGCTCTCACCAACTCTGTTCCCGTCAGTACAGCTCCTGTTTATTTTTAACTCCAGCAGCTGTATCTTGTCTTTTCTTTTTTGCAGCTCAGTCATGTTTTCAGATGGGCTCAGATGGAGGAGGCAAAGCAAACATTCCTCAGCTTCACTCCTCCCCCCAAAAAAGTAAGAAAAAACCCCTGAAAAATATAACAGCCTTGTGGGTGGTACTGGTGGTGGTGCAGGTACCAATGTAATAACTACTTGCTACACACTCACTAATGGTGTTTCTGTACACAGACATAAGCTGATAAAAAAAGCGTTTTTCCTTCTTTGACAGATGAGCTTGAACCCAATAAACAAAAGGTAGTGTCTCAGGTTGCCCCTTGTCAAGATGTACCATTAACCTTGTTGATTATGAATTTGGCGTATTTTTGTTTTGTCTATTTTAGGTCATGTACTCGTATATGTTGTTGTTATATATGTATTTATTTAAACAATGAATCACTTTATAGTCCGATTATAATGGTGCTGCAACACACAGCTATCAAGGTAAGTGTTGACTCATGAGGCCATGTATCTATAGGCCTGTTATCAGTCCCAAATATATGTGTATGTATATAAATAATACAATAAACTGCCTGAGTGAAAGTGACGCGCCAACTAGACAAAACCTCCCTGCAAGACTGAAATTCACCCTGCTGACCAGGTCGAAACCCCTTTCTCTAGCAAAACACTGTGCCAATGAAGTAGAATTCTTTGCTCAGCAGAAACAATGGCTCAACTGCCACTGTCAAAATGATCTGCTGAAAGGCTGGAAAATCTCACCTTGCCTGTGAAAAGTCGACTCACTAGAGAAGAAATAGTAAGGATAGGTTGGCTGATGGTTTAGCCAGAGGCAGGCCAATGACATTCTGGTTGGCAGGTTATTTTACAAAGAGGGAGGGTGATGATCTTGGCGTGCAGGACAATTCTGCATGGTAGGCAGGTTCTACACCTGGAAGTGGGGCAATATTTCTACCATGCAGGAGGATTCTGCCTAGTCAGCTGATTGTTCTTTTCAGAAGCAGAGCAACAGGGCATGAAGGCTCATTCTTTCACAGTTCTAATTTAAAATGAGTTGGGTCACATGCAGTGCTTCAGCTTTGACACTTATTGTAGCTGCCTTGACACCATGTTCCAGTCTCATGAGGACTCTTGGTTAAAATGGCGGTCACTGGAGTTGATAATGGACATAGAAGGCGACCTGCAGAAATAAGAAAGCCACAGGCAATTAGGAAAAGGTGCCAAAGAACCCTTACTGCACTCCATTATGAGTGAGTGTGGTCCAAATTAAAATCTAATTTAAGGTGCCACCAAGATTAAAAAAAAAAAAAGTGTGTTTCATTTCTTTTATTTGCACAACCCTTCCATTCCATTAGGCATGTAATTTCTGCTCATCAGACACAGGGTGAAACTGGTGCCCCACAGGAGAACCTTTTTCATTTAAAGTAATTAGTCCTGGAGAACAGGGATGAGTAAGCATGCACACGTGTGCATTTCTGTACACGTGTGCAAGTAATGGGAGATAGGAAGAGAGAAAGTAGGAAAGGTGCAGGGAGATTGCAACAAAGAGGCACATCTTATTTAGTGGTTAAGATTTTAATTATTGATTCCGGTGTATTAATATATTCCGGTAAAATCTTGGACAACTTAAGACAAAATCTTTTGATGACCAAGACGTGGTTTTATATTTTCTTTGATTTTCTCCAGCAGACCAGCTTTTTAAAAAATGTTATTTTAACTAATTCTTCAGATTACATTTTTCTTGTCCCTTTAAAGACAGATAAAATACACTGGACAAGTGAGAAATTCTGTTAAGATGACCTGACTGCTGCCTACAAACCTTATTAAGCTGATTTAAGGGTGAGCATGTTCATGCCCATTTACCAGAATAGAAGCTATCCAAGCAGGGTGACAATGGTGGGTGGTAGTGAGCTGATTTTCTTCTTTGTACTCGACTCACCAGCCCCGACTCTGATTAGAATGATTGGTCTATACTCTGTTTGAGGTCTCATTGATCAGGCTTTGTAACTCATGGCTTAAAGAGGAAGAAACAAGTTAAAACTAGTTTAAAGATGATAGCAAAACTAAAAGTCTGGCCAAAGAAAACTGTTTATTATAGACTCCACAGTCTTGAAATAGATGAAGACAATATATATATACACACTACCAATCAGGCTACAGAAAGATCAAGCAGATTAAAAGGAATGCTGATAATGAAGAAGACCTATAAGAAAAACAAGAGGGAAGGTAAAATTCACATCAGGAAGGAGTTAAAAGTCTTAAAGAAACACCACAAGGCAGCAAGTGAAAAGAACCAGGCACCCCTAGCTCGTAACTCATGAAGGCCTGTCATTGGTTTAGGATTTGTAGGTGAGGCCTGATCAACCTCAGACATAGAAGACCGTGTCGTGATGTTTGAAAGACCCTGAAGCAGAAAGTGACTCCAAGCACATCAACAATGATCTGCCCTATAACTTAGCATCAGAAGATAGTCATCTTCTGTATGATGCTGTTTACTGGAAATTCTTAAAAGGAAAAGGTGAAACCTGCTTGTATATCTACATCCAAAAAATAAACTAGCATTATACTCAACTCAGTCCAATTCCACCTCATGGCCAGCCGACAATACAGAACAGCTCTAGTTTAACAGAGAAAGGTATAACATTTCAAGGCTACACAGTTTGCTCACATTCCTTGATCTTAAAAAGCACCTAATAGCTTTCTCTCATGTTCTATGACAATTTTCTTTTGAAGCTATGCTTTTTTGTTCAGCAAGGTCAAACACAGTCCTGTAAATTAGAGCACAAGACATGAGAAACTATAGCATTTACTGAAAACACAGGTTATAAATTCCTTCTATTTTTTGAGTTATTTCCTCCATTTGGCATGTCCAATATCTTGTGCACATTAGTAGTTCTACATCAGCTACAGACTGATGTGCCACCTCTGTGACACGTGGCATTGCCAGCAGCTTTCTTTCATCTGCCAGTGATGAGCTTCACCAAGACAATGTAATACATTGGAGGTGTACACTATTTCCTACGGTTCCCCAGTGGCCAGACAACCGAACCAAGACCAGCATATAGGACGCCCACATGAAATTACAGTTAGACCTTTCCACTGGAACACATAAGAAGTTGGAGGTATCACCAACAAAAATGATCATTTCATTTTAAAGTGTTCAAGCAGTCAAATAACATAGTCAAACACAGAAGAAACCATACTGTGGTCATGATATGTCAGTGTAGATGAATGAGTAATGAATAGATCATCATTCGATTTCTTTTAAGACAGTCTTCCTGGATTGTGCTGTCAACTATGAGAACTGAGATTGATGCACAGGAAAATAAGAAACACGGTCTGTCGCTGCAGCAGAGACGACTGACTCCCATGTTAAAGGAAGAAGAAAGAAGAGCCGGCCAGCCACACAGAGTAATGTGCTCAAATAACACAGCCTGTCAGTGTGGGCGACCCTGCCAGTTTGATTAAACTATGTACATCAACAGGCCTGCACCCAGGAGGCCCTCAGTAACACACAGGCCTGACTGTGGTGCACGGGGTCAAGGGTGCATGCTGCTACCTTTTACCCTTACTTTTCACTGCAGAAAAAAATACCAGCAGAGGTGGGCATGAGTGGTAGGATTTGAAGTGTAATTCTGTGGCAACAAAAAATGTGAGCGTACCAGCTCGTCTGGGAACGTTTTAGGCACACTGTGCTGCTGATGAATCTGTGCTCTGCTGTCTTACCAGGGTGTGCTTTATCTCCAGTGCCACACCTGCGGAACAAGATATTCTTAAAATCCATCTCCTTCTTGCCCATGTTAATGTTAAAGAGCACTCCCTGCAGAATCGCAGCCTCAACCAGGCTGGGAGGCCTGACCCAGATTTGGCATCCCAGCGTCACACAGCAGCCAGCAATATCAGTAAAGCTCGACATCTCTCTCTCTCTCTCTTTTCTGTTTCTCCTTTCTGCCTTCATTCCCTCTTTTTTGAAAATCTGTAGAGCCACACAAAAAGCTCTCCAGGGGAATAAGAATGAGAAGTTTGCTAAAAGTGTTAGTATGTCTAAAGAAAAATGTGCAAGCTACAGTAAAGAGTGAGGGAATGGAGATATTGCTCCAGTTGTTCAGCAAATTTGTTTTTTTACAGTATACAATTATGATAATTATAGTAATGTTCTGGAAAACCTTCGGGAGAATAATAGTGTTCATTTACAGCAATGGCAGTACTTTAAAGAGTTTAAGTCTCCTAGGTAAAAATTAGCAGCTCTAGTGTTCCTCTTTAAATGCAATAAACAGCTCCAGTATTTTTCCTTTTAACATTTCTGAAGGGTTTTTTTTTTTTCCTGCAGATCACCGCACAGAGTTTACATGAAAAGAACTAAGAATAGAATATGAAATATACACAAAAAAACCTCTGAATTTCCTCCTGGCTGTGAACAAGTGAAAGTAGTGCCTTTGAGTCAGTGAACTCAAATGACCCACTCTCACTGCGATATTCCTGTCATGTTAGTTCTGCTGTGGATGACCTTCCCCAGCATTTCACAACCTGAACCTTTTTTGTCCTTGTGACAAATACCATAAAGAAAGAAGGGGCAAAGATATCGTAAGGTAAGCACCAGTAAATCCAACCAGGCCACTCTGAATGAGAAATGCTATGGATAAGAACGGGCTCATTTATCAGCATTAAGACAAATAAGGAAAAGATAGAGAGAAGTGGCGGTAGTGGGGATGCTCGGGTGAGTCCAGGAGATAGCGTGGGTTGAGTAAACATCAGCAGGACAGAGGCATTTAAAAGAGATATAAGATAATCACTTCATCCTCCTTCGTCTTCACTAAGTGTACAGCAGCTTGTGTTGAACTCCTCAGATCCTTCAAAATAGGACAATGAAAAAAATGACTGTACTGTAGAGTATGATAGACTTTAGTCTGCTTCCCTCAGTTACTCCATGCTTTTAAATTTAAAAAGACTTTAAGAAAATAAGATTAACTTCAAGCAATCAAAACAGCAAAGAGGATTTATCCTCCTAACACAGATTTTTTGCTCTGTCTCCCTTGCATACGCATACACACACAGACACACGCGCGCACACACACACACACACACACACACACACAGACAGATATATACTAACACATTCCCGTTGCCTCCTGCACACACACACAGTTTCGTGCACACATTACTGCTCCTACACCATAGCGAAGGGACCATCACTGCTGGAGCCCGTAACAGATTCGTCGGTAGGCGATTTGATGTACCGTGCATCAGTAAACATGATTTAGTACACAGGGAAGCTTACCACAGTGAGACAATGATAATGACAATATTGATAGTACAAGATTGTCTATGATTAGTTAAAGTTAGCACAAGATTATAGCACCTCATTCTTAAGTAGTTTTTATTCTTGCATTTGGAATAATGGTATGATTTTTTTTTTTGCTATATTATTCTCTTATTTTGAAACAATATTTTGTTAAGATGGTTTGTGGTTGGTGAAAAAAATGCAATTAAATTTGATAAAACCTAAATTTTTGCCCTTAGTTTCCTCCTTTTGCTTGGTGTTTCATAGATTGATATCGATATTGATGTTCTTGTGTCAAAATGTCAGCTTTCCTGTGACAAATAAAGAGACAAACACTTTCTCCAGTATCCCTCAGGGCAAATAGCAATTGTGCACACAGGATATCCAATAATATACGTGGCAGGCAACACAACACCTCAGGGTCACACGCAGGGAAGGTGTAGTTATTTGAGTTTTTGCTTAACGTTTATTTAGTCATTGCACTGATTTCCATGTACGCTGAAATTGTAACACTATTTTAAATCCCTCAATTGTTCTTTGAGATTGTTTCAGTGCCTGAAGTAAAGCACTTTGAATTGCAAAGTTGACTTGATTTGCCAGGAAAATAGAATGTCCTTCTATTTACATACAGTTCAAAGAGAAACACATAATAAAAACTAATATCACAATATAAAAATAACTACATGTAGAAGGTGACATCTGCAGTATGCATTGCTTTGCTTAGATTAAAGGTCAGCTGTATCCCTCGTGCTGAGTTTGTTCTTGGCTCCAGCTGGGGTTCCTGACACTATCAAGCTACGGTTTATTCCTCTGCTCAGGAGGACAATCATTTTTTGACCCTCCTTGTAGCGAGGGCACAGATAATAAATCATTGCTGCCCAGTGCACAGACATTAGAAGACTGTTGACAAGCTCAAGAGGGGCTCAAGGTCCCGTCCACAGAGGGTGTCAAGGGTCAAAGCTTCACTGCTGGGTTAGTAGGTCAATTCATGAACAGGTAGACTGGCATTGCTATTGCCTTGAGCTCTGGCCAACGCAATGTAATGCACAGTCATGTGAAAGTACTGTATCATTTCATCAGGAGTGGCAGATAAAATATGGGAAATCATTATGGGCCTGCAAAGCCACATTAGAAGTGACTGACACAGGGAGATTTCTTTGAATCTTAGAAAGGTCAGTTTTTCAGACCTCATACCAGCACTTCAAATGGCAAACTTTTTCAGCAAAATCAAGTCATCACAGAATACTACAAGAGTAAGACTATAGTAAATTTGCATACATTTTGCATACCAAGTTCAACTTTGGTGAACTCTGAGACATGGTACAATTACAGCACATCTTTTTTAAAAAAAAAAGTTTCAGCTCAGTGTTTTTTAGTGAGTAAAACAACTTGATCTTAACTGGACTGTCACAGGTCCATGATTGTTATCTACCAAGCAAGCCTTTCAATTTTGGTAAAAAAAAAAAAAAAATCTATTCTGACAATGAAACCGACAGTGGAAGGTGGTTCTATTTTGACAAAAATAGCTTTTTACTGTATTACATCATCCACTGACTGTAATAGTATAAAAAGTCAGGTAACCTTCATGTTCTAGTCAAGTGTCCAAGTAAGCCATAACAGTGTAATGCATTGCTTTCTTTACAAGTAGGAAAAGTAATATGATTAAAAAAAATAAAAATGTGTAGAGATGACATGAAATGATCCTGACTTTCTGCATGGAGAGCATTTGTACTTTCAGTTAGTGTATTATTTCTTTGTTTGGAGAAGCACTCTGTGGTGCCTCATTCAGATTCACCAAATTACAGTAAAATGATGAATTATGACAATAAAGAACAAATATGGTGTTATGGCTTCATTCTGAAAAATTAAAATTTGTTTCTATTGTTGGTTTAGAGCCTCCACATCCATTTGACTATTAAATACTGCCTTTAGACAATCTCTTAAAAGCTTTTGCAGATAACAGCACATTTTCTCAGATACTCCAATGATAGCAATTACCAAGGCCTCCACTCTCCATATGGAGTCTGAACAATTTCAGCCACTATGCAGTTACAGTACAAAACAGTGGCCAGCCATTTGTCATTAAAGCAACGAGAAAGCCTTGCAAAACTTTCTCAGCCAAAGAAGTTATTTCAATCACAGGGCTCTAATGAAAGCGTTTGAAAAACAAATTCTCAGTCTGCACTGAGACATGCATCTTCCCTCTTGTCTAATACCCGGATTAACATTTTTGAGACAGGGATATTTTTTTCCCCCTTATCAGCATAAGACAGTTGGAGATAATTACATGCCATAGCACTCCATTGCTTGTACAAAACATTCCTTCAGTTAGTTCAATCAATATCATTTATGCCGAGGTGGATAAACAATTTGCCTGTTTAGAAAATACTGAGAGCTTCATGGGTATCACGGCAGGTGGAAACATAATTCATTCGAAAATGTTAATGAAAACGCAGTGGTAAGTCTTAATATCACTTTCAAACTAGTCTGTAGGGGTTTCTGAGGCAGCCAGACAGAGTTTTACTGCATTATACTAAATATCTATAACTATGACTCTAAAACAGTATGTACACATATAAATCTATGCATGTCTGTGAGATGAATTTTAGAGAATGTATGCTTCAAAAACCATCTTTTTCACAAAGTTTCACAAATGTACTTTCACAAAGACATAACATAGATATGAGATGGGGGAGTTCATGTTTCTGTTTTAAGCAACATTAAAGACATCAAAGAAAGAATTAAAATGGGAAATTGAGATAATACACTCACCCACTACACCCATCCAGCAGCCCTTCCCACCATGCAATGCTATTACAGGCTGAATGAATGAAGTGAAACAAAATGGCAATTCAGTCAGATTATCAGGCTACAATTCGTACTGGGTTGAGTAAGTAGCAAGACAATATTCTGGCAAGGTATTTCGCTGTTCCTGATACGTTCTACAAAGCCCCTATTTACATCAATGTAGTTATTTAGCTACCCTCTGTTATTTACCTGTGGTATTTTATTTGGATGCTCTTGCCATGCAGATGCTCCTCTGACTCCTCTTATAACAAAGCAAGACTTCTACAGACTAGATGTTTTTTAGTGCCACTCTCTCTGTAAACTCCAGGAGCACCACTACATAAAATTCCCAAGTGGGCTTGTGGGGTCTGAGGTACTGGAGTCTTATCAAATGTCTGTCAGCAAGTTCAAATCACATACAATAGATCACAGATTGGCTATTTTAACATTTGGTCAAGCAGTAAATGAGCTGGTCTGTCATGGTGACAGCCGAGTACACTTTGTCTAGTACGGCTGGATGAAGGAGCACATGGTTTGGCTAAAGTAGCAATATGCTAAATGTGAGCTTCAAGCATGGTCTCATAATTCAGTCATGTGAATTGCATTTGATCATTTGCCTATCATCTACATGTTAAACAAATAACACACTGAGCCTAGTGTGTTATTTGTTCATTCTCATACAGAAAACAGTTTTATTCTCAATTATTACCTGAATCTGGGTGTGTGGTTTGCCCCCTGCTGTCAGCAGTGAAAACGTTAGACTGGCAAACAGGAAGTAGGCCAGTACCACCCCTTTTATACTCTGACGGTATAAGCCTTCCTGGGGACAGAGTGAGAAAGCGACAGACCACCTTCCTTCACTGTAGGTTATTCACCAGATTTCTGAGAATATGAAATGGCATCCATGTGAACGCCTTATCCACCAAATCATTCATGTTTCATTGAGTAGTCCTCCACAGAAGGAACCTTCAAACCCATATGCTTCATGAAAATTCTTGTTTATTTTTCCACATAACAATGTTCCAATATTTCTCTTTCTTTTTATTTCACAGTGAAATAAACAGGTATATGCAAGCACTTTTTTTTTCAAGTAGAAGACTGTTGGCATAGGTTTATAAAATTTGAAAATAAGCTTCCTTAAAATTTAACCTATAAGCAGACACCTGGCACTGAGATTGTCAGGAGACAAGTGACTGAAGTCTGGAAATTCAAAGCAGACTGTTCAGAGATTCAGGACTTCTAAATATGCAAGTAGCAATGAACCCAGGATGAAGTAGTGAAACACAGAAACAGCCAAACCCCTGTCAGTCCAAGACCGCATGTAGCCCGGGTGTTGTAAAACTATTAACATAAACATTGATAATGACTTCTTACTGAGAAACAGGGGCCCACATCGTGTTTTCCACAATAGCTACGCCATCCAATTATCTACAGATGTTAACTTCACAGAATGCTGGTTCACCACATCTGTTTGTTGGTGGGAGATCTCATTATAACAAGCCTGTTTTAAACCCCACCATCAAGCACTGCTTGGCACATTTTATTGCAGTGTTTTGAGCATTTACAACAAACATTCCTGAATTCTGGAAAAGTTTGCATGTTAGACTTTAAATAGTCTAAAATTCTCTTCAATTACAGCTGAGTTTCTATGTCCATCTTTGTTCCATGTTTTATGGCTCACCCTCTAATTGCCTCTAAGCAATTTATAGCAGAGAATATTTTAAAGATAAGATATGTGGATAAAGTCCAATATGTGACACAACTAACCATCAAAAAATGTTTGGCATTTGTGCTTGATAAATGATAGTCAACTATCAATATTGATGAGGATTAGTTTTCTGTCATTATTCAAACAATAGTATCTATGTTAAAATGAACATATTCTTCCTAATCTAATTAAGCAAAACAGTTTTTAGTACAATTAGGTAAATGCAAATGTTTTCTGTTTTCTCTCTGCAGTTTTAGCAAGCCAAAAAATCATCTATAGCAAAGTCTCGCAACGTGGAATACAACAATGAAATGTTCTCTGCTTTCCTGAACAGTGTCACCCCTTGTAATGGGAGCTCTCCCTGTGGAGAAAGTTCAACATCAGGGTATCTTTGAAAATATACCTATCATCCAAATTGCAGAAATTGCAAAGTAGACATTTCAAAACGTCAAGGACGCAGTGGGAGCATGTGTGTGAAACCTCTTTTATTTCATTATACCATCAGGACATGCGATCTCAAACAGAGGTCCCATGCTGATAATATAATTGGCTCCTTGTATGGAAGAAGCAAAAGCATGACACCTTACTCCCCATGAGAACGATGAGGATACTGAAAAGAGGCAGAAAAACCTTGTTGACGTGCACGCATGCATACATATGCGACAATTTCCAATATAATTACTATGTATCTACAGCAAAAAGATGCAAGAATAAATAGGAAAACAAGAATGTTGCATGTTGTATTCATTTCCTCAAAATTGTTCAGATACTTGTAAGGTCAGTATAATTTTAAGATACTTTTTAACTTCTTAGATTGCAGATTTCACATACAGTGTCTTGGAGATGCCACGCTGCAATTTACTCTCTTGTTTCAAGTTGAAACCCAGGCCCCTCAGATTTATAGCATAAGTTAGAGGCTTGTGATAAATTTACATACTCAGATTTTAAACAGTGCCCTCTATAAGGCTAGGCTTGGTGGCAGCAAAAACATGACCTTTAAGGGCTGCTTTGTTGAGCAAGCCATTCTTGCACACACTGCAGTACACAGCCTTTGTGTCCCCTGTAGAATTAGGTTGATTGAGCATGGCCTAAATTGGATCAACCATATCTTGCATGCTGGAGCCCAGGGCCCATTAAATCGCCTGGACTATGAGGCAGCCAAATACTTAGCTATTTAGTTGGCAGGACAGTTTCCAATCCAAAGCCTGCGAGAGTTATAAACCCATGGGTTTCTGCTGTCATATTGCATTGCTCATTTCATGTATGCTGTCTGGCTGCAGATCACACTTGACAACTCACTAGAGACAAGTGTCAAGAAAAAGTATGCAAACCATTTGGAATAACTTGGTTTTCTTTCTTTTTAATTGTCCATAAAATGTAATCTGATCTTCACCCAATTCACAAATATAGACAAATGCAATGTACTTATGACTTATATTGCAAAATTATAACTATTTCATTAAACATTCACTGTGCTGCTGGGAAAAGCAGCCAAACCCTCGGATTTGATAACTGGTTGAATCTCCTTTGGCAGCAGAAACCTCAAAGAAGTGCTTCCAGTAGCTGTGCTTTAGACCGGCACAATGTTCAGAAGAAATTTTGGACCATTTTCTACTTGAGTTCTGCCATGGCCTTATGTCTGCTGTGAATGACTCTAATCTTTGCTTGGTTAGGGTCTGGGGGCTGTAGCTGGGCTACTCCAAAAGGTGGATTTTCATTCTGAAGCCATTCTGTAGTTTTACTTCAATCTTTAGAGTCATTTTCCTGCTGGTTTGCACAACTTCTACTTCTACTGAGAAGACATGATCCTCATCACTGAAATGACCCCTGTACTGCTCTCCAGTGTCATGCAAATCAATAATTCTTAATATTGGGTCAGTTGGCATTTCTTTTTCTATAAGACATGGTTCACATCAGCAGATTATTTTTTGTTAATAGCAAGTTTTCGATAAGTCAAAGTAGCTCTGATACTCCTCTCCAATCTTTATTTCAGTGACCGCACTCTGGGTTTGGTAATTTCTGACTCAAATCAAATAAAATGTATTGCGTTTGTCTGCATTAGTAACTCAGTTGAAGATCAAACCATATTTTATACTTCCAAAGGATTAATCTGTGACATTACTGCTGTTTGGTATGGTATCACTTCACCAAAATCAAAAAAAATGTACATTGTTAATGTACTCCAAACATTAAAGCCCTTTTTAGGTCCCTTGTCAAACATATAGCTGCACAAATAAAGCTTGCCTCACCAGCAAAATTAGCTGCATTTTATGTATGTTCGTATAATTACTCAACTTATTAGCAACGAACATCACAAGGACAGTAGATGGACAGTGGTGGTGAGTCAAAAGCTCTTAGCCTAATCACCCTCAAGAGTCACATTACATAAAAGAGAACCAAATTTACAATGTTACGTGGTGCCACACTAACAACTGTCTGCACCAATAAAAAAAAACCTCTTACTCTCGCTAAATGTAAACGCTGTTGAAGCTATTAGTATCAATCAGATCTTAGTGGAGAAGGCCATTTGAGAGAAAATGAGGCTCAAATCAACTCTGCAGAATGAAATTGATGTGAAATATTAAGATTTATCACTGGTCTTCAACATTACTCACTCTCTCTTCACCCACTCCATTCCTGGGAGTACCTCTATACACCGTGCTAGGCCTGGGTTGGGCAGACAGTTGCACAGCTGGGGGCTAATTCAGAGAGGGATGGCTGATGATCCAGGCTGCAGATGGAGATGTGCCATGGGAAATTAATCCCAAGTATATTCAAAGAGCTCCTGAGATTTTAATTATGCCCCCAAAATAAGAGAAACAAGAAAAAAGTGGAAAAATTCAATTACATTAATTATTCATAAACAACAACAGAGCAGCATTTTTTTCTTTGTCTCAAATGAGGGAGTTTAATTTCCCAGTTGTGTGGAACTTCTGTCCAACCTGTCCTTACTGTGAGGTTTGACTAATGGAGGGCAATGCTGTAATGGCACCATTCAGTATATTAGCGAGGGAGAGAAAGATCGAAAAAGAAAATCACAGTTGAAAGTGATTTGCTGTATGAGGAGATAATGCCCACTTCTTTTTTCAGGGTTAGTAGATGAGAGTACCACTGATTTCAAATGAGTGTCTGAGATGTTAAAAATGAATTTTCACATGTTTTAACCTGCTGACAGTAGAGACATGACAGAGCATATATTGAAGCCTACAAGCCATTTTGAAAGGGAATATCAATGCTTACCATGTTTGATCCCACTTTGTTGTGTATATTTGTTGGTGGACTACTACCCCCAGGCAGGTGTGCAGGTTACATGCTACCTGACATAAAATGAAGAGGACCAGAGCAAACTATTTGTGTTCAGTGAATTTTGTTTCAAGCAAAAACTGACACATATGCAGTAATTGTGTTTAGCAAATATGTACTTAATAGTGCATAATATTATTTGCGATGCAAAATTTTATGTTATGGCTGTATACAACTCGTCAGTCTATTCTAATTGTTTCTGCTTTGGTGTCTGCGTGGTATATAATTACAGTGTATTAAAATTAAATGCAAAACCATTTAAATTAGAAAACACTACATGCAGCATTGCTCATCCTCTTGAATGCAGTTTGGGAAAGGTTTGCGAAAGTGTATTGCATCTCTGTGTGGAATAAATGCATGAATAAGTGCTATTTTTACTCCAGTAATTTATAATATCAGAATGAACCTTTCAACTACAAATGAGCTCATTTGTTTTCCCGTTGCAAAGTCACCAAAACTCCTGCTTACGGAAATAATCTCAGCCTGTAGTGTTTGTGAAGCTATTTAACCTATTTAGTTGTATCTATTTGGTCAATTACAGATAACAATTATCTGTATTGCATTAATAAACCATCACAAATTGGTCAATATGCTACGCTTCATTGTACAGTATGTGAGTTGACTGCTTAAGATCCTTTAGCATGATTTATTCCAAAGGGCAATCATGGCGCTAATGCCGTAATGGACTGAGGACAAATAGATAAATAATGAGACAAAAAATCAATAAATAAGAAATGGGCATGAAATGAGCACATACACAATTATGGAGACACACACACATTCACCGGATAAAGACTTGGAGTTTGAACTGGCAGACTGCCCCTTCATGTATTCATCAGTGTGGCATGCAGACTGAGAAAGAGACAAAAAAGAAGCTGTTAGAATGTCTGACTCATTGCAATTACGCATTTCTGCCTAATGGGGACCTCCATTATTCAACATGAAAAAAGGGTGAGGTGTTGACTTTTGAGATACCATGTCATCCTCACTTTGATCCTCTCAACAAGAAAGAGAACATTTAGTCATGGTCAGTCACAGTTTTATTAAAACGGCTTGGACAATAATTCTCCAGTCTCGGGGAAAAAAGAAAAAAACACTTTTTAACTCAGATTTTGACATTCAAAAATAAGAAAGCGTAACATCAAGGCTTGTATATGTCATGTTTCTAAAAGAATGCACTAAAGTTAAATATGTATTTTTATTTTTATTTCACAAGCAACTTTAGTTACTTGATGTAAAAACTAAGCATATAATCACCCAGTGACAGAAAGTACAAAGAATGTATCCAACATTTCATTTTTTTAAATCTGATGAAACAGCATTTTTGACTTGAATTAAATGTACAGCTGCTTATCAATTCTAATTCTGTTCACTTGAGCTTGTTAGCATGAGTGGGCAGTGACAGACAGCAAAACTGTGCATGTGTAAAAAAAGGGACAAACTACTGATCAAAGTTTTAATGAGCATAGCTTAAAGTGAAACTTGGGTATACCAAAAAAAGAACATATTTTCACTTTTTTTGTGAAACACCCGCTGCAATTGACACAAAGTCAAGTAATTTAGCTAGTTTGCATATCAGAAAAAGTCTTCGTTACTCTTAACTTGCAGATCCCTCTGCTGTTACATGTAAAGGTAGCGGCTATTAATTTGACCCGTTGGGATGATAAAGGGGCAGAAGACTCTGACCTCTTAAAGTAAATCTTCAGAATTTAAATTGGCTGAGGGGATAGAATCAGGAGCAAACCGATTGGAAAGATAAGGTAAAGGACCACTAGATTGGACAGAATGAGGAGTCTGCAGTTCTGGCTGACAGTGGTGATGGAGTGCTGCGCCGTGTATGATGAGGGGGGATATGTCACCTGCCCTGCCATCACTCGCCACAGGGAAAAACCATTACTATGATCGATTCCTCCTCGGTATTGGTTTTCTTGTTTTCCTGTCTCTGAAGGAAAGGTGTTGATAGGCTGGGAGATGGTAAACAAAGATGCAGTAGCTGCTTAAAACATATTGCTGGCTGAGGACTGCTGCCTAGTACTCTGTTGTGTAAAAGATACATTTACCATAAGGACAGCAACGGGACTATTATGGTGTCTGAATTTTTATCTTCATAGACATCAGTGCTGTCATGACGATCATTATCACCCTCTTCATCATTACCATCAAAGGCGTTGTCAGCTCATTTTGAAATATCATCAGTGAAGTACATTTATTTTTTATGCTAATCTCCCCATACTGTGATCCAATATCTAAGTTTTTTTTAAAATCACATTTCTTTTAAAGCACAGTTGGATCTTATATTTGTAAAGTAAAAAAAAAATAACTTATTGTTAGCATGGCTCAAGGATACTGTAACAATGCAGCACTGAATAGAGCCCAAGTAAAGGACCATGCAAAAGCCTTAAAGGCAAGGTATTGTGTGGGAGTATTAGCCAAGGCCACCATATTCTACAGCTGAAAGGAAAAGGGAAACAAAGCATTCCTACAACTAGGGCAGGCTGGCTTACCCTACCAAAGGAAATGAAGGGACAACCTTTACTGAGACACACACTATAAGTGATAGTTCTCAAAATAATTTTTAATTAACTTGGGGGCTTGAATAGTCACCTGTCATAGGTCCCTTTTAAGTACACAGTGCACAGTGCACATTTGCTTTTGTATTTAAGTGCTGCCTCTGTTCATAATCTAGTGGGAGTTGTGCAGAAAAACTTTGTCATGATAGTTTAATAACTCTAGGTGTGTTATTTGAACAGATAAATCATTTAGCTTAAGGCGTTATGATTCGTAAGTCACTCTGCACATGGCTCATCTGACAAGTATGGACGACTCATACATTTTCTTTCATTGAAAAGTACAAGGAAATGGAATTGCACTCTTAAAACACTTCTATGTGCCACTTAAAAACAAATCTGTGTGAGTGGCTGTTGAATGAGGCCTATTGTCTCTCTTGTTTTTGAGAGATTTTCTCTGCTTATGTGTACCACTGTTCTCACATTCTTTCATCACAGCATGTGGATTCCAGTGGGCCCCGCTGCTTTATTTTTCTTGGATAAAAACACAGGTTTGCTGTTTATCTGTACTATCAGCATCTGGCACTTATTATAGAGGGAAGGGAGTGCAAGCTAGGATTATTAGGATTACTGGTGGATTGGTAGAAGGACGAGATTCATAGCAAGGTTAATAATAGCAAACTCTCCCTTTACCCACGTAACAGCAGCTAGGCAGGCCCATGGGTTTTCCTTACATTATAAATGTCTGAGCCAACCCTCACTTTCAGAATTTAGTCCATGAGAAAAATCCCCCCTGAAATCTCCTCTGAAGCTGCTTCTCTACCTAAGCAGAGGCTAATGCTTGTACAAAGGCACACTCAGGTATGATGATATGTAATGCCCAAAGACCATAGCTATGCAAACAAACTAACGCTGTACCCATTTTTACCAAGACGAGAAGAGGAGTGCTAATCTACCGATATTCATTTCAAAAATAAAAACACCTCGCTGTTTGTTAAGCACATTTACAGCTTCAACACCTTGTATTCTTACCGTTTTGCTCTCCTGTCAGCACATTTCCTTCTGTGTCTGCGTGATGTCTATCTGAGTGTTTGTTACGTGTGTGTGCGTTGTATGTGAAATTCCTCAAAGCAGATATAAAAGCACCACTAATCCAAAGTGACGGAGGAATAAACAAAAATCCCTAATCTTATTGATCCCTCACAAAATCATTTAATTATACTCAAACAGAGCATGGCACCACGCACAGAGGGAGAGGCACCACAGGTAACTATCTCTTTCTCTCATTACAGAATGATAGAGCTAGAAGTCTATGAAACATGATAATGAAATACTGCACACAGGCAGACAGATAGGCAGCTCTATTGAAAAGAGGGCTGCCATGCTGCTTTATGACCATGAAAACATGGAGGTCTGACAATGTGCTATATAACCAGCAGCAGTAATACTCTGCTGCTATCGCTGGAGAGGAATGCAGTTACCGTACTGTTATCAGGGGTCGGGGATAGTGGGTGGCAGGGTTAGAGAGGAGTACTTGGGGCATCGTTGCGCTGTCAGAGGGTAAGCATTTAAATAAAAAAAGGTCTATAGGGTGAGGAGTGAGAAAAAGTGAAGAAGAAAGACTAAAGATGTAGGAGAGGAGAAGAGAGGCAAGGAGGAAAAATTTAGAAAGCGCCACAGATACATGCACCACTAAGTGACCCAGTTTAACGGCCTAAAGCCTGTTACCTATTATCACAGGGGAAGCCTGTTTTCCTCCTGCAGCTTCAGCATGGAGGGCAGACCTGCTCTGATATCAGTGTGACAGTTACAGGGTTGCTGCTGCCTGCTCATTGATTTCGGGGTTATGTTTTTATTCTGTTCATTAGAGCTTTCTAAGCGATTGGAGCGCTTGTAGGTTCATGACATTTCAGCTAGTCACATCAAAGGCTTTGGCAGGGGGGATGTGTGGAGCAGCTGGGGGTATGAGGACTGGGAGCCTGAGGTTGGAATTTGGTACATACACACACAGGAAAAAAAATGGATGAACAAGCATTCCAACGCATCCTTTTCCCCACTTTCAGTATTTCTCCTAAATCCATAAATAAGTACCGTTGCACGTCTTGGACTGGCAGTGACCTTTGAAAAGCAGGTACAAGAACCTGTTCTGCCTCTGGACTTCACAGTCCCCCTTTTCCCTCTGTAAAGCAAATGTTAGTTTTAGAAGTTAGTTTGATGGGGCCAACATTCACTGTGTGGGGCGTGGAACATGGAAGAGCTAGTTTGATGTATGGCACCAGATGCCCTCTGCCAGATGTTGTACAGGCTGACATGCAGGTTTGGCATGAGGCTAGTTCTCTGGGCTGGCCGTGAACTAATTAATCTACTCCCGCCTTGGTTTCACAGAAGGTCACAGTGTAAATATGTGAGTTTGTGAATATTTGAATGTCTGGATTGAGTCTGAAATGCATATTTAACAAAAGCTTTTGTGTCTGAGAATGTGCCCATTTCCAAGCATGGCTCACTATCAATGCGTGATTGTACAAGCATATGCCTAGTATCCTCTTTGTGGGAGTATATTATGGTCAAAGAGCATGTCTGCCAGTGAGAGGATAAATTGAAACAAGATGTGCTGGCCCCTGACTCCTTTGAAGGTGTTCCACATCATACCTCTGATTCTGTGGAGGGTAGGAGTACTACCATAAAAGGACATTCTGTTTACATTAACCTGCCAGCGTCTGCTTGCCAGATGTTGCAAAGTTTTTCTTTCATCTCCGCACAAAAACCTTATTTTTATTTTTACTGCAAGTTGTTACTCTTCATTTTACACTGATGGGAAAGTGGAAAAGTCAACTTTCTTCAAGGGAAGGAAGGCCTAAATGAATTAACAGTGTTTAATTTAGCTAAGAGTGTTTGCAGAGATTGAAGGATTTGAGTGGAGAGGCAGACAAGGTTCACTAGTCTTCCTTCAGCTTCCCTTTTACTGACGGAGCCGTAAACATAGCCTATTAATTAATTGCTTGTGAATAAATGTTAGTCAGAGAAAATTCAAATTAGTTGATATGTACTGCACATACACAACAAAAGTACAACAGCAGTTGTACTGGACTGTACATATACAGCACTGTGTGACTAGTGAGCAGCCATGCCACAGATTTTCCATTGTACTCTTCTGTGGCATTTTAAGAAAACAGTAACTTATACAAATTCTTAAATCCGAGTAAAATGCCACTTGAAGAAAACCCTGTCGCTGATTTGATTAAACTATGCTGAAATGTCCTATTACAAGACATAACAAAATGAATGGATTCACATTGTCCAACTTTTTTTCGGCTTTCACTTAACACTTGACTGGTTACTGTGGTAACAGTGAGCGCCAGCCATGCACCGGGTGAGAAGGTCACAGACCTCAAAGACGGTTCTGCAAAGGGGCGTGGGGGACGGTAGTTTATTTGCATTTAAAGCTACAGACAGTAAAATGACCCATTTGGAACAGGGTGAAACTCATTTTCAGGAATGCCAGAATGCATGATCTGAGTAGTATTTCAGCTGAACAATTAACAGAAACCTTTTGGAGACATCAGAGATCTATGAATTACATGTTAAAAAGGGATATAATATGTGACCTTTAAGTCCTATCCTGAATTCTCTTATATGTCAGACGTTTTCTCAAAGTCCCTGCTATTTTAACAGAAGTGTTTCCTTTGGCTTACTAGCTGATTGCTGATGCCTGCTAATGACGACTATTTAAGGTAATTTTCTTTTCACTTTGCACAAGGACACAATGCAAAAAGAAAGTGGAAAATGAATACAATTACACAGTATCAATGACACTTAGAACACTTGACAGAGTATTTACTGAATTTTCTGAGAGAAAATCCTAATAGAAAATTGCCTGTAATATAGCATCTCTTCAGTAAATAAATAAATCCTAGTGTGGGGGCAGAATGTGGAGTAGATTAGCCTTGTATGTTATGTCAACAGTGGCATTCCCTTCTACAAGGTTGTCTTTTTGTAACATGTCAGGGAGTTGATGGTTTATGTTATGTGGCACGACTTCGGTTACTAATGTTATAGCAAAGGGAATAACGTCTCGATTTGGAATTTTCAAGGAGTTCTTTTGAAATGAAGGAACATGTGGTTTGAGGTATGGTGCCCTCAATATTTTCCATGCTGTTAGACAGAAACACTGGCACAAACCAGTAGGAAAATCCAAGGTTGTTTGTTAGGCTGTTATTTTTATATGTTCAACAAAAAAAAACCAAACAAACAAAAAAAAAAAAACCTCTGGCAAACAGGGAAATACCCTCAAGATAAACTCACACTCAAACTTAACATAAAACAGAAATCCTTTTCTATAAAGCATACATTGTTAAAATTCAGCCAAAGAAACAGCTTGACACTGAACATTCTGCCAGTGTGCCTACTTCTATTGTGTTGTTAAAATTCTTTCAATCAATTTCCTCCGTTTTAATGTAATCAAGAGGAACACTTTTCATGGAAATGGGTTTAATTTAATTATTTATAATATATTCTTAACCTTGAACCTCAAGTTATTTTGATTTAAAAGAGTCATTGAAATGCCGTGGAAGTTAAGACCAGTAATTACGAGACCCTTCAATGGGCGAGGGGTGGGCTGGGGTGGGGTGAGTGGCAGGGGCAGGGTGTCAGGCACTCTGAATAAACTCTGTATATGAATGAAGGTCTAACAAAAGAAACTGACTAACTGAAACAGTATATGTTACAGTATATCTGTTATGTTAAAGCATGAATCTGTTGGTCTCGAAAGTAGATGTAATTTAGAAGTATTACAGTTTGATATCTGTGTGCCAAGCATAGGAAATTTTTAAACATACAATTTGTAAAGGCTTTCAACAAGATTTTGGAGTATGGATTACAGATCCTGGGCCTTGAGGATGAGAAAGAAGCACTCTTCAAGTGCTGAAAATGAACTCAAGAGTGCAGATGAGTTTCGTAATCAGTCTCCATTAATGCAAAGATTATGCCTCAATGAGCTGGGATGCTTGAAAGAGAAGGTAGCTGTAAACTCTTTCTGAAGTTGAAGATGATTTTTTCTGTTGTCTGGTGGAAACGTTCATCATCGTCATGTTACTCAAAGAAAGGACGGTCTTCTTTGATGTAAAACAATAATCAGAGGTGAACATACATTTTTTAGCCATCCCAGTTTGCTTTGCATTTTCATAGAGTGCTGCTGGTTTCCCACCACTTAAATTTTATGCTGTAGGTTGACTGGTTTATTAAGTCCATCATAACTGAATTACTCTCCTTGCCAAGGTCAGACAAGGGCCCTGTCAATTGCACGCCATCCCGTCCACACATGACAAAAAAAAAAAAAAAATTTAAATAAAGGCTTTGACAAAACGAAAACAGCCAGTGTTCACCTTGAATCACTTAACGGCTGTTTACATGCTGAGAGCAATGAATCAAGACAGTTATTTTGCAAGACAGTATGTACAATTCCCCTACTTCCTACTTCCCACTCTGCTGCATTTTATTCCTTTGCTACATCTATTTGTGCAGCATCTAAAGAAGGGCTACTCAGAAGAATTTAAAGAAATAAATCTTTTCCCCTCTTTTGTTTTCCTATTCTTTCTGATGCCACCTGAAACCCTGCTCTTACCCTTCTCTTTTTGCCAGGATAAAAGTGACAACATTTTCAAAAGGCTGCTTGATTAGGCAGAGTGTGGTAGTCGCAGGGCCCTGCGGCTGTTGTCAGGCTTGTCTCTGCACCACTGCCTCTGCTGGTGAGATTTATCCTGTTTGTTTTGGTACAGTAGCAACATGTTTCTCTCTCTGAGCAGATACGCACCTACACCGCCTAGAAAGAAAAACAAGATTTTCACAGAAGGAGAAGAGACACGCCAAGGCAGGTACCTCTGCTGCTTCCAGGAATGATTTTTCACGTGCAGACACAGTACATAACACTTTTGTCTGCTCTGCTTTGAAGGCACTTCTACACCTTTATTTAGGTGGACACTGATTCATATGTAACAGCTTCCGTATGGTTATACAACACAAGCAGAAAATGCTCCTGTACCGACACATCATGCTTTTTGATCTCAGGCAAGCCTGTGGCACTGGAAGTTATTAAGTTATTAAATGCCAGTGTGTGTGAGTGTCAGTCGGTATGTGAGCTGGGGGTATTTATGCACACAGGTTGTGACTGAATATACTGTACATGCATGCTAGGGTTTTCCCACATTAATTTATGTCAGTATTAGTGTTCACATTGAATATCGCTGTGTATCTAGTATTCTGCTCACGGTATGCAAACATCACTCTGAGCAAAGCAAACTGAGCACTTAAAGCTCGATTCTGCAGTCTCGTGTTTGTCACCTTCTCCAGTGATAATATAATAATCAAATAAAATGATAGAATAATATTTTAAACATGAAAAAAAAAAGCAATATGTGATATTGCAATTTATTCTGCTGCAGGACCATACAAGGTGGCTTGAAGTGTTTCACAATCATTGCACTGGTTGTTTTGAACAAAGTTTAGTGACAGCGTCAACCAGGTTGATCAACATTTCTTAATTGCAGAGAATGGAAACATTTCAAATCACAATAAACGCTTGTTATACACAAATGTACAATGTCTTAATTGTAGAATATTACAAATATTAGTAAGGACATAGTTGGCTGATAATAAAGACATATAGCCTATAGGGTCTAATAACCCTGGTGCCTACTGGATTGAATAGAACATGAATGAATTCAGTCGGTCTGCTTTTTAGCTGAATTCATGTTTTGCACAATAGTTTAAGTTTAGTTTAATCATAAAAGTCTCTATCTAACAAGAGAAGTCAGCAACATTTATCTACTTTCCCTATCTGCCATTTTGTGCATTTTATAATGGTAATTTCAGGAGGCGGTCACAGTAGAATAGATAATTTAAGGAAACTGGTTTCACTTGTGACAGTTGTTTGTAACAGGGACTGCCTCAAGAAAAACCATCTGTCCATCTGTTCTGACGCTACTAATAATCATTAAAACACAAGGCGCTTAGCACAGCATGGGAAAGCAACAGCTCTCTCTATGATTCACATCACACACAGTTAGTGTGTCTCATTAATGGTGCCAAAACAGCCACTGATGTTGTATTGGCCAGGGTTTCCGCAGGGGGTTGACAAGCAGTTGAAACTGAAGTACTGTTTCCTTCCAATGGTACACTGATGAAAATGAATGAGAGTCACTTTAATGTGTGGCCTGCTCCAGGAAGGACGGCTGGCAGTTAGTCTATAGCTTAAAAATAGAAGGTGTATTGCCTCTTTGCATGCAATCACAAATCCAGGACAAATTCTGAAAGACTGAAACCGGGAAGGAAAGAAGACAGGCTTATCGCTCTGTGTGGCTGATCTTGCAAGGCTGACAGTCTGTGTCCACAGAGTGTGAATTGTTATGGCACAGAAAGCTTAGCAGCTGCTCAACGCTAATTGTGGGCCTCAGGTGAGTTGGCAGCTGATGCTTTCTCAGACACCTGAACAGCGCAAGTCAGAGTAAAGTCATCACTGGAGTGTTGGTGTAGAACTCACGAGCTGTAAATGCACATTTGTGTCAGAATACATCAGAATGCAAGACTGAACTTATGACTTATTTGGACAATATGATCAAGAAAAAAAGATGAGTGTGTGAGTCAATGTATAATCATGGTTGTTGTAATTGATGTTTCAGTGCTACTCAAGAAAAAATAAACATTTTGACAAACCAGTAAATCTTCCGTTGGGGTTTTGGTATTAATTAAAAAAAAAGTCATTGGGTTTTATTTTATTTTTTATTAGCATGTTTTCTAAAATTTCCCTCTACTAGTTAACAGTGGCTTGTCAGAATGATGCTGCATAAAGTATCTCACCTGATGTGATGAGTGCCTTTTTTTGTCAGATCAAAAACTGCTTTTAATGTGTTATATGGCTCACAAGCATTTATTTGCTATAGTGAATAATGAAGGCCGAAATAAAGATTAAGAGGAAGTGGGAGAAGCAATATTGACAAATAAATAAAGTGAGATTACATCATTTTCAGGCCTTGTGTGGCTACAAAGTGATGAAAACTTAATTAAATCTTGCAATCAGATCTTAAAAATGTGTGAGAGTGAGAGAGCAAAGAAAATAAGTGTACCCAGGCTCAGTCGCTGTTTACATATCTTACACCAAAACCATATGGTGTAATAATTTCACATATACATATACACATACAGTATGCAGTCACACGCAAGCACAAAAAAAACATACACCGAACACCATTCTAAGTCATTCTGTCAACAAAACTGTTCCAGCCAAATGAAAAAATCTGTCAGAGCAGTGTATGAAAGCAGGAGACAAACTATATATTTGCTGATTTATTTGCAAATTGCATACAATCAAATAAATTGCATAGGCTAAAGACTCCAATAAGGTTTCTTAATCAAGTATGACCTTTCCTGTGTGGGTGTGTGCTTTTGTCTGTTAAAAAAAGAGGACCAGAGAGGGAAAGAGGGGGAAGAAGTAATACTGTTTTGTATCCACTAGACTGTTGCCCTGTGGCGATGACATGGTCTGTAGGAGTTTCTCCATTAGTACGTGCTGACCTAATGTAATAAACATCCAAGGCTGATTCCTCCCAGACCATGGGTACTTTATCACAGATGATAAACCCTGTTCTCGTAAGGCTTTTGGGCAGGAATGCAGGAGGGGGTGGGGGGCTGGTGCTTAAAGGGTGAGCACAGCCATTACAAAGGGCAGAAACGTACTGAAATGCTTCTGCGTCAGCCTCAAACCCCCTTTCTCTCTGTGTGCATTCTGCTTCAGTTGTCAGGAAAATTGGCAAGCGGTGGGAATGAAAAAAGCGGTTGAGCAAGTTGAGCAAGCACCCAACTCGAAGGCCATGCTCAGGCTTAAATGAAAAAAAAAAAAAAGAAGTAAAGGTCCTCACATCTGACAAAACAAGTGGAGGAGAAGAAAGAAAAGAAACATAAGGGTTATTTTTAGTGCACCCTTTACAGCTGTGAACATTTTGTATGGCAACCAAAAACTGTCATGTTTGACTGTACTGGGATCAACATCTGAGCACACATAACCATATAAGGAATACAACATGAGAAGTGCAAAGGTCACTTTCTGTGGTGAGGAGTTAAATTGCATTGTTAACATCACTGTGCATCCAGCAGAGTTGTGCTCAGACAGAAAAGTACTGATGGTTGTGTTCTGTCCCCAGAGCAGTACTGAACTGTCCTACCCACGAATACTAAATGAGTTGTTAAACATTATCATGGTGCTCATCTCTTCTCAGTAACCCAATTTAAAAGCTGAGGGCACGATGCAAAATGTGTGGTATAGAAGTAATGTGTTCTTCTTAACAGAGATGTTGCCAGTGTATGCACAAGAAGAAAAGGGTTTCAACTTGCACACACCCGAGGCAACTCCTGAACTTTATCCACAAACACACAAAGGTGCACACACATCTACGCTCATCCTTTGAGCACTGTATCAATAAAAACACTCTACCCTGTGTTACTAAAGACTGACCTCCTATAAAAACTAGCCAGGTGGGCTCAGTATAAAAGCAAAGGAGGATTTTGTGTCCTGGTGTTGCCACAGCAACACCGAGCTTCAGTGATTAATATACCTCCCACAGTGTGCCCTCATTTATCAGACAGCAAGTGAGAACCGTGGGAACCTGTGCAATTCAGTCAAGTACTGTAACTCAAGAACTGGACCCTAAGTCCACTGTCAAAAAGTCACAAAACGTATGACGTTTTAAACACAGAGTAACTTGACTGTGTGACAGAGTGAATGCACTGCCATTTCCTTTGTTTACATGCTGAAACTGAGCTTAGAATAAAATAATTCCATTGGGAAAACGATCCCACTTAAAACACTGAAAACACTGGAAACTGTTTTGTGGTGATATGCACAAATGGCCTGAAACTAAGGTGATTATATTGGTAGGACTGAACCAGAGGAGGAGTCTCAAACGCACACCTACAGCATTGCTGCTCTGTAGAGTGAAGCTGCAATGTAATGGAAAAACACTTGCTGGAGGTCTGCTTGGCAGTGATCCAGCTGACAATTGTTGACAAGGAGACTGGAGCTGACAGTGGACTTCCACACATTACACACCAACACTTACTGATGACAGCACGTGATAAAAGCCCAGAAATATTTCCCCCCTCAGTTTAAGCTACATCTGTTTTAACTGTCAAACAGAAAGCTGTGTGATTTGTATTATTTCTAGTGAGACCTGGAGCGGGTAACTAGAGTAGAAAGTAACACATTGTGGTAAACCCATTAGCCATTGGTAGCTTATTGTCTAATAGGGGAACAATGTCCTGTTCACTCCTAATAGGATTGACAGTATTTTTTTTTAATTCCCTTGCTTGTGTGTAGTTGTGTAGTTTCATTTGGCTAACACTACACAACCAATGACAATCATGAACCTTTCCCCCTTCACACACATAGCCACCTGACCTAAGATTAATTATGGGCATAATTAAAGGAAAAAGTGTAAGAACAACAAATGTTTATCTTTTGCTGATGACATGAATGGTGATTTGTTGCCTCTTAAAGAACAATACCATATAAAAATTATGTGGGATTCAAAGTTCTGTGGAAAAGTTACGCACTTTTATTAAAATAAATACAAATTGATTTACTACACAGAATAAGAAAGAAAAACTCAAACTCATTAAATTTGTGGCACTGAGTACTAGGGTAAAGATTAGAGAGCTGTTTAAAATGCAGACATGTTTGGAAAAAAGCAACAGCAACTATGTACTTATTAGTTGCATAATCAGTGTGTGTTAATGGCAAGAAGCACTAGATATGGAGAGTAATCCACCTCTGGATTACCTCCTCTGGAGGTGGTCTGAGACACATTCAAGCCAGATGTTTAAAAGCTGTAAATGCGTCAGTCTATCCAAGCACCACATGTCATCAGTACTCCCTCACAGTGGAACACAGTCTGTGGAAGTAGCTACACAAATGTTTCCCATGTAATACAGTTGTAGCGTTCATTCAAAATCCATCTTTCAAAATATGCATCTTTTTTGTTGGTCAGGGAAACAATTACTGACATGATCATAACATCTGAGAGTGTAAAAGCTCATTTCGTAAGACCTGGTATGATGATACCCTCCATGACTGCTGTGCCTGTATCTATCTTAAAACGGTTACAGTGGTGTGAGGTTAAACTCATTAACCAAATGAGACTTCACAACAGTTCTAAACTTTCATTCATAGGGTACAGCAAGTTTTCTGTTCTTGTCAGTTTTCCTAACTTCATTATGGTGTTATGGAAGCCTCATGCACACCCTTTGTGTGTTAGGTAACCAAAGTATTACCCACCTGTTAAGTGCTAAAAACAAGCAAAAGGCTCCCACATTTTTTTTTTTCCACAGATTTTTTTTTATTGCAGTTCTATATCTGTCTCCATGCTGAGAGAGCTGGGTATGCTGACATATTTGCATTTTCATACATCTTCTGACAAATCCTGCAGGATACAGGCCATTAGGAACCTGGGCTAAAGGTACTATACATGAATGCTAAATGAGCTGTTAAATAAAAATCACCCACCTCATATTTCCTGTCCGGGGGAGCTTGGCAAGCCATGTCCAACTGCTAGTAGTGACATATTGCTACAAATGTGAGTGGAGCATGTCTCAGTTGCAAAGTAGGAAGGTGCATTGCTCTTTGTCTATGTTGCTTATGCATTCTCCTTTCATATTCCAAAAGAAAGATCTATCCATGAAGGGTGCATGAAATTTTTGGATTCTTGTTAGATAGCCAAACCATCAGAGAATATGATGCACTGCCTATTGCCTATTTATTTTTAATTTTTGTGTTTTTATGCATAAAAGAGACATTGATTTATTCCTACTCAATACATAAAAAATGATACATATATTAAAAAAACACTACAGGGTTTTGATGTTTTCTGTAACATAAAACATCAATATAGTTATTATATCACCATCTAAACAAGCAAAAACACAAACAACAACCGTTTGTTTCAGTTTGATTCATCACTGTCTGCTTTATATTGGCAATAACTCTAAAGCTGCCCTTGCTTTCATTGTGGTTGGTGTTGGTTGCTGAACATCAATAATTAAAGGTTTATGAAAACAACCTTTGGCATGATTAGTCTTCCTCAATACTGATGCAATCTCCTGTGACTTTTCTTCAATGCTGTTCTCGACTTTGAAAGGCCATTTGAGCTTGAAAGTGTAAAATCAAACTAACTTGGCCTTGAACTTAATACTTGCTTGCTCCTTTCTGTGTCTCTCTCCCTGTCTCTGTGTCTACCCACCTAACCACACATCAAAGCGCAGGCTGTTAAAGCCCTGTGGTGAGTGCTCTAGAGGTCCAGCATAGTCCATATCCCCTGATATGTCTTCATGTGAGGAAAGTTTAGAGAATCACCAGGACTTTCAACAACTTAAAATCTTGTATAAGGGGGATTATGATTTGTGATTCTCTTTTATATCTCTTTTATATCCCTGAGTCTGACAGTGCTGTTGGCCTAATACCAATCAAAACAACCGATTGTTGAATAACCTCAGTCTTCAGGCGGTATCGGGCCCTGCCAAGGAAAGTAAAATAGGCAGAATTTTCACAGAATAAAGCTATTTAGACACTGCTCTCAGAGAGTGCAGGTTAATAGTAGCCAGGTTTATATCATTACATTTGTCAAGGAGGTTAATAAAATATTTTTGCCATCACTTCACATCAATAACTCATCTTTTGTTGAAAATACACACATTCACACAATTTGGACATTTCATGCTGGGCTTTGCATTGTGAGCTGTATAATACACTAAAATACAAGCTAAAGGGAATTGTCTTATTCTGCATATTACTTAACTTACAAAAGAAAATATCTCATCTCTGTTTGAGACAACTCAGAAAGTGTTATGAAGGGGTAGACACTCGCATTTGCATTTGCATACAGATACAATTGACTGGAAGGTTTAAGAACATTATAAGAAATGCAGAGTACAACACAAAACTGAATGTTTCTTTTTGCAAATAATTTAAGGTCCTTACTGTTAGTTACAGGCATCATGTAATATGCTTAACTGTCCAAAGACTATGTTAGTGTTGTATATCTTACAGTTGTCACTACAGGGATGTTGACCATTATCATTCAGTGCATACTGTACAAAGAGCAGTGTAATGTTTTAATTTTTTATGTACTCACTGTAATTATCTTGACATGGTGGGTATGAAAACAAGCATGGGGGAAACAAGAGAAACAAGGGAGGTATTAAAGCCCCTGTATGTGCCTTGAGCTTTGCATAATTTACATGTCTCTTAAAATATTCTGTTAATTGTGTTTCATAACCATTGCTCTGCCAACCACATACTGGCAAAAGAGGATATAATGTATCCCCCATAAAATATACAGTATTTCTCTTTATGACACCTCTGATAAAAGGGAAACGTAACAGGCAGTCGTATTTATATGGCTTATTACTAATACAGCTCCTTCACAGAACAACACTTCAAATTCAAGACAGCTTAGTAACTGACTTAAGTAAATGTTCTTTGCATTTTAAAAGGTTGTGCTTGGTGACCTACAGAAATCATGCTGTTTTGCTAGATTGGTAGAGAAAAACAGTCACTTGACTGCATTTTCCTGAATTTTCAGGCAGATAAAAATAGCCCAAAATGTTCTAAAAACTTCAAAACGCCTCTCAGACCTTGAAAAGCCCCTGGGAGTGGATTATATTTTTAGTAATGTGAGATGTGTTTTCTCTCTTGGGGGAATTCTGAGAAGTAACAAATGGTAGATTTTCACAAATATACCAAGAGCAGTCATGCTCATCTAATTTTCATCTGGATACCTTGGGCTCATATTTTAATGCTGACGGTGCTGCTCTTGTAGTGACCAGCGGCAAGTTTTCATAGTTAAAAAAGAAAAAAAATATGTTACACCATCAACAGTTTCCTTATCCACCCTACAAATTTAAGTATTTAGGCCACATTATGCAACATATTCTCAATTCCCCTTCGGTGACTGTTAAAATTTAATCTAATATAGTCTGGAACCATTAGGAAAAACTTGCAAGACATTGTGCATGTCGACACAACTTTAATTCACCTTCCTTCATCATTATCATCACTGAGTTCAGCAGTTACACTCACAGTATGTTGACTGGTCAAAGTCACTCATCATAAAATTGCATTTTCTGTTCCATTACGTTTTCTGTCCCACTACACATTGGAAATGCATGAGACAAAAATGCGGAGATAGAAACAAAGCCATGTTGTGTAAGACATTAAATACAACTGTTAGCATCCTGTAGAAAAAAGACAGAACAGCGTTTCTACCTCTAAAGCTTTTCAGATTCAATTTTTTTCTGGCGCTCTCGTCTCAGTCTAAGTGAAGACACATGGATTCATTTATTTGCATAATTTATTTCCTATTTTAATTTGTTATTCATAGGGTACAGCAAATTGGCAAATTGGCATGAGTGCTTCCTCCTCTGTCTTCTCCTGATATCAGCACTTATAGCTCAAGTGCTGCAGATGTGTTTCACTTCTTGATTGAATGACAGCTTTTATTTTAATTATCACCAGGTCTGTCACTTTGTTTGGCCACTCCTACCAGCATTTCTGCAGTTGAAGAAAATCATGCAAAATGACTGAGCTTAGGTGCTTCCCTGCTTTCAGTTCTATGACCAGGTAGCTGCAGTTCTGTCGCATCTGTAGAATAATGAATTCAGCATGATGCTCAGCCGATGCGACTCAGATGTCTTTTCCCTCATATTTTCTTGCTTTGAATTCAGGAATTAGACAAAGGCTAATGACAGCTAGGACACATAGGAGACGTGCTTAGCATTGCTTACTTTCAACAAACATCACTTTCTTATTTATCTGTAGGCAAAAATGTGCAGTATTTACAAGGGGAATCAATATCAGCCTGTTTAACATCTCAGCCTCTGCTTTCAAAATAAAACCTACGATAGCTTTCACAAGACAAATTATAATGTACGAAACCATGCTCTAGGATGTGTGAAGTGTGAAAGTGTGAATCACCTCAGCCTTTGTGTGAGCTTATTTTCATCTGTTAGAAAGGTGCTAGATTCAAATCAACTTTGTTATGCAAGGCTATGGAAAGTTTCAGTGTTTTCCTTTCCTTTTTCACTCCTTTTAACTTTTAATGCAGACAAGTACCACCAGAATAAAAAAAAAATTAAATACAATGAAATCCAGGTACTGTAGGCAGGTGCCCATCTTTTCCCAATGTGATAATTCTTCACTTCATCCACATCAGAGCACTGCCTCTGGGGAAGGGGATGGAAAACCTAGATAGAGCCTGTGTAGTTCTTTTACTGATGGGTAGAGAGAACCTGAAACTGGCACATCAATCATGACTTTTGTTGTGCACCAGTATACAGCAGTAAATCGCATTTGTTACCTTCTCATCAGACACACACCTGTATCTTAATAATAGGGAAAAATACCACCAGGTTATTGCTTATGGTATTTCTAAATGTATTACTTGTCAGTTACATGAAGAGAGTGCACTATTCAATTAACAATTTTATAACAATACATAAATTCAATAACCCGTTAGAACATTAATCATAGTTTTACATTGAAATCAGATAATGAAAGAGTGTAAATATGATTAGCAGCTGTGGAGTAGTGTGTCGTCATTTGTGAAGCTTATGTTAACTTGCAGCTGCAGTGCAGAGCTGTCAACAGTTATCATTAGAGATCAGAGTTCTGATAGAAGTTTTGTCACAAATAATTGTGTCATTGTTAATTTGTAACTGGCAAAAGAGGATATAAAGAGTATACTAATTATAACAGCACTTCTGAACTTCGCGATTATGGTATATTTGATTAAAATCTTCACAAGTGTGAGCTAAATTAGACAGAATGTCAATAGAAAAAGAAAAAAAAAAACAGGCCAGGGAGAACTCAAGAAAACACATAGTATATAATTTAAGAAGTAGAATTGTTGAATTACTCTGTTAATTCAACACGTCTCCACTGTTTCAGTGACTGACAAGCTAACATTATGATATGTGGGTGTATTTTTCCCGAAGTATGCAAACAGCCTTACCTTAATTCCATCTGTCTGTCAACTCCAAAAAGCTTTTACATTATTGTTTAATAAATCACAAGCAACAGCTTGCAGCTTTCACGCTCTCAACTAAAACATCTGCATTCTTGCAGAAACTAAATACTGATTTAAAACATAGCAACTGTACTGCAAGATGCAATCTAAAATAAAGCAGCATAGCATTCATTTTATAACAAGGCTTCTACTCATTTGTGCTGCACACACACTCATTGCCAGTCATGCAATATGTACAGTAAACTACAGATTTTAAGAATTTTGCAGAATGCTCAGAATTGTCAGACTAAAACCTGACCTTTATTTTTAAAATCCTCTCACATCAAGTGCATCATGTTATTATTTTTTTTCAACTCTTCAACTCAACTGATCACAAAGAGAAAATATGTGTCACTGTACTTAAGGATTTAATAGTGAATTTGAGTAAACAGTCTTATTGCTTTGTCAGATTTCCTTCCACGTCCCATTCAGAACAATGGACATCATCAGCACTGATTCAGGAATAATTGTTCTATATAGTCATCTCTGTCTACTGGTAATACAGACCAGTGCTTTAAAATCTAATCAATCTGAATGAATTATGAGCTTCTGTCAGCTCTATTAGAAATACAGACTTGACCATTACATTCTTAATTAACCCCAAGTACAACATATTGGAGCACTGTCCCAGATGTCACCATGTATAACTCGAGGTAATAGAATGAAATGGCTTCACACATTTTGCATACTGAATTTAAAATGATATTGGAAAGTGAATGTCTTTGGCCAGATGAGAGCAGAGTTTGTATTACTTATCAAGTGATTAAGGCAATCTCTTTATTCAACTCTAGTTTCCATGGAGACGTGGCTTGATTTTAGGAGCACAATGTGTGTACAGTATGAGTGTGTGTGTGTGTATATATATTTAAGAACATGTTTGTGTGTGTTTGTACACATGCTTTAATTTGCACAAAAGTATAAAGAGAGAAAGAGATACAGTTGAAAGTAGTAGTCTTTTTTGTGCACATCCTCCACTTTAGGACTTTATAAGGCTAGTAACCATGGCAACCAGTCTATAAGGAACAAATCCATATTCTTTTAACGTTAAAGGCAGCATGTTGGCTCTAAAATACAAGATTGGCTTGTTGAACTACTCACCAAAAACACAGTAATTGATTGAAGCTAAATCGAATCTGAATCAGACACATGGTGTAACTGACCCAAGGCAATTTAGTGTGTCTGGAAAACCAGATGTGATTTTAAGTGATAGAGGTTTTCAGTGGTAGTCAACAAACAAAAAAAACAACTTGGAAAGCTGCAGGGTGGAGAGTTTTACCAGAGGCAAGTCTTGTTTGATGAATAATGCAGTCATCTCTGATCAACAAAACCACTGAAATGCTTACAGCACGTCTGCACCCGTTTCTCACACATGCTGTTAATATGCAGGGCTAAGTCTAAAGTGTTTTTAAAATGATGTCCACCATCATTTTCACACATGGGGAAACAAAATGGCAGAAATGTGTCAATCCAACGCAACACCAAAAAGCTTAACCAGAAAATCAATCTCTGTGATGCTGTCAAAAAAAAAGATCAAATTTACAAAGCAAAGTTTTATGTTTTTGTTTTGCTTTTTTACAAAGCTGCTGCATTAGATTGCCTTGCATCGCCTAGAGAAAAGGTGGCATCAGTGTTGGTAATATCAAATTCATTTTAATTAGTTTAGTTAACAGATGTTTCTTACAAACTATTAAAAGATGTTTTGATGAAATGCCAGTTGCACAGAACTAAAAAAATCTTTGTACAGTACATGATAAAGCTAACTCTCTCTTTACACCCACATATTGTGCATGTGCACACATGCACCAGCTTGGCTAAATAGACTGAGAGAAAGAGGGTTTGGGGACTGCCTGAGGAGATACTGAATTCACTTGATCCTAATTGCACTGTCCTGCTGGGTAGAAAATGTTCATCATTATAGCCATTAGTTATAATTATAGCCGATTAAAGCCAGAGCTAGCATGCACATGGGCCAGCCAATATCAACTAGCATGGACTCATACACTAGACCTGGCTAAGCAACCATCATCACGTGTGAATAGCATCAGCTACTTGGCCACTTTCTTAAAGCAGTGTGACTACCTGCTTTGATTTCTTTGCTCCCATGAGGGATGGATTGTGAGGTGTAGAAATTGTATTGTTTCATGGGACGTAGTGATTTATGATGAGAGATGATCGGTAGATGGTTTCCTTGTGCCGCAGTTTAATGACCACGTCTGATGGATAGCGACATGGCTGGGTCGAATTTCCAGAACTTCAAAATGTCTTGAAAGAGTGAGGCTTTGTGGCCTTAACTGTTGTCCATGCTGACTGATACAGCCTTAAAATATGTTTTAGAGGCTTTTCTTTATTTTGGTCAGGTGTTATCTCCAAAAATCACATCCCAGCTTTAGTTGGCACAAGCAAGCCCCCACTAATCCTCTGAGCGCGTCCTTTCTCTGTGGTACATTTATTACACTCTTCTCTCAGGGTATACACACTGCAGCAACAGAGCAGTAGAGGTCATTTGCAGTTCAGTCTGCAATTAACTCTATGTAATTAATTGCTTATTTCAGGAGAATAAACTGTTCTGAAAAATAAGGCACACTGTGGAATTTGTTGGTTTGATTGGCTTTCATGGTGGCTTAGGCTGAAACGGTTCATGCATAATGGCTAACACAGTGCATTAGTATGCCATTAGGTCTCCTTTTGCATATGGGGATGAGTATGCATTTGGCAGGAATATATAATCAAATAAGCCTTGTGTATTTGAATTACTGTGGAATAAGAGGGCTCTTATTGTATTATTTGTCCGGCCTGTCCATTAGTTATCCTTGACTTTTATACAAATTAATTTAGCCTTCAGCACCCACAGAAAAACAGAGCTATTCAGTATGCATTGCCTGCCATGTTATGTCTGCATAGTTTGTGTACATGCATGAGTTAAAGGTGTGGCTCAATTAAAACCACCAGAGGCCAAGCATCACAAGCCCTGAGTGAACTATGGCTTGATCACTGGAGGGAAATGAAGAAAGAAAGATAAGGCTGCTATTATTTATTTGATCAATTTATTTGATCAATTTAAGATTTTTTTTTCAATTATTCGACTAATCTATAAGAAAGGCTAGTGCATTTTTCACTTATTTTAACACAAACTCTATGAATTAAGGAACCATTTTAATTGTTTCTAATTATGCTATCCATCAGAAGATTTATGAGGTGTAGGCCTAATTAGAAAAAGGTGTTGTTTACTATATTCTGCTATTAATTACTATAGAAAGTGTTGTGCATTGAGTTGAGTATGATTTACTTCACTGGTTAGTGCCAATTGTAGTCAGAAATTCCCCTATTTATCTGCAACAGGTTGCTTATGACAACTTAAAGTGTAATATTAATGGAAATTTACATCATTAATTTTATAAGCCAATATGCACATGAGCTAACTGCTTACAACTTGCACTGGAAAGCAGCATTGCCATATTAGCTGGTATGATCTTATCTGTCGAGTTTTCTCACCTGAAATGCAAGTGACAAGAATGCAATGACTGCTCCCAAGCCCAGGTACCAGATCAGACAAACACAGACTTAGTGTAATAAATACTATCACTGCTGTCTCGTTGTTTTGATTCCCAGTATGTTTCCTTGAAATGCTCGTGCATCTCTTCTGAACCTTTGTGGTAGGCCATTTCGGATTTACAAAGGTATGACACCATTTTAGGTCTCTGTTTAAAGAATTCTCCCACTTCTCATAATTGGGTTCAGCTTTTCGGGATACAATCTCATTTTTAGTATGCCCAGGGGTTGCCATAGAAGCGATGAACATAAACAGTGCAACGAATTCCATGCAAATTCACATATTTTTGTAATTGACGTAATCAATTACGTCGCAGCATTGTTAGGGCCCTACTCTAAAAGATGAACAGACTGTCACAGTCAGAGCTGTTAGCTTGAATAGAGAATTGGGTCTCTTAGTCTACTGGAGGGAAAGGACTTTGAGACACAGCCACCCCTTTACAATTAGCTCAAGGTCTGGCCCTTCTTTTTTGTCAGAAGAAGAAAGAACACTGTTGATTAATTTAGACAGAAAAGACAGAAAATCCTATGAACCATTTTAGAAATGACATAGAAGAAACTAATCACAGAAAATCCAGCAGCCTCAAAGACAAGAGAATAGAGATGGCAGGCTAATTAGTCCTGAACCAGGATAGAAAGCACTGATGCTGTGCTGTGAACCAGGGTGTAATGATGAGAGAGCGGCAGTGTGATTGCCAGTGTGGCCCTGAGACCCAGAAGTTTTCGGAAGGTGTGGGAGGAAAAACAGCCAAGCTCTCCCCCATGACTTCACAATGTTTGTTTCACCATCTGATATTTGACATAATGAGCAAAAGTGTGTGTGTGTGTGTGTGTGTAGGTGTGTGTGTGGTTTTGTACTTTCGAGTCAGCATAGATTGGGCTGGTGGTAATAAATGGGAAAAAAGAAACTGAGCGCTCCATCTGGTGCTAGGCACTACAACTTCCCCTGTCAACAATCCCTAATCACTGGAGACAGGCACTATTAAAGGACACAGACTGAGATGTCCGGCCCTCACCAGAGCCCCCTCTGAGTGCAAATCATTACTCTCCCTGTGTTGAATAAAGAGATAGCTGTGCCCCTTCTCTCTTGTTGGCACAGCCAGTGTAAATACTGCATGAAATGCTCTGACATTTCTACTAAGGAAAGGACATTATGTAAATCCAAACTTAAACTTAGATAATTAGGAAGGAAAAATTGTGGGAAAATTAAATGAAAATGATCAATTAAATCCATGTATATAGAGAAAAAAAAAACACAGCCTCACTTAGTAATTACCTGGCAGCAGCTGTCCTTTTAAGTTTTCACATACTTTGCTGAAGTGTAATTATAATAATTGGTGGTCATTGATTCTGAGGAAAGAGACTTTTAAGTGGATGCTAATCATTTACATGTATATAAACTACTTACTACTTTTACTGTGAGCTGCTAATCTTAATATTTTAGTGACTGAAATGTGAGGCCACTTATGTAGAAGATAAATATTTTATTGACCACAAGTTTGCCTTAACATTCAAACGTGACAGCTGACCGCCTCTTGACATCTGCCTTCACATCTGTATGTCAAAGCATATATCTCAACTACTTCATTAAAAGAAATGTACTAATGCCTTAAAGTGCAGTGGGCCCAACTAACCATATGTTATGTTTCGAGTGAAAGTGTAGCTTTCTTGCTTCCTGTGCACTGCAGACACATAAGTCGCCATTTTTACCAGTGTTTTCTCACAGACATGTTGCACAGCTTTGAACATCTGCAGAACAGAGACAGTGATAGAAAGAGACTGAGACGATGATAAAAACTTAAAAAGATGTTTTGATTACATTCCCAAACTTCTGGGTAAAGATCTAGTAATCAGTCATTCAGACTGTATCACAAATACCCCTTAATGCTTCACAGCATACTGCCAATGGCATTCAATTGTGCAAAAAGAAAAGCTGAGAGCAAAATGAAAACAGCTTCTTCTCTGGAGTCTATGACTTAATAATCAAGGAAATATACAGAGCTGTCAAATTCTTCTCTGGCTTACAGTACTGTATTATGCAAAATAGTTCTTTGTTAAGGGTACAACCCACTCTTGCATGACAACGAAATATAGTCAATGCGAGTTATAGGTATTATTATATGTAAACATCATTGTTGTTTTAAGTTAAAGTACACTCAGTTGTCAACTGTCACTGCTGCAAAATTTGCACTTTAAACCTAAACTTCATTTCTTCATGATTTTCTGAGACTCATCTCTTTTCTTACTCATAGGCTAATGTCAATCTATCCATCCATTTTCTCCTATGTGGAGTTTACCATTTAATCTAGAGAGTGTATACTTCAGGTTAATGTGTGCTGTTGAATGTGAGAGCTTATTGTGTTGGGCTTATGTGGATCTGGCTGCAACGATGACCAAAGCTCGTCACCAGAGACCTTTCAGACAACGCATCTAAGGCTTGACAAAGTCGGCTCTGGCCACCTGTCAACATTAAAACAAACAACACAGTGAAAGATGCAGAGAGAATATTGACTCGTGCGTTACCCATGGGGATGGCACAACAGAAGAAAATAAAGAAATGTCAAAGAAATCAAGAGAGGGGAAACACAGGGGTTTTTTTTCCCCCAGCACCTGAAATACTTTGCAAGGTTGTAAGACAAGATAAAGATAGTAATGATAGTTTCTCCTCTGTGAGAAAAGTGGCAACAACACAGAAACCACAGAAGCCATTACAGCATGTGGTTACAGCAGCTCTTGTGCACCGTAGTCCAGAGGATTTAGTTTATTCCATTACTGAGACATATTTACCATCCCACACCATATCTACTGCAGTCACTCGCTGCATCCATCACATCCTTTAATGTTAGCCTTGCAGGATAAGCAATTTAGAAGGACTAAAAGGGCAGCCTGTGTTAATTCCACGAAGCTTCAAACTTTTAATTAGGACAAGCCAACAACAACATTAACAATAGAATACAAAACAATAAAAGGGTAATTATCGTGACGCTGTCCTATGGCTGCCAAGAACACCATAAAACTAATTACCAACGTCTGACAGCAGATGGTTTGGGGGTGGCAAGTAAAACTGGGAAGGTATATGTACATGAGAGCATGTGGATGTGTGTATGAAGGGGTGTTGTTGATTCCAAACACAGCCTTATTTGCAGTTCTCCTATGTCTCTACCACCACAGAAATGCGCTGACAGAAAAATAAAATGACTGACAGTTTCTCTTCAGAATTCAATTAAGGCACCAGGCTGCCAGGAAGTTCGAGCAGCTCTAACAAGATGCATTCTTTTATTATTTGGACAGCAGATGAAAGAACAGATATGGCAGAATCAAAGCGCTTACAGGATGGGGACATGTTAGACTTTGCTAACTGGTCCTGTCCAGCGCTTTTTAATTTAATTGCTTTCAGATGTGACCGTCACTTGCCTGCAGACGTTGTAGAGCGAGTTCAAGTGGAGTTAAAAAGTTGAAGAAAGGTCAATTAATGTGTCAATTAAAGAGAAGAACAAGCAAACATGACATTGTCAAAACAAACATGCTGGGAGTGATTTCAACACCCCATACAACAGTTCATGTACACTATGTCAGACTATAACGCCCTGTTCTGGTGACCCATGCAGCCCTAACTCTTCTGTAATGAAGAAACATATTTGTCTAGTTAGAGTAATTACAAATTGGCAGCTCTTCAGCAATTTTAACAAAGCCAGTGTTTGTCAGTGTTAAACTTTATCTTGCTTTTAAACATCTGGCCTTATATGGCTGTATAAGGCCCGTCTGTAGACTGGAATAGGGTGCTACTTATTTAATTTCAGGACTGATTACTCAGACCCATTTACAAGCCTGAATCTGGAACATGTTGAGGACACCACTTTATATTCCTGAAAGCACCGTGGCTGCATTCCAAAAGCACTGAAATAAATGTAATTAACAATTATGGTCTGCCCTGCTTGACATCTCATTATTTGAGCTTTTCTGATGTCCTTTGCCTTTCCTGCCTGCATCTCTTTCTCTCTACCACGGAAATGTTTTAGCCAGTCAAAACACACAATGACGGCTGGGGGCTGAGACAAAGAATATAAGGGAATGCTTGTGTTTAAGTACATTTTTGGCTTGGGCTTCAAAACCAGGGGGTTGAAAGAACTTCCAGCAAACAAGTGGATTAGAAAATCCATTTGTGAGCCTTGACACTGTGCTGCCTGCTGATATTCTGACATAAAACGAGTAGGTGGGTATGTGGTATGCACACATCATGCATACAGTGAAACATGCCTGTCTGCGGCAAGCCATTAGGCCCAGGTGAAGTGGCTGATGGATGATATCTCTGCCTGCCTCGAATCGTTCACATCGAGCTTAGTCCAGAGTGTGACTGGATGAGGTCTTGTAGAACTTCTCAAAGTCATAGAGTGAGCTGTCTGTCTCAACTAGCACACCTCTGAGCACAGTGACAGCAACTTATCTTTTCCTCCTGTATTACCCGGAGTTCTTGCTTAACATAATGATATGCTTGAATTTTACATACAATTTTACAGAAAGCAAAAATGGGTTCAAGCGATGCAGCACGTACGTGTAAAGGCATATTTTTGCTCTTAGTTTATAATATCTGAAATTCATATTTCTTTTAACAACCAAAAAATATGATCCGATAAGAGCAAAGGACACAGTGGAGTTAAAAAAGGATATGGTATAGTAATTTAAAAGGTAGAAGGCTATCTACCTAAAGTGTCTGCTGATAAAAAAATGTCACCCACTGACTTGATCCCACATTAAAATTAATCACCTGTCATTGGCCATGTGAATCAAACAATATATGCATCAGTGATAGAATACTTTCAAAATGACTTTGGGTTGACAGAAGGCAGTTCTAACATGGTTAGAAGGCACTTCAGCACTCCAGACAAGCTCAGTCTTTGATTTTTAGGAAAATCTCGCTGAAAAACTAAATTATTCAGTCTGTTCTAGAAAAATGTACATCTTTAATATGACAGAAGGGTGAGCATTCCTAACAGGCTACAAAGCGTGGCATATTTAACAAGTAAAGAGTTGTTCATGAAAGTATGCCGGATGAAAACTGCTAAGAGAAATCTGCTAAGAAAAACTGATCACTGACGTCATCATTTGTCACTGTGCATGAAGATGGGGATACTAAACACGAAGAAAAACAACTGTTCATTCCTGCAGCGTTTCCCCTGCCATTCATTTACACATCTCTCACCCCCACAGAAAGGAAGGCACGTTATGGAATTAACATAATTTATATATGCACTCTTCATTTCAGTGGTGTATGAGGTTCTTATCATACCACTTGGTTATATGAGCTGTCAAAACACTGCAACTTGTATTAAAAGTCACGCATGATGGCGAAACTGTATAGATAGCTATCCATCCTGCTGCGTGTTAGTGCAGCTAATGCATCAGTGTTTTTATTTCACTCATCTTTATAACGTCAGTATGCTTGGTTTGGAATAAATATCTCAATGTAACTTGATGAGCAATGCAATCTACCTACTGTACTCTGTAAGCACAGTCCAGCTGCTATATCTTTTTGAAAGCTAGCACTTCACTTCTCTGTACTCAGATTCAAAATGAGCAAAATGACAGGAGTGATCCCTGACTGCTACCAAATTACTAAAAATTATAAAGATTTTCTCATCACAAACCTTTATAATTTAACCATTTTAGTTAAAGCTGATAAGCAGCAAAGTGTTGACAGTGAATGGCGCCACAACACTCACTTTATATATTCACCATTTTATTCAGACACAAATTAGTGTTGTCAGCTACATTTGCACTTTTAATTTTAACATGTTTCTTGTCAAAAATCTATTATTCAACACGCAGAGCATTTTCACCATCGGACTGTAGCAATCCTATATTACACCCCTGTTTTACATTCATTGTTTGCTTAATCTTTTATTATATTATAGTGTTATGCAAGTAAAATGAAGAATTTTATTCTAGTAGTACTGCAACTATTTAGTACAGCTACTAGTACAACTAATGATTATAATTATTTTAAATATATCATAACTACCTCGAGCAGTGCAGTTCAAATTCAAAATGAAAACAGCACGAACAAGAGCATCTACAAATGCTTCCGTAAACACACTGCTTTTCAGCAATTCACCCATGACAGTCAACGTTATTTCACTGTGATGCCATGCAATGAAAATATTTACTTGCAATGTATCAGCTTTTCAGCGTTGTGCTGCACCATATCAATGTTTACAGCTTGTATGGATGTAAGACGTGTGACGGGCCCGGTTCAGATAAGTAGGGGGAGAGGAGTATTTTCTCTCGCTGCTACAGAAATCCCTGCTAAGAGAGAAAAAGAAGCTACACTTAGGAAAAGATCAATACCAGCTCTGACCAAAGTAAAATAGATGACACTTCTGACCTGCTGAACTTGTTGGAACAAAAAGTCATCAGACCATTACCAGAGTGCAGTGGTGCAAGAGGCCCACAACAGCAGACAGAACAAGGATGGACCTTGAAGAGCAGCTTGTTGAAGACACACAGACTGCACTCAGTAGTAAAGAAAAGCTGCTGGATGCCAGCTCTGAATGCTGACCTCCTAATATAATTTCACACTGTAATCTCTTTGCAAGGATAATACATGTCACTGAATTAAAAGCCATTTATACTTAAAAAAAGTGATAACCCACCACTTGTGTGGGAAGATAATCATGCAATTATGAAAAACTCGATTTAAGTAGTGCTATGTGTGTTATTTTTCCATCATATTAGGGTAATGAATGCATTGCTGCTGTTCTGAAAAACTGTGTCTTAATTGATTTGACAGGATTTGTTGATGTACTTTTATTAAACATCCTTACTGTATTGATTAGATGGAAAATATACAATTGCCTCCGTTGCCATAAGAGAGGAAACTGTCCTGTAATTAAGAACCTGTCCAAAACCATTAAAGTGCTCAGTAGCTCAAGCCTCTTTAGTTTGGACTGCACAGCCTCCAACAGTCCATTACTTTGATCTACAGGTCACAGAGGAACAAAACTCAATATGCAGGCTTAGATAGTGTTATGAACTATATAGGCTTAGTTTGGTGCTGGCTGGAAAAACATGACTTTTCTACAGTATATCAGCAGTAATTTCTCAATACGATAGAAAAGGAGATAAAAATAGCTTAAGACTGTCACAGTGCATCAATGCAGTAATACAGCTGAGCGACTCGATGGTGACAGAATAAATGAATAGGAAGCCCCAACTCCAAACAGCTCCATCTAAATCCCCATAAAAAGATAACTGCATTTCACCACATTTGAATTTCAGTGAGGTATTTGCTGATATGCCATACTTCAAACAATAAACCCGGGTTCTTGAAAAGCAAGGACATATTGGCAGGGCTCTCCACTCCATATAAAAATTTTACCATCTGCTTCAACCATTGGTGCACTGCACAGAGTCACACGCAGTACCACAGTGAGAAAATACATAAATACCACCAAACTTCAGTAATAACAAGTTAGATTTTATGATGTAAAAAGCAACTCTTAAATGTGGTTACCAAGATTTACAGGCTTTTTGCAATTAGATTACAATCAATCAAGCATGTTACAAAAAGTAACAGGCTTCATTCTGTGAAGTGTAACAGTCATGATTTCAGTCGTATGTAGCTTGTGACAGATTTCAATACTCCTGATGTCATTGATACACTTTTCCTAAGGGCCATGGTAATAGCTACAGTATCATCCTTATTTGGAATGTCTGAGAGAATGTGAGATTCTCTTCAAATCCTGACCACACATCTTGGACAGAACTGTAAAAGCCCTGTCAGTCAAACATGCACAACTCAGTTTAGTACATACAGTATGTGCATGTGATGTCAGGGCAAGATCTAGTTTCAATTGCTATGTAGTTGCAGTGAGTCATATGCACACCAAAATATAATTTCCTCAAAAAGCTATTTGACTCAACACAGTATATGTTCACAGCTGCTACAGGGTAAACATGCTTTGTTGTACTGTGTGTGAATTTGTGCTTTGGGAGTCTACATCTACCAAACAGGAACTGAAAAGGGTGGCAGGATCGTAGCATGGCAGCTTAAAAAAAATTCCAAACTGAGTCTTGTCTCAAAATTACTTCATTAGAAAACCTACTCTGATGGAAACAAAGAGAGGTGATGGAAATTGAGGGTAGCGCGACTCTTTTCTAATTGTTGCTCCAATGCTCTCAGCCCATGTGCGGAATGTTAACAAACTCAGCTACACTCCTTTTCAACCAGATGCTGGTAAATGCATCCTCCACCTCTGTCCGGCTAATAGTGCTGTCTGGACCCAGGTAGGAGACACGTTCTGTGGTTCTCTAGGTCTTTTCAACTGAGCAAGATACACATTTTTCACAGTCCCTGAATTGTAGATAACTAAAAAAAGGCATTCAAATGTGAGGAAAACATCAGCTTCAAGTGCTGAGTCTTTAGTTGACTTGGCAAATCCTGATTTGGACACAGCCATAGCTGAATATCTTTTCTCCCAGAGAGTCCATGAAGTTTCCCTGCAGCTTATGGATTCATGATTTTTGGTCTGTCATTGCAATATGTGTTATGGCAAACATGTCTTGCACAATTACTCAGTTAAGTCTTTATTTGTTATGTTGTTCCGTTCCAAATTTTAGCTGTCTTGCATGAAAACTAATCAGCACAGAACTGCGAATGATGGTGGCACCACAAAAAAACTTTTGAGTGAATTAGTAGACCTAACCATTGTCTCGTATTTCTTTGACTGAAAGAGGCTCATAACAAGAATTGATTTAGAGAAGTGAAAGCTTATCATAAACCATAAAACAACAGAGCTCACCCAAAAAGTTTTTAAAGTACAATTCTTTGGATTGGGTGTTGCTTCCAAGAATTACACTTTCACAAGCAGTGGCTTCGGGTAAGTGTTGTAGACTCGCACACCTACTCACTGCAAAACTGTCAAAAAATATCCTGAACATTCAGAAATAATAGCAAGTTATGCCCAAAAGCACTCAAATACTTGCTCAAGGCTGCACTATCACACAAAACAAAAAAGTTTCTGAGCTAGCCTGTTAACAAACCAACAAACAAATAAATGGAACTGAAAACTGCGTGTCCTTGGTGGAGGTAATAAGAAAAAAACACCAGTGCAGGGTCTCTGCAGAGTGCCAGGGTGATAAGTACTGATAAGTAAGGACTGAATTTGGACTAATGCTGTGTTAAAGATGGAAATTGGCTGAAGTTCTATGAGTATCTTTGAATATTGTAGTTTACCCTGACCAGTTGTCTGATTTTGTAGTGTTTTTACAGCAAATGTACCATAAAATTCCTAAATATTTAAGCAAACATTTGAAAATGTAGTGTCCAAAGCTACTTCAGGCTGTGTTTTTGCATGCAACAAGCATGATGTAATGCTTATTCTCAATCTCTATGCTCTGGCTGTGTGTTGAGCTCAGCTGTGCTTTGAATTTGAACAGGAGAAATGTGCCCAAACCGATTATGGTCTAATCAATGTGATACTCTCAGCAGTTGAATGACTATACTGTACTTCACTCAAGTAACACTCAGTTAATAAAGTACTCACTGCAAAATATTAAAAAAATGACACAATTACAAATAATAATCACAACATGTCAGAAAATGATCAAAGATAACCTATTATACTGCATTGTTAAATATAACCTATACAGTTTCTCAAAATACCAGAGAATGTCCTCCAAAAGCATTTCATCTGGTTGAGAAATCAACATGCACTGTGTGTGCACAAACTCCTTTAATGCGTTCAGAAATTGGTTTTCCCCTTTTCCCACAGTTCGGATAAACTCAAGTGATTTGTCTCTGTAATTACCGCCTTAATTCTGCAGCAGCGGTCTAAAAAAAAAAAAAAACTCTAAAGAGCCTCCTTGGCCTCCTGCAGCAGTGCCATAATATCTAATTTCACTGGTCTTAACATGCAGGTACAGTAAGTGCTAAATGATGTAGACTTGGTCCCCCTGTAAGGAGGAGTGCCCTAACAACTGCAATGAATTTGCAAGAACCCTTGTGAGCTAATTATGTTACATTTCTGGGTAAATTCATCTAAATCAATCAGCCCAAAAAACAATAGCATAGAAGGCTATGTATTTCTTTTGCCCCTGTGCAAAAGCAAAGCAAATTTCCTACTGTCCTTTAAGTGTTATCACAATTTCTTGCATAAAAATAAAGCAGTACACAGCAATCTCTTTACTCCCTGTCAGAAAACATCCTTATTGTTAGTTGTTCTGGGGAGGTGGGATTCTTTATTTTCTAGAAATGCATGTCTTGACTGAATGTGTCATCTTTTAGGAAATTTAGTCACATCATTTGTATTATTTTATTATATCATGTTACATTATATTATTTTATGTTACATTATATCAAACATTAATAATTTAGGAGAGTAGATTTCCCACATCAGGTGAACAACATCCTTTTCATGATAGCTCCATTTAGATCCCACCTGTCATTGCATGTGACAACAGCACACATAGCCACATTTTAGTCTGAGAACAGTTTTTTGTAACGCCTTAATCAGTGCTGTTCTTTGACAGTTTGACACCAAAAGATGTTTTGTTTTTCTTATCAGAAAGTCCTTTTCTACAATCACCTGCTTGTTTTTGTTTCCAAATAGCTTTGATGATAATTATGCTCAACTAAATTTAGCCATCAAAATGCTTCACTGCTCCTTTGAATAAGCCGCATATATCCATTAATGGCAATACACAGTAGGGGCTTACTGGATATTTTCTGTATCCACGGGTGTCCTGTCCATTCATTTTCAAGTTGTATCTATTCCATGTACTCTGATACTTTATTAACCCTCGTAAAGACTTTTAGAGAACTACGTTTTAAACATAATATTTACTCAGAAAATTGAGCACTCACAGTTCTTGGTGCAACATAAAAATAAAAACCATGGATCAAATGCAAAACTCTACTGATTTTTTTTAAAAAATGTGCTTCTTCTGGCTGTTTTGTTGTTTTTGGGGTTTAATGAGGATCACATTCTGTGTGAGAACAGAAGTAAGGCATTTCATATAATGCTTAAATGAGGAAATGGGGCCACAAATACCAGCTGCCTTGATGTTGGGCTATTTTTTCCACCATGATATTAGGGATATCCCAAACAACCTTTTATACATATTTGACACATATTTTTGTGTCTACCTTTTCTATTGTATTTTTCTGTGCTTTCATACTCCTTTGCTGATTTCCACTTTGAATCGTTCAATACATATGGTCAAGGTTAGACTGGGTTACAAATCTATACAGATCAACAAAACAAGGCAAGGAGGGCATAAATAAAACAAATGCACGGGGTGCATGGAGCCTGTTAAACAAGAATTGACAAACCACTATACCTTGTATAATACTCAGACCAACACAGCAAAATGAACATCTGTGCACAACTAATGCACCGCTGTGACATTACAATGATTCAACATCATGGACCGCTACAATGTAACAAAGCACAAGAAAGGAAGCATGGGTGCAGTGTAGCAGTGGTAAGTGAAATGCACACAGCCAAGCAGCAGAAAAACATCACAGGATAAGAAATGAAATAAAACTTTACTCTGTTAGAATAAATAAAGGATGCAGCAGTGTGGGCTGCAACAGTCTCAGGATAACTATCCTTCCAGTCTTTCCAAGGCCAGCTTTACCTAGGCCCTCATTTAGACTTCAGTATGAAGTAGTTATGTTACTTCAGTGCTCAGTAGAAACATTCATAGGAGTGGAAAATAATGGTCTATATGCGACAGAGCAAAGGCATGACATTCGACATACAGTGAAAGTTGCATAGCATGCAACTTCTGATGTATCTCTATCCTTATAATGTGCACTCAGAAATGAGCAACAGTCAACTTTGTATAAAAAGGGCATATAGCATCGTAAATACATTCTGACTGGTGGTAGGCAGCATTATTGGTTAAGCAGCATATCTATTCTGCATGGATGGAGGTCGGCGTTGACGTGCTGCACCTGTCCATCGCTGCTCATTGAGTCCACACCTTTGAAGCTAAAGATGTCTGTCTCTGAATTTGGCTGCATTTCCTCACCTATTGCACTCGCTCTGGCTTATTTTTCATCTGCTGCAATACCTGGTTTCCCTACAACTAATGTATTGGTCAGAAGAAAACTGTTGACCATGAAGTTAATGACTATTTTTAAGGTTAGCTAAACTCACTGTTGGTACCTTTTAAGTGGTGCAACATTACCACCCCAGTAACATAATTTGATGTTCTGCTCTGTCATTTTACTCCCCATAAAAGAAATTCATTCAAAAAATGGCTAAATATTTAGACATTGCAGTTTTGCAGTAACCCAGAGCTTTAGATGATATTTATATAATAAGTATGTTTTTTTATTTTGAGTGGCTAAGAGTTCGTTTTTATTTTTTAATTTTAATTTTTTAAAAGAACATCACTTGCACTAATCTGACATTTAAATCTTTAAATGATCTTTGCTTGTACTCCTGTACTCTGCGTTGTATTACTGCACTTTGACTGCTCATTTATCTTATTTGCACTTCCCCACTGTCATCACACTGAGTTAAAATATGTGACTGTAAGCAGGGGTAATGCTAGGTCAGCAATGATGCGTCAATGTGGAGCCAAGGCATTTTCAATAAAGGCACTCAGGCTAAGGCTTTCAGGGATATCTCTGAGAGAAACTGAAGCATTGCCAGCACCACAGTCTCACAATCACTGAAGTAGTTTCAGCCTGAATGTGAGTGAAAACTCCACGTCATGCCAGTAGGGTGTTGAATGTGTCAAGTATTTATTCAGCCTATCTGACAGAGATTACTTCAGACATGTTTGTTTTATTACATATTCCCAAAAGTTTCACAGTTTCAGGTTGGAGGAATGGATGATGTGAGACAGATAGATAGTAACTTTTGAAATGGGGTGCTTGTGAAAGCCTACAAGAGCTATAGAATTGAAAATAGCATGCATTTTGCAAAGGGATGTACTTACAGGATCTCTATTTATATGTTTTTTTCCACCTCCACTCTATTGCAGTGCAACTGATCGTTTCAACTTTCCATCAAAACAAAGGTGAAGGTATTGTAGCTATTATATTGATGTACAGCTAAAGTGTGTGCTTTCTAATAGACCTATGAAGTCTGGGTCCAACTATTATAATTCCCAAACTGTGAAATAATTACATGGTTTGCTGTGCAGTTAACAGTAGTGTTCCATCTTAGTCCTATAGGCTAAAAAAAGATCACAGACTGGCACATAAAAAGAGACCCAGCAGAGGTTAAGCACTCTCATCCAAACATTTGTATAATTTCTCACTTTTCTGATAAAGCTTTATTGCAGACTACACAATGGTGCAAAATGTATCTTCATTAAATAAATAGCAGATCAAGCACTTTGTTTGTGTACATTTTAAATATGCTTTTGTAATGAAGCCATCCAATGACCACATATAATTGCAAATATATGGAGAGATGCTATAATAAAGCTCCATTAGCAAATCAGGGGTGATTATTGGAAGCAGTGTTGTTAATGGCAAAAAGTATGCAAATTCACAGGGTTATCTGTTAAAGTGCCAGTATTAGCGAGCTCCCATTTAACAAGAGGTAGGGAGGAGAAAAACCACAAATAATCATGGATCATAGCGTGCTCCTACTGGACAGGATTATCAATAGCATGACTGTGATAGTAATTTTAGTCACATTTCTACTAATGTGGTTGCATTACTAAAACCAAAAGTTTTAACAGTCAATTTTTCAATTTGCCTATTATGTCCTGTCATCTTGTGCTCAGACATGCTGCAGGAACATCCTGGAGACAGAATTTGGACAAACTTACAAACAAGCCAATAAATGCAAACATGACAAAATATTATAACGTAAGATGTGGAATTCTGGTAACAGCATGTATCATACAATAATCAACAGGAGCTAGTTTTTCTTTGGCTGCATATCACTAACAGATGTTTACACCACTGGATGTTTATTGTAACAACTGTTTAGAATGGCTAGTTTAACAAACAGCATTGTTTGCTAGGGGAAAAAGAAAATCAGTCTTCATTGGGAAATAACTTCAGCCCAAATGTTCAACATCAATAGATCAACACAATGAATTATTTTTGATATGACTGACGAGCTCTGTGCCAACACACACAGAGAAAGATGTTTCCACTCTGATGACAGGATTAATGCTAAACATAAACATGGATATGGCCAATGAAGGACACTTGTAGGAGAATCCTGTTCAACATGTTAGTATTCATATTGGAAATTTAATTAGCTATTACAAGATAGCATATTTTGTCCTACTTTGCATGCAGGGAGATGTCACATTGTCCTTTCACATCGTAAAATGGTAATACAAATTAAATTAACATCATAATATTGCAAGGGCAATTTCAACATCCTATTCATAGCATTTGTTATTTTTACCCAGTGGCAGGGCTAAACACATCTCAGATGTCTGATGTGTCTGAGAAAAAAATTGTATGCAACAAGGAAAAAAGTGTGATTTCATACATTTTGAGCCACATTTTTGCCCTAATTTTCCCTAACTCCCAGCAAAGGTTTGGAAAGGACAACAAAGATGTCCAGCTTTTCAGCTCAAAGCTCTGGCAGGAGCCAGATGACAAGGACAGAGAGCCACCAAGTTGCCTCTCAGGCTGTCTGACTAAGAGGAATCATCTTATCACTGTACTTCAACAGCTCATATGAAAACAGCTTTCAGAAATGTTTAAGGGGATTATGGCTCAGAAATAACATGTCTTTGAAATCTGTCATTTTAATCCTATAAGTAATAATAACATAGGTTGTAACAAGGTGATTCACAGTGCACGTAACAGCACTTTAACAGAAAAATAACTGAATAGCATAAAGTAAGCTAAAATGGAAAATGTAATTACACGTAGTTAATTAGAAGCTGAAGATAAACTGCAGTATAAGAAGACTGCAGTTTAGAAGACTAAAAAGACTTTTTAAAAAGAAACAACAGGTCAAGGACAGCAGTGAAAGAACCTGCAAGAAAAACATAGAATAAGATGTTGCTCGAAGAAATGTAAAAGTGCCAATGTTACACAGACGGCAAGTTCGGCAAGCATATGAAAGAGGCTTCACAGTTTGCTGGCATTATATATAAGCATGAAGGCAAAGTCACCTTTAGTTACTTTCCTTGACCCACAATTGATCAAAAAAAATTTGCTAAAAATAAAATACAGGTAATAGAAAGTGGGAAAACTCTGGGTTCCATCTTTATTCTCCCACTATATTTTCTGATTCCAATATGATGCCGCAGGGAGACTGGATGGTAAACATGTTCCAAATTTATACTGTGGATTGGGAGGTTTGATAAGCACAAGAGCTTTTACCTTTTATCTGATTGTTCCTATACAACTTAAAGGCACTCTGATGTTGTTTATATGTTTTTGGATTTCAAAAGCATATTGCACTTGTGTTTATATATGTCCAAAAAAAACGAAAACAGTAAGTTAAAACTAAAAGTGACAGTGGTGGAAATGGAAAATCATGTGGTTTGCAGTGAGCAGAGCAAAACCCAGAAAAGTAAAGAATTGCTTGACTACACCAGCTCTTCCTCTCAGCGCTTGAACAGAGTAAGCTTGTCAGGAGTGAACAGTCTCATCTGTTGACTGCCTCTCTCCACCTCACTGCCACCTTGTTTAGCCTGATCCGCCAATCTCCAGCAAGCTAATGCAAGATGACACTTTGTCACCAGAATCCTAAACTCTACCCACAATACAATTTGTCATTACATTCAGGAGCCCATGACATTCATAAGATCTTCTCTGTCAGCATCAGTTTCAGTCTTATTTTAAGAGGTCTGAGCTCTGGTATTTTCACTAACAGATGCTCAAACAGTGTCCCCAAGGTTCATTGCCACTGAGAGTGGCCATGGCCCTGACTAACAGCTGGTCATATTCATAACATGATATCTACATTTCTTCTCCAACCTTAGGTTTGCTCCAGAATAAAATGCTAATTTTAAAACATACAAACAAAAACCGACCTATTTTCTCTCTTATGTGAATTTAATGCGCTATGAAAATGATTCATTTACATACATCAACACATGCAATTATTATTGTAGATTGATTCTTGCTGTATATGTTTCTGACCTATGAGGCTGAAAGTTTGTAACAGTCCGCTCCAATCAAGGTGACGTCTGTCTAATTTGGCCCTAAAGGCAGAAATGAAATATAGGTGTAATGGAGCGTTTATGAGTACTAATTCCTCAAGGAAGCAAAGTAAATTAGGGACCAGGGCATTACCATTTCAGCTCTTGACCTAGCCACCATTATACTAACATTTACATTGTGTTTCTCTGTATAGTATGAGAAATGTGAAGTTTTTAATTGAAGGTTGATGTAACCTTTTCATTTGTAAGGTTGGGCAATCAGTCTTAATGTAGGGAGTGCAATGCTCGGTTAACCTACTCAGGTTACATCACATCTAATATATCTGCCGTTTGCAGTCTGCTTGCATTAGAATAGCAAAGTAATGAAGTGAACATAGAACCCAATTAAAAGTTGACTGCAAATCTGTATGTAAAAAAGGTCAGCAATGTGTCATACTGTACATATTAACCAAATTAACCTTGTCAAGTTCAATTAGCTTGAAAATATAAACACAAATATAACAAATATAACCAAATGAAATCAATGTGAATTTAAAAGATGAAGCCGCAACCCTCTGTAAGTTACTGCTTCCCACGGCGAGGCCTGCTAGTGATTAATCCTTCTATTTTTAGATCATATTTCTTAATTTTTTTAATGCACAAGGCAGACGGCAGCTCTGCCAACATAAATACTTTGTCAGCAACTTGATTGCGTTTACATGGTAGAGTGAAGCCAAAGCAGGAGGAAATTAGCGAGCTCAACCATGGGCTGTGCTGAACTAACAGGCACTTGCCATGTGAGTAGACTTCTAAAAAAATTAACATCTTAAGAATATCTTTTTTTTTTTCTTAACATGTCCTGGAATTGCCACTCACCATGTTTGTTTTATATAGTATCTTTTCACCACCTTTAATTTTTTTTTTCAAACACAAGCCATTTTCTAAGAAAAAATATCATAACAGGAAAAGAAAACAGGATGATGAGAACTTTATACAACAGCAGATGTTCAGTGTTACCACCTAAGTTCCCCAATTGGATACTGTTGTACAGTAGATATCCAGTTGTGATGTTCAGGTCATCTGAACAGAAAATTACTTTGCAGTTTGTAATTTAGGAGAACAGTAAACATGCGTTTGTTTTGCCCATTTTTTGAAACTAATAAGTACATGTTTTCATTTTATTTTTGAATACCTGCTGTTTTCCAGGGTGCGTCTCAGTCACCCACAGGCAACTTTTTCCTTATAGTAAAATGACTAACTAGTCAGTCATGACGGAAGCTGGAAGCTGAAAACTTAGTTAGTGGGACAATAAAGACGTCTTTGCTTTGAGATTTAGAAGGGTTGCTGAGAAAATATGTACCAGTGATTTCTCAGTTTTTAGTGGATCATTTTACCTCTGGTGTATTTCCATTACCAAACGTGGCTCCTCTGGGAAAATCTCAAGGTGACATAACCACACATAGGCATAGGCTTTTTCTTTCATATGTATGGTTGTTGATGAACATATTTATTCCTCATGTGATCAAATGTATTATAAAATATTTATTATTGATTGCTTTAATAATAAAAATACATCACATCGTCTTTAGTATAGCCCACATTCACAAATAATATTAGAACTGGGATTTTTATTTTAAGTTGTACTGCAGTGTATAGTTCTGTTATGGAAAATGTTTTACCTTAAATTCTTGTTTTAGATTGACTGAGCAATTTAATCCAGGGACAGAAAACCACCAATTTGACCACTAAAATATAACATCTCCAAAATTAAATAAATCAAACTTCACAAAAACAGCGGTGACCCATGAAAATCTAAATCAAATAATAAAAGCCCAACTTAAATTGTGAGTTTGGATCATAGCGTTACGAACACAACAGTTGTGTGAGGCTGATTCATATAATATCCCCCTCTCTGTGGCTTCAAAGTCCCGCTGACACAGCAGCTGTGAGCAATACATATGCGTCAGTGCGTGTGTATGTATGCAAGCTACTGCTTGCATGTGTGTGTCTATGCAGGTGGTAAGAGGGAGGGACACCAATGCCTGTGAGCTGAATAACAAATCTACCATACTGCACACCTGAGGAGCTGTCACTGTCATAATCAGTCGTTTATAATGCCTGGCAGAAGGGGGACAGGAGTCGAGAGGAGGAAATGAGGACACAGTTGGTATCAAAGCTCTGTCTGTATTATGTCCTTTTCTTCTTATCCTCTCTATTGCTCCATGCAGATTTGAAAAGATGAGAGCTTTTTTAATTTTCCCTCTACACTCAAATTTTCTTCAAGTCATTGCTTGGTTTTCTCTTATCCACTTGCCACAGATGTCTCATATGGAAAGCTTGTGAGCCAGCTCTACTTCCTCTCTGCCTTCATCTGGCCTCCTTCTTTACACCCTGTCTGGCCCAGCAGGTTTGTGTCCGGACACCTCCTCAAGAGAGCTCAAGGTGACACATGGTTCCTCAGGCACAGATGAGTGGTTGTGTCCCCAGGCCTCTTGATGATTGCCATTTGGCCCTCTCACTTTTCCCCCTCTATAACCATATTAGAGTCCCTGAACAGTGGGTACAAACACCCCCCTAGAGCCTTTTGTTGTTTCAGCGCGACGCTAATCTATGGTTCTGCTGTGAGGGCCACAGGAGCGGCAGGTTGACTCACTTCCAGCTCACTGACACAATCGCTCACTGCTTGTATTGGTGGTGCTGGGTGTGTGTATGTGTGTGTGTGTTTGCGTGGGGGGAGGGGAGGAGGCCGGAACCGTGCCTGTTAGACAGCCCTGGCTGATATTTTTTGCAGGGTCAGCAGAGACCTGGCCAAGCCAGCGTCATGGAAAAGTAAATCAATGAAACCCAATTAGAAACTGAGAAAGGTGAGAGAGGAATTGAGCACCTAAAAAAAGCACAGACTCAGACAAAATGTGATCCTAAAGACTTTTTGTGAAAATACCTGAGAGTAAAAAAATATTTGCCACATGGAAGAGTATTTTATGTTTAACTATGCAAAACCTAATATTAAAAGCAAAGGATCTGAAGACAGCTTCACTCAGCATTCAGTTTCAAAAGAATTGTGTGGGACATTGGGTGTTTTGGAGTTGTGTGGATTGTGTGACTTACACTAATGCATCATTCTGCTTCATTTTAACAAAGTAAAGCTCTTTTGATATCATAGTTTTCATAAACACTGGGAAACTAAAAACCATTCACTTCAGACCTTTTGCTGTGTCCTACTGACCCTTTGATATTAGTCTTGCTGAAATTCCCAGCGGGTAAACAGAACAGTCATGTGTCTGTGTGGAGGGTGAGAATAAAGGCAATATGTCTCATGATCACCTCCTGAGGGAGCCAAATGAGGCACCCTTTGCTCTGAGCAACCTGCTGCTAACATCTGCTGTTTAGGCTGCAAATATCCTTCTAAATTAAATAAATTCTGTCTCCTTATTGACTGAACCATTGTCGTGGTCGTAACTTCAAATAAAACACTAGATCACATTCAAATAGTCCATGTTTATAGTGTTAAGCAATGGTTAGCCAGTGGTGGAAGGTTTGCTACTGTTTGCAGTTCAGACAGTATTACTACAGACAGTATCGATGAACTTTAAATGCTCTATATTGCTGGTATAGAGAAGTTTTACTTTTCAGCATTTACCTGATTCTAAAAAAAAAATGCAGCATCATTTTTTAAATTAAGGAAACAAACACAGTATCTTAAGCATTTGATAACCTGCTGACTGCTAATGAGCTGTGGCAATAACATTATGTGCAAGATAATAATCCTGTTCACATTGACAGAGAAATATAATAAATCCTAATACCCACTGGCAAGTATTTTGGACAAGGTACTATGGCATAAACTGTATCTTATGCCAAATCAATGACATTTTCAGCATATTGTTCTCAATAATTTTGTTTTTTTAGGAGGATTGTCATATATTATGTTTCTATATTACATGTCTTTGATATATACTGTATAACTATATACCATCATGATATAGAAAACTTACAGTAGTACGGTATCTTCATTTATTATCATGGCATATTAACCAGCTTGCCTTTTATCATAATTTTCATCGTGGCTTTAAACCTTTTATTGAAAACACCATACCACTTTATGTAATCTGACAAACTCTTAGAGCAAGCAAGCCCTTTCCCACCTTCCTAAGCCCATAGTTATTATTAACACATTTTTATAATCAGGCTTCTTCACCATTTGCACAAAAGCAATCTAATAAATGTGAAAACTAAATTCCCCCAGCTGAAAATGTTAAGATAACAAAAAAAAAAAAAAATCAAGCATTTATTGAAGAAACCTCTAATTTCATTACCCCTGTGATTACAAAAAACAGTGTCTCCTTCCCTGACTGCTTCTGAAATTAAACTCTTGAAGCTCGGTGTGAGACAGAGGAGGGTGCAAGGGTGGATCAGCAGCAGCAACTGCCTTCATATAAATCCATCCAGGTCCCTGTTCCCAGACAGGCTTTTGGTCCACTCCTAAATCAGACAGGGCAGGCTGTCACAGCCAGAGACCTTGTCTTCTTGCAGATCAATAGTGATAAGGGAAATAAATTTCAAGCCACGAATACACCAAAGAAACACTCAGGTTGCAAAGAGCTGCACTGGAATAAGTACTGCATTTGGAATATTACAGGGGGAATTTTGCACAATGAAAACTTTAATGATTTGGTTTACTTTTTTCTGCAATTGTTTGAAGTAATGTGGAATATGGCTGTGCACTTATTATAAAATTATATATACCTCAAAAATGTTTTGAGCTAGTAGGCTTACTTGTTAGTGCAAACTGATTGTGTGTGTGTGGGAGAACTCTGAGAGAGAGAGCGTGAGAGAGAGAGAGAAAGAGAGGGTGTATGCTTGTGCATGTTTCAGACCTGTCATGCATGGAAGACAAAGCTATTTTATTAAAGAAAATTAAAGAGTCTAGTGTTTTCTCTTTGAACTGCAGCTTCCTCCCCCAAAGACATGCAGCTTAGGTTAATTTGTGACTCTAAATGGCCCGTAGGTGTGAATTTTGAGTGTGCATGTTTATCTGACTCTATATATCAGCCCTCTGATAAACTGGCAATCTGGCCAGGGTGTATGGGATTGGCTGCAGCCCCCCTGCAACTCTACAGGATAAGCAGTATAGATAATGGATGAAAAGTAAAGGTGCAGATAGCAATTCCGTGGACGTTTTTATAATTCAAACTACAATTTAGCTCAAACCACCATTGTGCCTGAGTACAGCCTCATAGAGCCGCTAGTGTGTCTGTAGACTCAGTAGTCTAAATGAACTGGAGTTCCACTAGTGTGTACTGTCATATAATATCCGTATATCAGTATGTACATGTATATGGTAAGCTACATACGTGATCCAGATTAATAACCCATTGCATACTGTTTTGTTTAAAATAAATTCAGTCATTTTTTTGAATACTTACATTCTTATGAATTGCAATAATGAACAATTGAGAAAAAACAGGAAACTAAGGTGTTAGACATGGTATGTTTGACAGAAAATACAGAACAGCAAGTGGACAGTAAATAATTGAGACAACTGCTTTTTTGCACATATGTATCATTACAAATCAATAGCCACCCTTTTCTTGCATCACTAACTAAATATGCTTTTTTCTCTCATTGGGTTGCTCTGGAGTTCAACGCAATTTGCCTTAATCAGGCAATCAATCACTATTAGATCAGTGTGCCACACCAGGACACAGCAGGCAGATGTGGCTCCCAGCAAAAACTACAATCCCTAAATTAAGGCAGACACACACTTGTATGGGCCCCGTGACTCAGTAGACACTGCCAGAGCTGCCGCTAAAGCTTGCAAAGCAGTATTTTGCCTTTATTTGTCAACAATAGGATGGCACCAAGCTGCTTTACTGACATGTCTTTTCACAAGAAATTACAGAGAAAACACTGTGGAAATGTTCTTGCATGTCTCTGTCACTTTGCATATAATACAATATAATCAGATCCTTTTTAAAGTTAAAAATTTCAATAACATAATCATGCATTTTTTTTTTGTCTAAAACAGATCATACACTATATTCACAGACGATGAAAACTAACTTCAATTAACCAGATAAGATGCCAAATGCACAGTTTAGCTACTCACCATGCAATTACACATATGTGTGTATGTGTACCCTAATACATGCATGACTCTATTTGCCTCCATTGTTCAAATGATATAAAAGACAGAATGAGCCAATTTTCTATGAGAGGAGAATAATCAGAGCATTACTGTGGTCCTTAGAGATCCTTTATTGAATGCATCACAATGAAGCTTGATTGGAACTGATAATGGCTTTGAAGACTAGGTTGCTCCTTTCCACTCACTAATTTGTTCCAAAGCAACCTCTGACATGAATGAGACAGCCGATGACAAGATAATTAACCAACTGTTGAAAGGGGTCAAAATGTGTGTGTTTATAGCAGAGGAGAATATATTCTCCCTTACTGATTGAATGCTGAGGCTCAGTGTCATTTCAATATGCTGCGTCTGTGTCTCGGTCAATTTACACAAGCAGCCAATAAATTCTAAAGAAATAGGTTTTATGCATGTGTGTCACTGAACACTGTATATTTCTATATTTGGCTTTAACTAGAAATAACTGAGCTCTGCATTACAGTATGTGGGAGCGAAGAGTGAACCGTATGATATTCCTGTATCAACACAAAGTCAGCATGAAGAAGTGCTGCAGATGTGAAAGTGCTGCTGACCTCGTTCATTTTTCTTCCAGTGCCATCAAGGCCACCATGCTGCAATGCTCTACGCTGCATCCAATTGTGCAGAGTAAAAGGTGTGGAATGAAGGGCTCCTGCAGGCCGCCAGCCCTCGGACACCTCCGCTTATGAGAGTCAACTGCACTGTCAGCACTATGACCAGCATGCATCGCACAGCTCCCTCACACATGCCTACAAAACATTATCTGTCTACACAGAGACAGCATGAGAATATATTAACCACAAACTACATAGGAACCTTAATGGTAAATTTCTCCTCTGATTGCACAGGTTAAATCATGCCAAATTCAGGTATAGGCTGCACACAGAGTTCTCAGGGGTCTCAGATTGGTCTTATGAATCATGCAACATGATATTGTGTGATTGAATGCACCAAGTCCAAATTGGATTCCCACTAACGCCTCCTCCCCTTGCTGCCTAGACAAGTACTGATGAAAGATAACCGCCTCTGCATTAATCAAAGAGATGGAGCATTTTGATCCCACTCTCAATTAGATTAGATTACATAAATTTAACAATTTGTACAAAATGCGATATCAATTATCAACAGGTCATTCAGTTTAATCTCCTGCCCAATGCTGCCACTGCAAACAAAAGAAGTGCACATAGGATCGGACTGCCTATGGTAAAAACACAACTTTGTCATGTTTCTCAAAGCTGTGAGAACAAATGGCGGTGCAAAACCATGACCACAATAGACTTTTTGATAATCTAGGTGTGTTACAGCATCTTAATTTTGTTACAGTTTCTTTGTTCTTTTGATTGCATTCATTTTCACCAAAGAGGCATTCTAATTATTTTAATACATGGATGATCAGGCATACTAATCGATGACAGGAGTCACTTAGTGACATGAGTCACTTATTACAAGAAGTGAGCGTTTTCAAAGACTATTCAGTCCTATCTTAATTCTTCCTCTGTGATTGTATGTGTGTGCTGATTGTAAGTGTCATGTGATAGTGACTATTTAAGATTACAACTCACTCTCTCAGGAATGGATGGTTTGATTTGTAAGGAGGAGGGGAACAGAATTGCTCTCATCACAGACTCACCAGTACCTCAAAATGCCAGTAACTTGGAAAACAGCAGATTGCCCAGGAGGAGGTGAACCAAAAGTCTGCCCTTGTTTATTATTAGGAAATAGAATGAGTATCTTGCTCATACACCAGACTCAAATATCTTTGTGTCACAGATGCAATCTATTCCATAGAGTCATCTTTTGATAGCTAATTAAGTGTCAGTAACACAACTGAGGTAATTTAACCTTCATCAGGCTGTATCACATGAGAAGATAATGTAAGGGAATTATTCATCGCATATTTTAGTGAAACATGAAAAAAGTTTCACTTATGAATTCTACACTTAAGTGAAGACAAATGAATAAAATACAAAATTCAAAATTTCCTAAGTGATGGAGTCATTTGTGGAGCAGTGAGCAGAGAGTGAGTCTATATATAAATATATATATATGTCTGAGATAGGGAAACACACACACACATACAGTTGTAGCGCCTATGAACTGACAATTAATAATTCCTAAGATCCACTGTGCAGTAAACAGCAATTATCAAAGGGCAATGTGATCAAACTCTCCCACCTAATGATCAATAGAGTTTGGCCTACTGTTTATGCTGAGGTTGAGGCTGAGAGACAGCTGACTGAATCCCCAATTAGTGATGCCTATGACATTCAAAAAGCATTTTTCTCAGGGGAGTCTGGAGCTAATAACAATAGAATTTAAATTAAAAACAATATAGATGGTCATGTAACCCTGTGTAACACATTACCATTTGATAACTTTACAACATTACATTCTTATCCTAAATACCTGTAAATGAACTACATTGTAGTCTTAATTTTGATAAGCTGTATTTACATTGTAGTATACAGGAATGTTGGTTTTGATTATTTGCTCGTTTTTGTATTTTTAAGTCAGTCTCAGAGTGAGACTTATCATTTACATATAATGTGCATGAATAAGTGAAAAACCAGCCAATAAACAAATAAATGGTGACCTCAACCAGAGCTATCTGAAATGATAAGGCACTTTCTTTCAGACTAAGGAAGTAACAATATATTAAATATCACATCAAAATGTATTATATTTTATCATAAAATTTAAATTTAAAAATGAATTTGATTTTATGTATCAAAAAGAAAGGGGGAAGAGCAGAAAAAAGAATGCAATACAAATCCAAAAAAAAAAAAAAAAAATCTTCAGAGAATAAACAGAGCTGTTAGTTTCTGAGTGGATATTATAACGCCCTGCTGTTGGTGGTGATAGTTTCTGTAACATAGGTGACCAGGCTCAGTCCCAGCATTGAAATTGGCTGTGTGACCAGTAGGGAGAGACAGTGAGATGGGCGGTTTATAGACTAGTAGCCGGGGCGCTTTTTGTTGTTGTGTCGGACTGGATGGGGAGGGAGCAGCAGCCTCAGTACCAGGCAGTGCTCAGACCAGGCAGATAGAGGAGGAGGCTGCTACATGCTGCCACCGCCGCCACCGCTCGGGCTTTTGTCGTAGAGGGACGTGTTTCACCGCGGCCACACTTGAGCAAGAAGGATATTCTTTTTTTTTTTTGGTTTTTCCTCCTTTCTTTTTTTCCTTTTTCTTTTTGTTTTTTCCTTTTTTCCCACACGGATTCCAAAGGGGGAAATTAAGCAGTTGCTGGCGTACAAATGTACTCACTACACGAGGGCAGCGGTCTGCTACTGCTGGCGGTCTTGGCTGGACTGCAGGTAATGTAATGTCAGAGCGGTTTGGAGCGGAGTTACACCGGACACTTCAGGTTTGTTTGCTCCGTTAGCGGTGCTGCTTGTTGAGTTAGGAGTCCGGTTCGAGCTGCTGTCATCCCAACATCCACTACACAAGGGATGCTGCTTGTAAAAAAAAAAAAAATACCGCTGTGTGTATCAAAAACATTACGATAAAGTAGGTCTAACACGGGCTTCTCGGTGCAATTAGTAGCTAACGGTGCTTTTCGTTCGAGGCTCACACGAGACAAACAAATAGAAAATAGATACACTGCGAATTAGGTTTTTCGCTGACGTCGTCTAATTTCAGAGTTCGTATAAACGAATCTTTTATTGTTGGGTAGCTGGGCGATAGGGCCTCCATTAACCCAGTTCTCTCTCGGTTATATTTAGTTTAGGTTTAATATTTATGTAGATTGCTGCAGCGTGTCCCTGTCCGCCGGCGACTTAATTGCCTCTGTGTTAAAAGCCGTTATGAGCAAACAATGAAAAGTAGAGCCCACAGTAAATATCTGTGGTAGTGCAGGTTGTGTATAGGCAACAGTTATAATTGTTGTTCAGTTGTAAAAGGATGGGAGCTGTAGGTGTAACAGAGTATTTTAGTCATTTCATTTAATTTCTTGAGCGTGTGGCCACTTTATTGTTTTGTGTGTGTGTGTGTGTGCAATAGGAAAATAGGAACTAAATAATGCAGTTTTCGCAGCAGAAGTAGTCTGGTTGTTGCAGGGGATTGGAGCCTGCTTTAATACTTAAACCCAGACTATTGTACATCCTGGTGCCGTTGTTATAACGTGCTAGAATTCCAGCTCTGCTCCTCCCCCCTTCTGCAAGCATTTGCCATTTAAATTCCTCTGATAAAGAATGGCAAGTGGCACGGATACCCACAATGCTCTTTTTCAGCAGGGCGCCTCTCGTTTTACATTCTTTTGAGAGTACATCCAAAAGAAATAAGGCCAGGCCTCTGGTCCCTAGTCCTAGGAGCTGAATCAATGCTGAGGTTGTGTGATAGAGTATTTGGACATGCCTAGGCACCAGAGCTTTTTCTTCAGTTATGCTCTGCTTGCGATTTCTCACTGTTAGTGATTTTTTTTCTTTCTTGCTGAATTCACGCTTTATGGAAGCTCATGCCCCAGTGATTCACAGTTTTATTTTTTTTCTTTGCAACATCCTCATTATTCACTACATCTTTTGTGTTTACACTCTAAGCACAGTTATTCCTTTTAAAACGAGGAGAGAAAAAAGCACTATATTGATCACAGTCAGACTTGCAGTTGCTTTAGACATCAGCAATTGTTATTTCTTGTTTATTCAGACATTCACACCCAAATGTTTATTCCCCCAGCAGTGGATCGTTAGGATTTTACTTTTTATTCCCTATTCCTGTACTTCAAAGTGGAGTGTTTGTTCAGAGCAGTGTGTTGATCAGAGGGGCCGAGCAAGAACGTTGGTTATAACCCTACCCTCTGCCTGGGCCCCTCCAGGGGGACAAATGGAGCTTGTTCTTGCCTAGCCATGCTTTTTGGCTAATGCTTAACCCTTTTGGCCTCATTATCCTAATTGCAGTCCCCGCTATAAAAACAACAGATGCTTTTATACAACTGTGGGGACTTCCGAACGTGACCAAGAGGTTTTGGAGGCAACAGAGTACAATTCTGAAGATTGATTTATGACTCATTGTAGCTCTCCTCTCTCTCTTTCTCTCTCTCTCTCTCCACCATCACAGATTGCAGCAGAGGGCAGAGGCACCCCACCATGCAGGCCAGGCTTCTCTGAAGATGTATACAAGGTTGTGGTGCCAGATATCACAGAGAAAGGACAGCCCCTTTTCAGTGGTGAGTGGTGAAATATTCCTTGTGCTTTTCTGTGGTGGATGCTTGTTATGTCTGTGTTTGAGTATGTGTATGTGTTGGCATGTGCCTCAGTTGTGCGTGCTTGCCTCCATGTGTTACATTGCAGGAAGGATCAGAAGAAGCCAGACATATTTAAACAATTAGCTTTGGTGTAGCTGTGTGGTATTGCAAGTCATGTAGTTTGCCTTGTAAACGAGCAGAAATGTGGTTCAACTTTATATAGCTCCTGTCCATTTTGCTTACGTGATGTTTTTTCTTTCAAAGCAGACACAAACATAAGCAGATTGTTACTTAAGAGCTAGATTATACACATTATGGCTAAACAGTTTCTCTTTTTGCAATTTGCATTTCGTTGACACGAATAATAACTGCTGGGTTTATCATTAAAAGTAGGAAAACTTTGTTGATTGCACTGGGGACACAATGCAATGAATAAAAATCAATTACAGCCATTTAAATATGTATGTGACTTTAAGCAAGCATCTCAGCTATTAAACATTCCATGTCTTGTGCTCATGCATTTATTATTTCCATTATCATATGCCATTATTTTATATTTGTATTTTATAATTTAGGATCAATTCAGTACAAATTTCAAAGTCCTGTTAGAATCTAATGGTAATGTGTCCAGTTACAGTCCACCACTGCTAAGTCCACTCAGTAATAATATTTACAGAAATTTAAATATCTTTCAGAATGTTTGTTAGAGCAGTAGTCTTTTTGTCAGAAGCCCAGTTGTAGTTTTTATTTCTAAAATATAACCTGGTGTAGAAAAAGGTGTGGATAATGTTTTATTTTCTACAGTAATCCATTACATTGCAGCAGGCATGACCAATACTGCCTCTTTGGAGTCTAATATTGGCAAAATGAGGATGCAGCTACCGTGAAACGGTACGCATGCCTACAGACGGTAATAAAAACTGTAATATATCACCAGTGTGCTATTAGAGAGGTTAGAGCCTTGAGGTCATTTGGACCAGAAAACATTCTCACTTGTGTTGGATTTCACAGTGTGTGCCTAAAACTCGCATACTGCCGCTGGTGTGAGTCAGAGAGGTGGAGGGGGAGGTAGCAATGAGAGAGAAGAAAGGGTAAAGGGAAGAGAGTGCTTAGATGGGTGTGTACAGCTTTCACTGGGCTTTAGCTTGTGCACAAGTTTTTGTTTGATCCTGCAGGTGATGGATTTCCCTCTGTTGGTTTGAGGATGAGCCGTGACTGGGGGTAATCAGGTTCCCTTTTGTCTGCCCTCGGCACTACCCCTTCTCCTCTTTTCTCTGTCTTCCCCTCCCCCAGTGAGTTGTTGCTCTGTGGAGATTTCCTTGACAGAGAGGGGCACTCCTGTGTCATTGTAATGCAGCAGAGCTCAGCAGCGTGGGATGGTGTTAATGAAACTGCTTTCTCTAATGAAAAGCTCCTGTGGCATGTTATGAAAGACAAAGCCCCCACAGTGTGAAGAGTATGCCCAAAGTTTTTCAACTTTGCTTTCACCATTGTGGTTTAGAATATTGTTTTTGACCAGGAGCTGAGGTGCTTTTCAAATTGAGGCTTCTTTAGCTGCATGTAACAGGCTAATGCTTTATGTTTCCTTGCATTTCATTAACAATGTTAATTGGACCCTTAAATAGTGAATAAAAAGCCTGTACCGGAAAATCAGAACATGTTCCAACAGAACACATTGGCTTTGTCATGCTATAAATAACCAAGTCAGCGAATTCTAGTATGCACAGGCTTCTCCTTACTGTTACTGATGAGTGGTCTGTCATGGTAGTCAGCTTATTTGAAATAGGATCTGTGTGAGTATCAATATAATATTATCTGTAAATTTTGTAAGATGTCAGTAATACGACTTATTTGTCCATAGTCTGGTGCTTTTGATTGCAAAAATGTATAAAACACAGTGTGAGTGAGTCATATCTGCAGCGTCTTTGTCTCATCTAATTGCAGTATTCCAGCCTCTTCTTTGCCATTGATTGAGAGAATACACACCCTGAGACTTGTAAAGGTTGGAAATGGTTACAGTTCACATGTAAACAGCAGGCATTGTACTAAATTAAAAGACATCCTGTGGATTTGATGAAGGCAGTTGTGGCCAGCCAGTTAACATAGTTATTTGATTGTAAGATTTAATCACATTCTTGTTAGCTGGCTAAGTGATATCCCATTGATTTTCAATAGGTTTCTTAAAATGCATTTCTTTAAAGTAACTTGGCAGACAAGCACAGAGAAAGCAGGAAGGGCAATTATTCCTCTCTGAGAATTCCTCTCTAGTGGTCCATTAAAGGAAGGCTATGCTCATTGTATGCAGATGCAAAACCATATTGAAAAAGGAAGGTTAGGGCCCTATGACCTTGCTTTTAAGGTTCCGAATGTTTGCTCTGCCCTGATACTGAGTCCAGCAGAATAACCAAACATAGTTATTCATTATCAGATGAAAGCAGCTAAAGTCTTCAAACATCTCTGCAGTGTTTCCTCTTATCTTGTTTAGTTTAAATTGCATTTAATTTAAGGTAGGATGTGGCTGCGGGTGGTTTGCTCCTGGGTGTCTAATGGAATTCTGGTGGCTTTGGAGAGCTGACACACTTAGTGTAGTTTTTTTTCCAGATGAGGCCTTTACAGCAGGGTGGCAAAGTGAGTCAGTCAGAGCATTATTCAGCAGAGGTTTCCCTCCCTAAAAACTGGGTTAATGAAAAGCCCAAAAGCCTAATTGAGCTTAATACACTCTCTTATGCTGCTGTTCTGCCTTTCCTACCCCCAACCATCTATTGTGCTTTCATTTTTCTTTCCTCCACCCCTTAGCCCTGTGTTTTACTTCTTTTCTTGACAATTATGCAAGCTGCAGTGATGAAAGAGAAGCATGTTTATTGTGGGCTTTAGCCTTGGTTCAAGTGCTTTAAATGTGAGGATGTCAAGAGGGTCCAGTGAAATGGCTCCATAGATGAGTTGGGCGAGAGATTTACAGTTGACCAGTTTAATAATGTGACTGAAACAATTAGCGTTAGCGTTAATGTCAGCAATGAGAACATGAACTCGAAACCTCTCTTGGGCCAAATACATCTCAGTTTTTACCTAATCTATCATTTGGGGTAATTACGTCTCATTGCTGTGTTTGTTTAAGGCAAAGCTTTGGACAAGAAAAACATTGTATTCATGTTGTACTGGTTCTCTGCGCTCTGTTAAAATTTTGTTGGCCTTGGGTACAGCTGGGGCCACTCAGATGTGTTTAAGGGGCCCCAGTGTTTGGTGAGACATGACCTTGCTTGACCCTCTCCTGTAAACTGGGCCAAGTGCTCAGGAACATACTCAACACTTTTTCCTGCGCTCAGATTGGGAATCAGGCTGAAGGGAATTTCCTGGTGATATATAGATGAATTGAACACCAGGCAAAAAGGTGCTTTTGGACCAAAGGAACCTTTTCATTGTTCTTAGAACATTTGGTGGAAGGTCCCACTTAGCTGTTTGTCCGTACCCCAGGAACTGAAAACTATGATATAGTTCTTAGAATGATGTTTTGGGGGACTTTTGTACTTCAGAGTAGGTACCTTTTCCAGCACAGTAGGAACCATAAGTAATGTACATTTATTTGGTTTTGTCAAACACTTTCTTAAATACTTAAGCTAATGCTGCACTGGCAATCTGCATTTTTAAAAGTTAACTTTAGTAGTGTAAACATCAGTTTTGGGCATGGAAACAAACTCACACAGACTGACGCTGTCTGGGCTGCCTACCTCAGAAATTTCTGAGAGATCTTGATGAATCAAAGCAGAATGTGAAATTTTTCATTAGCGTTGTTGAATGCTGTGCAGAAGTGAAGTTGCTATACCAGCCATCAGGCTTATGGCTTACGTTACTTCAAAGTTCCCACTGGCAGGTTAAATAGCAACAGAAAAAAGACGTTTAAGGACCCACCACTAGGGAGGCCACAAAAGATTGGGCAACCCTTCCTCAGGATGTTCTGAACTATGGAACTGATCATTCACTGCTTGGAGAAAGACAAAGCCAGATTTCACATATTTAGGATTTTAGGGAGTCAACATAGTAAGTTTCTTCCGGTTTTCTTTATAGAAGCATGATGTGCAGCCTACTATGGTGCTTGCAGTATAGGCAAAGAACTGTAAGGGACTGTCCACTTCGATACCAATACCTGCCTAAGTATCTCAATACCAATACTTAAAAGATACCATTGAAAAAACTAAACCATCAGGAAAAGTAAAGGATTTATAGATGACAGAACATGAAATTTGAAAGTTCACTTGTCACACTCTATTGAATTGAGAAATGTTATCATCACATTTGCTAATCCCCACCCTGTCGCTCTTTAAATGATTTATACTCGGCACATTTGTCGGAAAGTTGCTTTGAAAAGTTGGATTTGTTGGCTCTATTGATTTGTGTAGGTTTGAAACATCTTTTACCGTGTGGCTTTGCAGCGTTCATGGGCTTGCCCTGACTGTCGGCTACATAAGTGAAATAATGCCGCATTTCACTTCATGTGTCTGCTTTGCCTGCAAGCCGTAGACAGTGAGAAAGTTGCTGCCATGCCTTTTTTTACCATGAAAGTTGCCTGCAGCTTACAGAGAGAAGCAGGAGAGAGAAAAAAACACGCCCACTCGGCCTGGAGTAAATCAGAGTGCTGCACACACACAGCGCTGCCCACTGTCACACAGCAACGTAACTTCGGATATATGGCTCTTATTAAAGCTCTTGTATTGATACTAAAACAAGTTATTCTATCGTTTTTAACTGCAGTGTATCGCGATACCTTTCTAGTATTGATACACCGTGCAATGCTACCTGGAACATACAACATGTTGTTTATTGACTCGTCAGTTATACCTTTGAGGAATAATTTAGAATGTCTGCTGTGGAGATCTTTGTGTCTTTGGTTGATAAGTTTTCCACTGATGTCTGTGCGAATGTTGAATAATTTAAATAGTCAAACATGACTTTCTTAAAATTCAAATCCCAAATTTTCTAGATGAGATCAAGCACAAAGGATGCATCATGCAGCAGATGAGAAATGAAGAGAAAGATGAGACACTGTGGAACTTCTGTTTTAAATAATATAGCAACTTCTGCATGATTCACATATTCCCTTTGTCATTGTGGGACATCAAGTACAAACCCATGACCATCCTTCTGCTTTTGGTGGGATTGAAACTCCAGCTTGCCTTGAGATTTTTTTCAAGCTAATGCAGCAGTTTCACTGTAAGTTTGTTCGCAGTCTATTTCTACCATCCCCCCTCTATTTTCTGGAAGTGGATCAATAAATCCAGGGTCTTTGTTTGCACTGTTCAATATGTTGTAATGAGGGTTCTGCTACAATTCTGAGCTAAAGCTTCACTGTCTGGTTGGGGTTGAATTTGATTTATTCTTTATTGTTATCAGCCTGCATAAATTTATTTTCACCTTCTGTCACTGTGTTTTTTTCCTGGAAGTTCCATGCCCTAGATAAGCACCACATATTGTGATGACAGTTTGAATCTTGGCAGTATATGGTTTTGGAACGTAGCCTTTGATGCAGTTTGCCTACACTATAACGAAGAAGCAGAGTTACTCGAGTGCTACAGCTAGTGGTGGGCTACTGTAGCCATTTGTCAGAAGATCATAGCCCCATTGCAGTCCAAAGGCTATATCAAAAAAATGAAATAATAGTAATGATAGTGTATTAAACCAGGAGCACCAATCACTGGCTACTTTGCAAGTGTGCTTTGTGAGCCTGCTGTGTGGCTTGACAGGATAGGGCATATTTTATTTATGTCTGACCTTTTTAGGTGCTAAGTTCTCAACCAGTCCAAAGGTAATCTGAAAATGATCTCTGCATATGTAGAGGCAGGCAGGTCCTTGTGCAACGTCTAAATGTAGGTAAAGTATTTTGTAGAGAGCTGACATTGCCCTGGCCACTTCTCATCACCTCTGTTCATATCACTCTTATCAGCTACGGGTTCTGCCCTCTGCTGTTGGCACTTAACTATGTGCTTTTGACTCTGGGCAGCAGTTAAGGTGTCCCTCTCACATGCCTGTGAGTATCTGTAGGGCGTTTGTCCTAGGCATACAGTATAATTAGATTGTTCTACTGAAACTGTTCTTGGTGGTGGTGAACAAGTGTATGGGCGGCTCCTGGTGAGGGAGTATAATCAGCTGTTGGTAAAGGCTATTTGACCTAGACTGTCTGTAACAACACATCTACATTAAGCTGCTGTTTTAGAATGTCTCCGGCTTAATGGAGATGCGGTCTGAAAACCAGCAATTACACCGTTTTATAAAATCCAACTAGATTATTTTTCTCTCACAAGGTTGCATGAAACTGCATTTTCTAAACCTGAATTTAATTGCCTGTGATCCACAGGGATTGATACAGATTTGAAAATCAGACCTTTTAGAATAATATTCTTTTACATAGTTATGTGAAGGTTAGGTGGGGTTCCTAGGTTGTTTCTAGATGCACCTGGGCCTCACCATCCATGATGGGGATTTTAAGATTTTCAAACCTATGCGTCTGCTTCCATCTGAAAGACTGTCAAAAGAGAAAAGATTTATTTATCATTCTTAAACAATCCTTCCATACTGGCAGTTGACCATGACATGAAATGAAGATGGAGTCATTCTTAGTGATTGTGGTGTGCTGTGACCAGCAAACTGGTTCAGATATGTATTATTTATGTTTTATTTAATGTGAAGAACAGACAGCCACAAAGACCATATAAGATAACCCAACTCTGTAATGAGGCCGTCTATAAATAGTCATATTGACCTGACTTTATGCATATATGCCTTCATATAACTAGACAAGTGTTATTTTTCACAAGTGAAATGCTAGAACTAGTGTAGAAAAAAAAATGCCAGCTTGCGCCTAGAAAACAATATATCAGCACTATGGAGTGAATTGTTTACTTTTCTAGGGACTGATTTGTGGATTTCAGTGCAATTTTTCTTCCGTGGGACAGCCTTTTTTGGTGGGTAGAGCAAACAAGTCCATATCTCTTTTACGGATCCTGTCTCCACAAAGACGGCTCTGTTTGCAGTGTTGCCTGAGCTGTTTATTGTGCAATGGCCCCATTCTGTTTTGCCCCTTGTGCTTGGATTTTTTTTTTGACCATTACATTAAGCTAAATGAGCAGTATAGAGAGTCTTGTCCTCACATTTTCCATCACTAGGCATGCAAAGGGAAACCATTCCCCATTTCTTGGTCTCGTTAAAACTTTTGTTAGCAAGGCAATACATTCAGCTTTGTTGCTGTTAGACAAGAGTGCTTTCACAGGCTGCCAGGTGTAGATTCAACAGCTTTACCTGTCTTATGTAGATGTGAACGACAGACAGCAGGGATACAAAGCATCATTGTGTGCATGGTCAAAGAGGTAAGCTAATACTCTAATGAATATATTAATGAGATAGTTTAACCAAATGTAGAAAATGAACACAACTAGCTGTGTGTTTAGCCCTTTTTGTATGCAAGTGTAGCACACTTTCAAACCTCATGCTGTGTGCAAGAGGCTACATGAAATGGCACACAATTATTTCTCTGACAGCAAACAAGAAATTTAAAGCAGGGACACATTAATTGGCCCAGATACTGTAATGATTCACACAAAGGCCAATATCCTGCCTGGGAAGAGACGTCTACCTCCTGTGGGGCACACCAACTATTGTGTTCCAGCTGAGGCTTCAATTTCAATGCACTGGCGCTTCTCTGGACAGTATCCTCTGATGAGTCACTAGATTGTCTCTTGTGACATTCTCCACGCATCCTCTTTTTATCCAGTCCCCTCTCATCTCCTTCCACCACTCCCATACCTGTAGTCCTTTCCCCCACTGCCACATGTGAGCTTTAAGATGGAGGAGCTCCCTTGGCTCTATACAATGATTGATGTGTATATATTGAGTAATGCAAGGACAGTACTGAAGCATTTAGTCCATTATTCTACAAATGAGTTTGTTTCTTCCAGTGACCTTGTTTGCTTCGTGGCTTCAGTCATGAGTGTAATGTGCGATTTCAGCTGTGTTGATAATATTTCTGATAGATGACTGTTTCGGGTTTTGTGAAGCAGTGTGTTTTCATAGTTCCTTATGACAAGTTTTTTTTTCTTTTTTACACTTTTTTTGTTGTTTTTTGTGTGTCCGCACCTGTCTAGAGATAGGATATGAATAAAGCTGAGTCCTATTCACTATTGATTGATCATATCATTCCAGTGACCTGTGGAGTGACAGTTATTTCTATTTTTTGCTTAAAAAACATCATTACTTTTATTTATAGAAAACAAATCTTTTAGTTGAATCTTGATTGGATTAGTGATAAACATTGACTTTCGTTCCTCCTTTCCCAAACTGTTGTCTTATCAGCATATGTAAGCCACTATATTGCTTGTCTCAAGTGATCTACTGTTACTAGGCCTTGCTAGTGTCTGCCATCACCACACAGATATTATGATTGACCTGCAGTAATTTCTAGTCTCCATTTGAGCACACTATGGCAGTAAGCAACATATCGCTCCGTGGCCTATGTTGTCTCAGTTTATTTTATCTCTTCCTCTGTCGATATTTACTGAGGCATTAAAGAGCGTGCAGCGTGTCGCCACTTTATTTCCTGTAGCATTGCCTGCTCAGCAGGACAGAGCCTGGAGGGGGGTAGATTCTTACTGAAGGCTATAACTGCTGCTACAAAGGGAAGGTCTGCTAATTTCTCTAAACATGTTGAGTCTGACTTGCATAAAATTACTTTGTGTGTTAGGCAAATATTCACCAGTGAGGTGGCTAAGACAAAGATAGTTTGAATGCGATTTTGATTTGAATGTCTCTTGGAAATTGTTTTGTTTTCTTTGGATATCTGCTTCATCTTTTACCTGCCCACCATTTTATACTAGAAAGGTAAAGTCTGCTTGTATGAGGTTATAATCTGGGAGCTCTGTTCAGAAGCAAGATCAATTGTATTAAATTCATCAATATTTATATTAATACTGACATCTCATTGTTAAATGACAGTGATTTTAGTCTGTGGATTAGCTGGAGATCTGCTGCATTAGGCCAAACATACTTTCTTCCTAAATTGCCAAGTAATATCAAAATGAGTTAGACAAGAAGAAGCCCAGTTGGTGATTGGACAAAGAGAATTTTCTTCATGCCATCCAAGCCAGATCTGATATTAACATGTTTATACTAAAATAAGGCTCATGTTCTTTTGCATAAAAACTTTTAGATTATAAGATGATAACAGTCTAAAGTAACAGCAAAAACCATGTTACGAGTCACTAAGCAATTGTCCAGAGCAGTGCCAGTGCATTGAATCATTCTTGATTTTAATATTGACCAAAATAATTGTGATTATGATTTTTTACCATAATCGAGCAGGCCTCTTCTGCATGCTTGACAACTGTAATGCAGGTTTTCAAAAGCATCTCAGCTACCTTCCATTTGATTCCACCTGAGTGCACACCGCTCAATCTTATATAGATCTTGTGTCAGCCTTTCACTCTTGGACTAAGTGTTCTAAGGACTGTGACCTTTGCAGAAGATAAGCTTCCTTCAGCTGACTTGAAGAATTTGGAATAACGGCCTCAACCATTAATTTATGGCATTGCTAACCATATTGGGGCTATGAGCCAAGGTTATTGACCTTTCACGCCTGTCACTAGTGATAGAGGGAGCCAGACCCAGGAGGACAATGAATTGGGCTTATTAAGGGGCTGGGCTTTGAATCAAACCTGGGGGGAACTTTATTCTCCAGTTTTCTCTTTCATTTAAATCACTAGTTTTTTACCCTGACTGTCTGCTGCCAAAGAAGACACTTAGAGTGCATACAGAAGGAGTTACACTGAATCTCAGTGCTATCTTGAATTCGTCTGGGAGAGATCAGGGTGCAATATGTGAACTGTCTGAAGGATTAACATTTGGAACACAAAACACATTACAACAGCACATCTTGAACTGAGGTCATTATTATTACTTGAAGTATTTTGTGGATTCTGAATCGCTAATCAAAGTGCTTTTGCAAAGGCGATTTTAACTGCCACATAGACATTGCAGTTTTATTTCAATCATAAATCTTTTTGTTTTTGTGGGTCTTTGGTTGTGATTTACTTGTACATTTATAGCTGTAAGACAGAGGGAAAAAAGCTGAACAGGCAGCAGAGCATTTGAATAAATGAAGCATGTAAAGAATGTTGTGTGGACTGCGGAGAAACAGCTATAGGTGTAGAAGATTGAGCACATGTTATTTCATTCCCATCCTCTCTCAGAGCTCCCAGTCTGTAAAACCTGGTGGGAGGCAAGGGAGGCATGCATTTATATTGGATCAACATGCTATGATGTTATTTCCAGCTCCACTACTTGTGTTTATAATCATACCCAGTCCCTTATGGGGTTCAACTAAAACCGTTTTTATTGACTCTGGGGAAGCTTATCTCTGCCTGATGCATTGTTTGTACATAGGACCACAATCACATCCCAATGGAAATAAGCAATAGATAAAAACAAAACAAACAAAAAAAAAAAAATCAAATATGTTTTTGTTATTAGAGGACATCTTTAGTGATGTCCAGCTTAAAGAACATTTTTGATATTGTACTATTGTTCTGTTCATTCTGTTCAAATATAAAGTAGGCTTAGCTATAACCTCATTTAGGTAGTAGGAATCATGGCTGCAGCCATCCTCTGTAGTTAATTTAGAGTAGCTTGGCTTACAACGATATAGGATGACAGGATGAGGTAAAAAGTACTAATGCATGAGAATTTTGTGTGCTGTGTGTACTGTTTGTAAATGCACTGTGTATGTGTGTTGCAAGAACCTATTTGCGTGCTCAGGCTGGACTACTTGTCGAAGTGTACAAAATGGAAAAAATATTATCTTTGCCTGTGGGTGTTGGGGTCCGTATAAGTGGGAGGGCTATTCTGGATCTGAAATGCTCCATATCGCAAAAGCTTATACCTCGAGCAAGGACTGTGGACAAGTGGGTGCCAGCTGATGGGGAAAACATGCACTTAGGGTATGATGACACTGTGGCTAAATATGGTTGTCACTCTAAATCTGAGGTTCACACAGAGTTCAGCTGAAAAAGAGAATGACCAACAAATACTTGAAATGCAAAGTGACTTTTAAATATTCAGCTGAATTTTGGTGTGCATTAATTCAATCTATAATGTGTATTGAAAGCTCGCTGGACAGCTAGAACTCAGCAACATCATGGTTATATCACATCTTTTTTTAACACTCTCCTCCTATTTGAGGTGTGAATTTTCTTTTTTCATACAAGATGGCAGTTACTCATAGAGATAGAGATGAGATTTAACATCCAAAAATTTTCACTGGATTTGCTTTCAATGTGGGCCATTTTGTGCTCTGGGACCAAATGCTGGAGCACTTCCCTTAAAATTACTAAATTTGTCAGTAAAGCACATGAAGTCACAGTCGGTTTATCACAGCCTGATGGATCAAATCACACCTTTGGTTGTCTGAGAATCTCAGCCAAAGATGGCAGCATTTCGAGGCATCTATTTATATTGCTGTGTCCTTACAAGTGTTAATAATGGATAAGGATATTAACTCAATGTACCTGTTTCTACTCCTCTGCTTAGGTCGTACTTTCAAATCCCTGTCACTGTTTGATAAAGCTGTCAGTCATTAACAGGTAGTATGAAAACCTGGGCTGTCCTCCATGGTTTCATCTAGCTGAGTCACTTTTTTTGGAAAATTAGCTACTGGCTGTTATTTAGGTAGGGGCAATAATGTAGAAATATTTTGATTTTTGGAGTTAATTAATTAATCAGGTGAGTACCTGAAGAAATTATGTGAGTAATGAATAAAGAACGTCTTTAACTGAGCACAGTCCACAACAAAATATACTGTGGATGACTTGCCAAAAACATAAGCCAGCTGGTTGACATAGCATTATTACTACAGAATTTAGTGTTTGTCTTAAGCAGCTCCTCCAATTCCCAGTATACACACCCTTACACAGTTCGTCTTTTAAAGGGGGTGCTATGGGATAAATAGCGGAAAAACAACTGTGGTGAACTCGATTGAACATTTTCCCTCTGTCCTACCAAGAATGTGTAGTCTAGGAGAGCTGAGGTCAAAAGACACAAACAAGGCTTTGTTCTACATTTACCAGGCTTTCTCTGTGCAGAATGGCTGTAGTGAGCAACACTGGCACTGATTGTTATTTTATACATCTATTTGATTGAAAGAGATGATTTTTTTATGATAGGTAATGCTGTGTAATAGTCACCCATTCTTTTATGGATTGGAATATATTGAAGTTGTGCAGTTTGAGATTTTTTTTTTATAGACAGGAGCTTCATGGAAAAATCTAGACACAACAGATTTGTGAGCCTTAGCAGGTTACATACTGATGTGTGGGAGAGATGTGTGGCCTTCCATTATTAGATATTTGATGATACAAGGTGGAGTACAAGTCCACATTTGTGTTTGAGACGTTACACTATGGATCTAGTAATGCAATGCTGACACATTTTTTGACTTCAGGCTTGAAAATTACCATTTAATCATTGTGTTGAATTTAAAAGCCAGTTTCAAAGTACCATAAATGAATAGCCATTATGAAGACATGACATTTTTCACCACTTAACAGCAGCAACCAGTACACTCTTGTAGGAAAACAGTGTGGCTGTTTGTTGCTTTTAATGGTAGATAAACTAACAAAAAGAGGGCTCTCACACTACACACCTTATAAATAGGGCTGTTGCAGGAATTAAAGGGTGTGTATGTCAACAGTAGGTGTTGGACCCTGCTGACAGCTGGAACACCATTCTATGAAACCTGGCCACAGTCAATGCTGTGTGTACCCTCTCCTTAGCCTATACTCTGATCCCAGGCCTTCATTTATTGGTCAGTGTGCACTGTGCTTGGAAAATGCAATTGCAACACCATTGATTTGTGCCTGTTTGAATACGACAGTCCAGACACTGGGCACACACATAAGTGGGAGTTTTTCAAACTGTTTTCCTCTCTCATTCTCACTTCATTTCCGTTCCTATCTTTTTCTTTCCCCTCCACTTCTTGCAAATCCACTCTCAGCATGCCACACAGGTGAGACGATGGTTCCTTAGCCGCTTATCATGCTTTCCACCAGACCACCAAGGGCTATAAGCATGTGTACACAGACAGCTGTGCACCACTGTTAAACTCCATTCTGTGCAGGATAAGTGGGGATTGGCATGTTCTCTGTCCATCAGAGCAGCTTTCAACTGCTCAGAAATGCGACAGCTGGGCAGTGCTTTTTCACTCCTCCCATATGAGAAAGACAGAAATGAGACATAGTCAGAATGAGTAGAGGGACACAGAGAGTGGGGTAGCCAGAGCATCCTGACTGTGGCTTGGAACAAAGCAAATGTTGGCACATGTGTTATGAGTTAGTGCCGACATAACTGTTTTAAGAGTGGCCTAACACATTAAAGATGTGTGGCTCCTCTACTTTCTTTCTTTACTCTTTATGCTGTAAACACTGAGCAGTAATGGGAGGAAGGGCATAAGAAGAGTAATTTATGTGCGGAGGAGAAGCCTGAGATGAGCCCTCCCTCCGGGATTAATGGGAGTCTCTGTCTCTGTTCACAGGAAATATGAAAGGCCCTTTGTTGGTAAAGGGCTTGCTGCTGCCAGCAAATAACTAACCCCTGTCATATCAAAAATCCCCCAACCTCTAAATTCATTGCCTCCTCTGCTGCTCATCCTTCACCACTTTTTTCTATAAGCCTATGTGTTTTCTGTCAAAGTTGCTCGTTTATGATTCTACGCCATGCCTGCTGTACAGAGGCCCAGGAGACTCTAGCTCGCATCGTTAGTATTCACTGTCACTTCTAGAGTTCCGGCCATTGGGTGAGCAGAAGAACTAGTGGGAGAAATAACACTGTACAGGTGGTGATCCACACTTTCACCTGTGATGCCATGTTCAATCTTTTCTTTCTGCTGTTTTTTGTCTGATTTCAAGACCCACCATCATATCAGGTAAAGAATAGCTAGTTTGCTGTGGTTAGTGTGTGACCAATGAGCTGTGCTTGTGGCAATGGTTTATTTTTAGTGTCTTTGCCGGTGTGTATTGGTGGGAAAGCAAACCTCCTAAGGCTACGCTAAATAAAGAATGGCCTATCAGTAAGGGGAAATGACTGTTTGGCACTACAGTGGCAGCGTCTTTCATCGGGTCACACATTGGTCTTCTCACACCTGCGGCTCAGGACAGGAAGGTGAAAAGCTGTTGGCAGGCGTTAATTGCAAAAAAAGACTGCAGAAGACAAGCATGATGTTGTATATGATTTTGTGGTTTATTTTGCTCAAACCTGAGCTAATATATCACATAGCTAAAAATAATTTCTGAACAGTATTTTTTTTTTCTACAGCACAACTGATCTGTTCTTTGTCTACCTAATGTTTGAATTTTCTCTTTGGTGAAACACTTTAATAAACTGTGCAGACTAATGTGTTTGTACAAAAATCCTCTTTTCAGTGGCTCTGAGCTTACTAACATTGTGAAAAGAGTTTTATTATTTTCTCTCTGTCCAGATTTCATTTCAGCATGAGAGCTTTACTTGTGCTTGTACAAGAAAAACACATAAATCAATAAAAATTATATATATATATATATATATATATATATATATATATATATATATATATATATAATGTGTGTGTGTGTGTGTATGTATTTATTTATTTATTTGCTTTCCCTGCCTCAGGAATCTTATCAGCTCCATATTGACTTCCTCAGGCTGTCTCCAATGGATTTGACATGGATAATGTGGTTGCGTTTGACAGGGGGGAGGGGACTTAATAAAAGCAGGAGACCCCCAGCTGAAGAGGGAGGAAGAGTGAAATGAAGAAGAGAGGAACTTAAATGAATAGGGTTTAACTTGGCAAAAACCATGGGTTGTCAGGGGCAACTAAAATGGCTCTGTGTAACCTCTCACGCTTGCTCGCTCTCTCTGTCTCTCTCTCTCTCTCTCTCTCTCTGTCACACATACAAATGAATTGCATGTAGTAGGACTGAATATGAGTCTGACTTTGAAAGGGTGAAACAATATACACACATTGGATGTCTGCCTTATAAATGATTTATAATTGAGTTTGGTATGGAGTAGAGCTTTAATGAGCTCTTCATAGTTTCATGTTATTCTATGCTTTAATTGTAATTCTGAGGACGCCATTTATTTGTTTAATTTACTTGACTGGGAGCTGATGGCTGGGCTGCCATTCTAGGGGGGAGTTTAATGGCCATCCTGTGGAAAGGATAAGGCTTATTAGGTCTGATGGGCCTCCTGTCTCATATAACCTAATGCGGCCATGATAGACAGAGGATTCTGGGTTTGGATACATTGGAACTGTAAACTGAAGCATATTCCCAGGGCCTGGACTTTGTAATTGCCCATTAAGGGCCATGTTTGTAGATGGAGGGGCCAGATGTCGCTGATGTGACTGAGGGTCCAACACTTTGGCTTTGAGGTAGCATGCAGTTAAAGTGAGGAGGAGCATGGGCTGGACATTGCCCCTCATTAACTTGACCCGCTCTCTACTAGCAGACCCATAAAAAACCCTTTAATGTTCTTACCAGAGAAGCTCCACAATTCCACAGCCGTAAAAATGGGAATAGAATTCCATATGAATTCTCTGCTGTCATAGCTTAAGGCACCAGCTGTCTGTTCATGTTTAAATCTAACCCTTGGGCACCACTCCCTCTCACTTTGGTGTGTTCCATATGTTACATTGATCTTAAAAGCTCAGCTCCCACTGGTCTACTTGAGCAGAAGACTGAAGCCTGATTGAGTGGGACATATGCAAGGACAACATCCTTTCAGTATTTGGTGTATGGTCACATGACTGTAGTGATGTTATCCTGATTGATTTATGATGCAAATGGGGTTGGTTTCCCACTCACATCATTTCTATTCCTTATTTTCTTTTTCTAAGTAAATATATGTAAATGTGTACTTGGTTTCATTAAACAGTCTGTCATGTAATTTGTTTTATTCCTGGCACATAGTCATGGATAGTGTGTGTGATTCTGTAAATGCACTTGTAGCAGCCATCCCTTTCTGAACACCCTATCTCATGTTTGTGTTTGGGCTGTAAACTCTCGTGTACAGCTGCCACCGTGGCACTTCCAGGGGGTTCTGTAATACCAACGACCACCTAATGTGGATTCCTGTGAGGCAGAGAGGCAAATGTTTGTGCTTCCAGGTCATCCTGGCCACAACAGCTGTCATGTTAGTGCTAGTGTCTCAGCTGTAGACACTTTAAAATATCTGCTGTTGTTTTGAAGTCTGCATATTTAATTATTAGGCTTCTGGCACAATAGCCCTCTATGAGGCTGAAGTCCCAATTGGAAAACAGCAACTGTAGTTTTCGGAGAATGTGATTTAATGAACTCATGAGTGCTGAATGCACTTCATGTGAACTGCATGGTTTTTGATCATGTAACCTCGGAATATTATTTAGAGTAAAATGTAGTAAACTCTCTGCTAGGCTGCACTTGGTTAGTGTACAACAAGCATCCCTCACACCATGTCTTTAATTTTCTTTTCTTTTCTGTGGATTGTGGTGGCCTTGTTTGTATGCTTGTCATAATGAGTGGAAATCTTATTTACACTAGCTTGCTTCAGGAGTGTTGGCCACAGTGGAAAAGTGTCCCCTCTGCCAGTCTGCAAGGCCAACACTAAGCTGTGTTTCTGATGGATGGGTCTTTTAATGTGACAACTGAAAGAAGCCCCACAGTTTCCGCCATGGACCTGGATACAATAAAATAGCTACAAGTAGAGCTCTGCTTTTACACCCTCCTATTTTTCTTTGTTCCACAGTTTTTTTTCTGTCGTATTGTTTCCTTTCCTCAAAGCATTTTTTTGCTCTGAGTTGAAAACTGATATGCAATAGACTGCTTCGGGTTACAGCACAGGCTGTAAGATTATTTTCAGTTGGTAAACCCAGTGAATAACAGGGTGTAGTAAAGGTGTGGGTATTGGGATGGAGGAGCATGGCACCAAGGGAGGAGCTGCACTCCCCTTTGCCGCTAGGCTAAAAGCATTCAGCTACTGCCCATTGTGAATCCTCGCTCAAAGGGATTTGTGATGGGGATGATCTTTGACCCCTCTACACCCACATTATGTAAATTAGTGTACAAAAGAGAGGAATGATACAATTATTTTCCTACAAACATTAATATTTTGGATTTTGCATAACAAAGCAATTGAAGTCAAGCATTTATTTGCTTTAGTGATAAAGAGAACATTGTATAAACGTTAGAAATTTTTATTGTGTTAGCAGCCCAATGATGTGATTTTCTCTCCTGTGTGCGTGTGTGTGTATATGTGTGTGTACTGCTTAAGAGTGCTTAACTGTCCTGAGGCATTAGAATAGAAAAGAGACAAATAGAGGAAGATGGACTTGTTGTCATGTAACTGAGCTTCCTCCATATGTTGTTATAGCAGTGGTTGGGAAGGTAACCAGAGCTCAGCCATCAACCCTGCAACTAACACCCCACCCCCCGGTCTACCTCATACTGTTATTGTCCCTGTGCACAAAGGATAGAGGGGATATGTAACACAAGATGGAACAGCACACTGAGGTTCAGGGACAACGCCCTTTCTTAGACTGCATGTTAGTGCATCAACTGACCCTTTGTCATCTTACAAATTTTAAATTTCATACCAGCAAAACAATCCCAGAAGCTATTATGGTTTTCAGTAGTGTGAAAGGGTTCAGCATGAGTTTTCTGACCTGGGCTCAATTTTTCTGCTTACTTTGCTATGAATGGGGTAAAGACGGGTTATCATGGAGCTATAGTTTTGTAATAAGGTTACTGTGATAACTAGTTAAACTTCAGTATGTGCTTCATGCTATGGTCTTGAGTGTCAGGAACTTCATTCAGTGACTGATTGGTTTTTAAACATTTATTTACCATTTTGCTGTGTTTGCTTTAGCCAGAAACTGAAAATCTGATCTACCATCCCTTTGTAATCAACGTTACACAGATGGATGTAATGGCTCACAGTATTCACTACTACTTTTTATACCTTTTCTCTGCTTTTATGTTGATTTTTGCCCAGTGCAATGATGAACTTCAAAATAGATTAAAGAATCTGAAAAAAAAACAGGGTGCCCTTCAAAGCCAGCATTTTACCCCTTTGTTATTGGCAGCAATTAGTTCATATTTATCTGTCTGAACATGTGCAGGAGGTGGCTTCTCATTTTTAAACTCTTAATGGCCTGCAGTCAGACACTGTAACACCTTATATACCAGTATACACATATACACAACTTCCTGTGCTAATGAAATGGGCTGTTATAGCTCTAGCTACTTAAATGTGATTTCGATTATTTCCATTTAGCAATATTGTTAGAGGTAAAAACATATCATATACTTCAGCACCACATATATATTTAAATCTTTGATGTTAAATGCATGCTGTCAAATGTTGTTAAGATTTTTATTTAAAACTGGGTACTTATTTATATTGAAACATTTGGCCAAGTATTTTTTTTTAGTTTGAATTGTGCTTTTGAATTGTGATCACATAAATACAGTGTCAGCATTTCTACATGTCAAGATACATTTTATGTGTCTTTCAATGTGTTTTTAATTAATCCAGCATTTCTAGATCCATGGGGCCTTTGCATATTTTAAAAGCCTAGTCTGACTCTGATGTATTTAATTCAAGCCATATGTTGAAAGCGTTCCACAGCATCAACAGACACAGCTGGCCGGCATTTTGTAATCTCATTGCATGCCATGCTTGCTATGTTTTTCTGAACTCACCAGCCTTGCCAAAGCCCTACATCAGCTAACTTATTATTTGCCCTCAGATGCCAAATCACAAGCTCAAGAATGACCTTCAAAGTAGTTAGTGTCATGCTTTGCTGAGAAGACAGTAAGAGTTGGTGAATCATATATTGTGGTGAGTTTTAAGGCTCCACAAGCTCAATGCGGACGTCATAGAGCTGGTATGCCTTTAAAAATGTCTGAATGTTATTTATGGGCACTGTGCTGCCTGTTTTGTAGTGAGATCTCTTCAACACTCACATGTAGTTTTAGCATGAAAATTACCATCTGCACTGGCAGTAAGGTGGCTGTGGACAGTGAGTTACAGCTTAACAGCTCTTAGCACTGATCATTAACAGTTCTAACACACTAGGATATTAAAGTTTGTTTTACTGCTCCCATCAACAACCATGCAGCACTATAGACATGTGTTATTGAATTCATATAATGTGAGTTATTAGGCTGTACATCTTGAGTGTCCATGTATATTGCCAGATCTGTCCTGTGTGGTCCTAGAGGAAATAGAGTAGCGCAGAAGATCATATTGGTTAATAAGCAGCTGTGCCATCCTCTGACCACAGAAGATATGAACAAAAATAAAAGGTTATTATTATTGTTATTATTATCATCACCCCTGGACTTCTTGTCTGAATCCCTACATCCATCTGAGCATGCTCACACCTGGTGCAGATAGACTTTGTTCAAAACAATAAATAATAAGCTTACTTTTAGCACAAGGTTTTATCAGCCAATGAAAGTAGATTAAGTTAGTGAAAAGAAAAACATAATTCCTGTGCCCACTCCACTGAATCAGAGGCATGCGGATAAGTAGAGAGAACAGCCTTAGATGAGAAGCAGTGTAAGTAATAAAACCAGCCACAGACCAAGTGATGCAGCCCCCTTCATTCCTGTTCGTCTGCTCATGTGCTTTAAAAAATAGGATCAATTCCAGTCTCTGGAATTGATGTTCTTACCTGCTTGCCTAGTAGAGTTTTACTACAACCTAAATTGCTTTTTTGTGCTGTTTACATAATCACGTCATATGTTGGTATATTGTGTTTAAAAAAAATCACACTTTTTTTTTCAAATTTTGCTCAATTCTACCTGCTTGGGTTTGGGTCCTCCTCAACTGTGACAACATAAGACTTTTCTTCACCCCTCGTGATAGCTGCAGTTGTACTAAGTTTAGCAAACCTGTTAAGAGTGGAAAAAACGTCGTTGTATATGAACAAGATTTATTACCTTGCAGGGGTAGTAAATATCTCTGCTCTTTGCAGAGCTTAACAGCATATTAGAGACTGACGATCAGTGACTTTAACCGTGAAAAACAGCAGGGCTACTGACACTCCCACAGAGACACACACATGACAGCCTCTCGTAGTTGTGCCACTTGCTCAGCTACAACACAGGTATCCACACAGTGCCTCTCTCAGAGGAAACATGCTGGTAGTAACTGTCAAGCTCCACCAAATCCCCCCGTCTACTCCACATTCCCAGACCCTGTGCATCACAAATTACATAGCCCCGCCTTTATCTTGTTGTAGCCTCACTGTTGCATTTTAAATATGATGGGAGGGATGCTTGCAGCAGAATGTGAGGGTGTAGCCACCCTTTAGAGAACCCTATCTAAAACAAGTTACTCCTGATTAATTGTGACAATGGAGCTGTGCTGACCTTACCTGTGTCCATGTGACTGCTGGCCAGTTGCTGCCAATTTTACCTAAGTTTGGCATTTCCCTAGTAATGAAAAATGAGATCAATAGTCATGAAAACTAAATTAAGTTAGTTGTAGCTTTTCCTGTTAGTAAATCAACTGTAACACAGGAAAGTCTTATACCACAAACACAATATCTTATTTTTGGATTAACTCTGAGTAGTATTAGGAATCATCTTGTATATACTCTGTATATATGAAAGAAGAAAGCAGGGAGGCACACTAGGAATTATGTGGTGGATTAGGCTGCAACTGTGTAGTTTGATGTCTAATCACTCCTTACGTACATACTCTTCTAGGGGGGGTCAGAGAGACTCTTCAGTAATCCCCAATGGCAGTGGGATGTCTTCCTTGTGAATCTTGCCTCTGTTGACATAACACACTGTGAACGTGCATTTTTTTGTTTGCCTGAGAGGTTCCACTGAAGCGGAATGGGACAGCACAGACCAAACATAGCACCTCACTTCACTCCCTTTCATCTGTCTCTTTATTTCTCTGGGTCAGTTAGGGTGACTCAAGTGGAGGTACCATGATGCTTGCACTTTTTAAGTGTAAAAACTCACTTCTCAACTGGGTAGATACACAGGCCTGGTCTGAAGACATTGTATATTTGGACAATTACCCTGCTTATTGACAGATCAGGCCACTTTTGTGGCATTCAAAACAAAGAAATTGTCTTTTTTGTCTATTTCTTCTTGGTAATGTGGACAAACAGCATGCCTTTTCACTATAAAACTGTGGGTCACAATGCACGCACTACTGATCATTTCCTTGATACCACATAACAACACCAGAAGCTTTCTCTGGTGTTTCATGTTTGTGCCACCTGCATGTTTGTGCCACCATTGCCAGTGTTAGTGTGACCCTGAAGTACACTGCTCTCACTGTGAGGCGACAGACTATTCCCACGAGTCCTTGTGTTAAAAACCCAAGGTCTGGAAACATTTCCGCAGGCAGCCTTTCCAAGCGGAGACAGATTTGTACATGACCATGCTTGTGGTTTGGTGTTATATCTGCAGACAAACTGAGGACAGATGTGTTTGGAGTTATTTAACCCTCCCCCCTTTCCTATTCCCCTGTGATCCTCTATTCCCCTCTCCCTACTTCCAGTTCCCCTAATCTGGGACTCATTGTGTCTGTAATAAAGCACAGCTGCACAGATCCTTCTCTGAACCCACTCAGTTCAGCTGATTACAGGGAAATAAGAGGTCTCTACTCTCACCGAGTCCAGTCACACAGCCATGCACCCCACATGTTAATGCTCCACTGTTCCCTTAAGACAGATAATGCATGTGAGAGGCGATGCTTCTTTGTGCTGCTGATGCCAACACTAATTGTTCACACCTGATGTTGCATTTGCACTGGGCAACTGTTACAGTGAAGGAACTGTGATGTGTAACACTGATTTTGCTCATATAAGGCAAGCTTCGTTATTTCTGTCATTCTTTACAAACTCTTGAAATGCGCATTGCACATTTCATAGATGTGTATACCTAATTTTCAGTCTTCAGGCATTTTGGAACAGAAAACTTTTTGTTTTTGTGTAGTTTTAATGCTGCTCACTCTCCATTATGTGAATGCAAGACTCCAGTGCAGTATGTCAATTTGTTGGGTTGGATTGTGTTAAATTGCCTCTGCTCGGAAATAAAAAAAAGAAATCACGCATATGAAAGTGAACAGCCCTAATGGAAAGATGTGTCTCTCTTACAAATTGATGCCGCAGTGAGCGTGAGAGACTGAAATTCCGTATTAAATAAAACAGTAACGGGAATTAACACCTCCTGAAATGTGCAAGAGATGCAGGTGTCGCACAACTTTTCATCCAAAATCAGTTAAGAAACTCATGTTTTCAAAGTCTATATACTGACAGCGTTTGAAAAAATAGTGTACAATTAGTTCCTTGTCTTTTTCAAATTTGCAGTCAGTTTGAAAACATGATTCATTCAGCCTTGAGATACAAAATTTAATTGCTTTGCACAGATGGATATTATACTATCATTCAACCATAGAATAACCTGTCTTCTCCCTTTTTTCAATTCAACTCTTTTGAGCGCAAACCATGTGTAGGAAAGGGTCAAGCAGGTCAAAGAAGATCCGTGGCAAGATGCATACGGTATCTCAGTTGTAACTTGATATCTTCAGGAACAAACACAGTACAAAGGAGTAAGCTCTACTGACACATTAAGACAGCGTTTGTAAATTCATACAAATGCATGCTTTCCTCTCTGTTTGCTTTCTTCAACTGGAGCAGCACATAACAAGCTGTCATGCATCTGAAAAGCTGTGAATGTGTTGGATATGAAAGCTTTTCAGAGGAACATTGGGCTTGTCTTTAATCTCCCTTCTGTGTATTTTTCATCTTTTTCTTTAAGCACAGGCTAATTGTGTTTCAAGCGGAATTTGACACGTATTGATTCCAACGTGTAATGGCAAATGCGCACACCCAGTGTATTGGCAGCTGCCGTAATCCCTTTCTTTGAAAAGCTTTTTTTTTGCTTGCTGTCATTGTTTTGAGGATAGATTTTTTTCCCCACATTTCACATCTTCTTCCCCAACCTTTCAGAGGATGTAGGTTTCTAGAAGCAGTCACTCCGTAGCCTTAGGTTTTTTCATATGTTGGTATGTTTTGTTCTTATTTAGGGATTTTAAAAAGTCAAAGATTTTCAAATGTGGAAGAGCAAGTGAGCAAATTGAGGATAATGTTTAGTAGCTGTGAATGTAATGTCTATTCACCACAATGACTCATTCACTTTGAAAAAGGAGAATTTAAATGTCCTTATGACCTCTTTAGCCAAAGAGCTTATCTTCTTCTTTCTTATGTTTTCTTTTGCATTTTATTCCATCTCATTAGGAATATTTTAACTTCCACACGATTTGTACAATTTACAGAGTTTGGTGTAATGAGTAAGGTAGGATATACAAAATATGTTTTTTATGTACAAATGACTCCATAAATACTTTCTGGTGTGCTTTCAGAGAGAATCAGTAGTGGCACCCCTCTTAAAGTATGATAGTCTTTTCTAGAGGCTGATAGCCTCATCTCCTTTGTCTGTCACTTTGTTTCCCAGCCAAAGAGGATTCACATGCCTTGTTTTTTCCCCATGCCCTGACTTCTCCAAAGGAAAATGCATAGAAGCAGGATTTCCATTAGCTTTGTTCTCAAAAACCTGTGACTGTGCTACACATGGCATAATGGCCCCAGAGTCAGACCCAGATCCCCATGCATTCTTCTTGAGCTTTTATTTTACATCTTACTGTAAGTGAGTGCATCTCATCCTTAGATGTTTTTTTTTTCTTCAAATGATCTGTGTTGCCTGAAATCCCTCACTATTTGAATCTGGCTCAAATTGCTGTGCAGTTCTGTGAGTATGTAGAAGCATAGAGGGAATATGTACATCTGTGTGAGTATGTGTGTGCATGTTATAAAGAAAATGTAAAAAAAAAAAAAAACAATATGTTTGTTTGTGTGGCTAGGTTTGTAATTGGATGCATTGGTCTGTATCAATCTGTACCTCAGCTATTCATTTGCATGTGTTTGATTGACAACAGATCTGGGCACAGCAGGCACCAGTGTTATTCCTTATGAAGGTAGAGCAGATGCACAAACCTTGCTTTTTTATTAGCTGTCTTATTAGCTATTTTCTTTTCAATAAATAGTGTCTCATCATTGCTAAGAATATGGTTGAATTTATATTTGCGTAATAGCGTATCTCCTCTATTAAACGATAGTCCATTTACTGGAGGGTTGGAGCTTATATAAACAGATTCAATCTCACCTCAGGTTAAACATAATGGGAGGTTTTGTGAATTTGCTGAAGTCATCACACTTGATATACTCAAAAAAAAAAAAAAAAAAATCGCATATTTAAGCCCATTTTGACTAATACAGCAAAACTGAAAACAGAGGAAAATAAAGTAGAAATTAAGAACAGACAAAAAACGTCCAGACAAAACTTAAGGAGGTGGAGTTGGGCTAATAGACTTAGAAGCAAGATTAGCTTCCAGTTCTACCCTGTACATTTTCTACTAATATTTTTCAAATATGCAGGATGTTTTATTTTTTTACACCCACTGCCATAGCCTTGACTCCCACTCATTTGTGAATGTGTGAATATGACTCACTAAGCAGAGTGGGGGAAGTAGTGCATGTAAATTGGAATGTTATTCATATTATTCTGTTACACTGCCTTGAATATCACATGATGTCCTTGTCATTGTGTTCTCACTGGTCATTTGTGTGAGTAACTCAGCACAATGTAATGAAAGTTTAAATGTGTTTTAATTTAAAACACAAAATTTAATTTGTTTTAAATTAGTAGTAGGATGAACAAGATGATTTAAATTAGTATTAGACTGAAAGCAGTTGATTACTGTGAGATTAATATGTGCTGTATCGCATGTAGTGTGTCACATATGAAGAGATAACACCTTTTCCTGTCACACATGATGGTTATTATTTATGGTGGCTGGATCCGCTTCATTTCTGTATTAAATGAACTCCAAGTAATGACACAAAAGGTTAGACAATTTGTCAGAATTTAATCACATCCTAATATACAACCATGCTAATTTTATTAAAATTGATAACGTACAAATAGCTTCCTCTGTGGCCATCTCACAGGAAATGGCTTTTTCTTCTTGAACATTAATTTGCAAAACCTTTGTCCATTGTTAATCAAAGTTTTATGAACTGTTTGGCTTGTTTTCTCCCAGTAATGGCCTTGTCTATCTTTTAACTAACTTGGAACAATGTGGACCTTTGCCTTTATAATGATTAGATGTATTTTAAATTAATTTTTTTGATTGAAGTAATTAAAATGACTGATAAACCATCTATTGATATCCATCCCTACAGTGTTACTCCACCTATCATTTTGGTTTTAAATACTCAAACTGCCGTCAGCCTAACATGACCATTTGGAAGCTCCTCCAACCACTCCTGTAGCATAATTAATTTCTCAGCTGTATAACTGCATGAAGAACACATATGTGGTCATGATTTGAGTGATTCAGTATGTTTCCACCCTATGTGAAAACATACATACACTCTTAGTAACTCACTAACAATAACCATCTCATTGCACATATCTTTAAATCATTGTTGCTATAGTTTCCATAAACATGCACGTTACGCTTCATTAAAGTGGTACAGTAAATGAGACATAGTACAATTGCTAAGACTTAGCATTTGCCAGCAGCTTTTCAGCAGCTAAATATGCATGATTATAGTTTTCCTCTCGGTGAAGGCAGAATAAGCCACTGACATCATATATCACCTATTCTGTTTTTCCACCAAAAGCCATGGATAATGGTTGTCCCTGTGGCACAATGACTGGTACAGTTCTAGACAGAGAGATATATTTCTCCTTCTTCTGTCAGCGACAAATCAGAGACAGGAGCTACTCTGCTGGTGTTATTAAAAAGTCTTACAAGAGCCAAAAACATGCCAACAGAAGTTACCTCATAACTGGTCACTTCTTTGTCTGATTTTTATAATTGAGCTTAGACAGAAATGATCAAGGCGAGAAACAAAATAGCTCTGAGTCTGTGCTTTCGAGATCAAAAGAAACTAATAATGCCATTTTACAGGTTGCAGTAAGGCAGTTTTAGTGCTGGCCCTTGTGATCAGCCTCTTCAGAAAATATCAGCTCAGCTGGGAACCAGAGACATGATGGCTGCCTTACCTTTTTGCGTTTTCATAGGGCTGTTAGCTTAATACTTGTCATTTTCATGGACTTAACACAAAATTCATTTAAGAAAAAACCTATACCATTAGCTCTTTCAGCCATTTTGAGCAAATTGCTCACTGTATGAGCTGTATCTATAGACCTGTGTGTGACATAGTCACTCAAATGGAAAGACAAATTGATCTAATGGGGGTGGTTTTCTTACTTAAAATTGACTTCAGGTTCTAAGTGAATTCTGTGCATAGTACTTGAGTTCTTGCTGCAGTATATTTGTTAATCATACGGATACATAAGAAATGAACTATATCAACTATCCAATTGAAAATGTCTAAGATGCAGTAGTACCATGGGAGAGCAGAGATGGATGCATGGTGCAGTGGAGCATTTTCTAAAATGTGTATTACTGCAGCACATGGCCACTAGAAAATGAACTCAGTAACACAGAAACAATAAAAAGAGATGCATGTGGACAACTTAAACGGCTCATTATTCACAATCTGATTTCTAAAAGGTATCTCTGTCTTAACCTGCCTCTGGCCTTCAGCCTGACAGAAAGGAGTTTATTTTAACCCTGTCCACTTTTGTTCTCCATCTCTTGCTATGTCTCTCCATTAATTATTAAAATTTGTGTAGATAGAACAGAGTGACTAATGGCAGCAAGTTTTAAGGTGACTTTGGGTATATTGAGCAATTAAAAACCTGTGGCCTTTCATGAGGGGACACACTAAGGTCAAAGAATAGCTGTCATGTGTGTGACTTTTCGATACCTCATTTCATAGAACTCAATCATTTACACCGAAGAGGTTCTGCCAACTGGGCGGTGCAGACTGTAGAGTTCAAGATTTAGAGACAGGAGGCTATGCAGGCGTTTTATGGTCACATTTACCACTTAGCCCAATCACAGTAATTGTAAGCTTCCTTCTTCAATAAGTATCAATTATTGTCCTTTGAACTTGGAAGAGAAAGACCAGTGAGACATATGAGTATGCATATATTTCTTTTTTACTTTGTAAAGATATGAGTGTTCAGAATTTCTGTTGTTTAATTTACTGCTATATTAATGTGACGCCTTTTTTCTAATGGACTTCACCTTTACGCATTTGCAAGGGTCACAGAGCTTTGCTGATATACATCATAAAGAGTAAGAGTGTTTGACATCTTGGTAATGTGGTCAGTTTTATAACCCACTAAAGCTTCTATATCAGGCCGTTCGTCTCAATAACTCACAGAACAAAATCCCAGTAGCTATGCACTGATAACTGCAGAAGGATGTAGCTTAGCCTTATCAGTTCTTGGCTCCAGTGACACAGTAATCCACACAATGCCCAGCTGTCATTGTACTGGAAAACACAGAATCATTTCATTTACCCAACAAAGCCCCAAGAATAATTGTGATGGCCCGCTGCACTCCCCCTTCACTACTAACCTATTGAGATAGCTAATTTTCAAAGGCCAAATATTACTTATTCAAAAGAGCCCAACTGTCATCACGTATTTTGTTTTGCAGCAAAACCTGTTTTGCCACTGGAATAAGAGGCTCTTACTGAATGTCAGTTTAGGAAGATCACAGAGGCTGGTTGCGTGAGGCTGGCTTTTTCTTCAAAACCCAGCAGGTACAAAGCTAGAAAGCTTGATGTGTAAGCATGGGGCAGACAATGGAGAGAGTAATGGTAGTTTCCTTAAAGCTAATCATTGCTGAGACACAGTATAGAACCTTTGTAACAGGGAGGAACGTTGGTATTCAAAAGGAAATGCAGGTGAGTCCTGGCCCAGTGGGGAGTCTGCTTCCCTTGTAATTGTCCTTCGAATACAATAGTTGCTGTGCCCTGGTAGAGCAAATGACCATGTGCAAATGTGATATAAATGCAAGCGAAATGAAAAGAAGAAAAAAAAAACACATCAAATGATTGGAGCCAGTTTCTCCTCCACTAAGGGCCAGTTTTCTAGATCAAGGCATCTTAAAAATCTCTGTGAGATTGAGATTGGCCAAGGCTTTAGCTGCTGAGATGCTCTATGGTACTTATGTTTCTCAGTGTGTATAGCATTGTGGGTTTGTGTGATAAGTAAAGGTAGTATCAATAATTTTTTTGAGGGCCTCTTCATAATGCTATAATTGAGGCAGCAGTTTTAGGAAGGAAAAATAGCTTCAACAATATGCATAAACTAGACAAACCAAGTGCTAGGGGAATGGTCACTGCAATCAAGCTAGGGAAATGAGCCAGCTGCTTGTTAAATGTGTTTATGCTCTGATGCAATTCGTCTTTAGTTTTCTTAATTGCTAGAGACACTGAACAGAGTACAAATACTATATGTTTTTTCATGTAAATCCCTTACATATTTTAGGCCCAGCTATAAATGCATTGAATGCTTTCCACATTTGAAGTGCAGTGCATTAGTAAAATGCCTTCAAGGGCTTAGACTGGCAAAAAGGGAGTATCATCATTCTCAAATCCATGCTTCGGCTACAAACAGTTTACTTTCTCTGAAGAACACCCTGTTTTCTGAAAACAGAAATATATCTTCACCACATCGCCACATCTCTACTTCTATAAATAAATGCTTTTTTTTTTAAATACCTTGATTCAGATAAGTAGTGCAACTTTACATCACCTCAAATGTCACAGTTTCTATAATGGAACTATAATGGCTATAATTGTGAAGAATAGGATAAGTTGTACAGTAGCATTTTTTTTTCTTACAGCCTTGAAGCTGCAGAGTATGCATTCATAATAATAGCATTAGATAATAGAGTTAGTAAGAATAACATGCCTACAGAATTATGCATAGCAGGCAGCCATCTTATTTTGAAAACATGAGTTTATTGTGCTTTTAGCAGTTTGTGTAATAATTGGGCTATTAGAGAACATGATGTGAACTGTATTTTTTTGTAGTCGCCCACAAAGTCTATAAAGAATGTGGACCTTATTTTGGCATGTTCTCTCCAAATTTGGACAAGATTAAAATTTCATCTCGCAGCGGTTTAAACTGAGGTGCACGCTCCAATGGGGCTTAACAGGATCTTGTAAACAGTGGTGCTGGCATTGATGTCTCACACCACACTTTCAGTTGGAGCCTCTGCTTCACATTGCATTGTCTCATTGCCAGTCCACTGAACTAAACGTGGTCACATTCATTTGTGAGTAATGCATTTTGTCATTGTGTGAGTGCTGTACTATTTGCCAGGGTTGTATATGTGTGTAGATGTGTGTGTTTGGGGAAGGGTGGGGGAGGTTATTTGCCAGGGTCTGCATTAACTACTGATGAAACACCTATGCTGAGTATTTCTCAGCTGTCAGTGACCGCACTTCCAAGGAATGAATGATGGTATATTGGGATGATCTCACATGAGAGGTATCAGTCTTGTCACATTTACAGTACATTGAAGAGGTTTTCAGCCTGCTCACTTGCAGCCAGTCTATTTGGCAACCCGGTATAAAGGTTGAGGTTGTGGAACATTTTCTTTGCCTCTATGCAGTCATGGAGTCCACATTCATTGTTCCAAATTAAATGTATCTCTGTCTGCCTCTGCTTGTTTCTTTCTTAACTATTTGTGTCTGTCTGAGTTGTCACGTGATGGAGCAGACAATAGCGAGGCACTCTGGCACTACGGAGAGGTTAGCTGGGGTTTTTGTGTTGCTTGTCAGTGAGGGGGACATCTAAGCCGTGAATAGAATCATTGAGTCGGAGGTAATTTTGGGCCCCAGTGCAGGGCATTAGTTGGACAGGGCTTTCTGCTGACGGGACTTTTTCTGCTTCTCTTGCTCTCTCCCCATCCCCCTTTTTTAACCCTAACCCTCAGTCCCCCTCTGCTGCATGGGCATTTCTGTCCAAAGCAAAGGCCTTTATCTTTCTTCTCATGACGACATGTCTGATAGGGTGTGGCGCCCAAGGTCTCTTTTAGCTCTGTACCTCAGGGAGTCAGTACATCTAGATATAGATAAGTTGCAGCAGCCTGGTTTTAAGTGGAGCCACACATTTCTGTGATTTTAGAAGCCACCAGAGTCTGGCCGATAAATGAATAGACACATGTTGGACATTCCCATTCATTATCATTGGAAATGGCTGTGCCTGCTGGGAGTTTGAGTAGCGATTGCCTTGGGGGCTAACTGCTGAAGGGCCTTTCAGAGGTGTCCTGATGGCCAAGTTTCAGACAATGTTAAAGAGAGCTCAACAAGAGACTTGGGCTAAAATAACTCACAGGGGGAACGCTGCTGTCAAGTGCACCGCTACACATGCATACAAAAATGTATGGTGGAAAATGTCATTAGGATAGAAAATGGAAATACATGGCCGGCAGCATCTAGTGACAGAAAGACAATATATGTGAAACAAAGATGTGGCAGAGTGAGAGACACTAAAATGCATTTTGTGATGGCTGAGATTAATGATAGATATTGACAACACCTTTAAGCATTTGTATTTAACAAGCTGAGCCAGATTAACATTTGTAGTCTCTTATTGACTTTTAAAGGTATTTGTAATTTATGTTTCAAAGATGACTTAAAATATTTATGGCACATCTCTCTGTTTTTCTGAATTAGAGTGTAACATATTCCTAATCCAAGTACTTCAGTAAGAATAGTAAGATACTGAATTTTCTGATGTCCATGGACTTTTCTTCTATTGCATTGTGAGTTATTTTGACAGTCCTCTTACTCTGTATTCTACCTTTGTCTCAGTATCTGCTGACTTGGACTGCCTGGTGATTGCCTAAAGGCTTTGAGTTTACAGGCAACTAGCTTTAAGGCAAAACCTTTAGAGAGAGAAGGTCATCTATCTGATGACGGCTTTTCCAGGTTCAAAGAAAAAAACTAATTGGTCAAGGGTAATTGAACAAAAGCAGCCAGGAAGAAGATGGTCAAGATTAAGTGCATTCCAGTATAGAAGAAATAGCCTGTCTTGTCATCCTCTGTCTTCATTTTTGAAAGTGCTGGCTCTCCTACAGTGCTCTTTGCCCTAGTGTGCAAGTTAAGCAATATTTCAATGAATGGCAATTGTTCAGAAAAAAAAAAATCCAGTTTGCTGTGCTGCTTTCTGATTTTGCCAGTGTTTACCACTTTTAGAAGGCTGTAATGGCATGTAATCCATTGTCCTTGTAGAAGATTTTTTATCCCTGTTTGAGTTTTGATGAAGTATAGCAAAGTTGCACTTCTTAGTTATCAGGATGAATACATTGTGAATACACTGGATGTCAAATTCCAAACTTTACATAGGCAACCTCATATGTTTGATTTATATTCTCTCTCTGTCTCCCCCTCCCTCTCTCTCCCATTCACTTGCATTCTAGCTCTCACACTTCAAAACCTAATTAGCAAAAGATGCTTGCTGTAGTATTTATTTTTTCATTTCTTTTCTTTTATCACATTCACTTTTTAGTAATAGGAAGATTTTGCTTGCTCTAAGAAAATAGACACATCTTTGTAAATGTCAGGATCAAGGCTCTCTGCCTTAATACATCTGTCATGTCTGCTGTTATAAGCAGCAAGAAAAGTGTTAAATTCACCCATGTCATCACAGTGACATTTGTTTGTACTAGGCCGTGGTTCACTTTGGCTGAATTGATTGCAAGCATTTGGGCGATACAATTAAATTAGATCTGGGGTTAAATGTATGACTTCCTTTAAACCCCAGACTCATCTACTGCGTCCTCCTCTGCAGCCTAGAGGAACTCAGTGTGCTCAGATTGCAGATGATACACTGAAGACATCAGTGGGTCCCCAAGGTAGCAGCATAAAGGAAGATTAGGCACCCCCCTTCAAGGCTTTTGTTAAGTAATTCCACATCTGCTTTAATAATTCAAAGCGGCACTAGCAGAGCTTCCACACAAATGATAAATGGTAAAATTATGATCTCTGTGGCCATGAGGAATTTTTTGTTTTTTCCGTTTTATGCCATTTTGTGTGCTATAAACATGGAGGTGGGGGCGCTGCCTTGGAAACGTATCAACACAATGAATCTTTAAGTGTGTGTGTGCGTACATGTAGGAGTAAGGTAGGCTGTGCTGTGCTGTCACTCACTTGTAACATGAACCGATGTTGTACCACTGCCACTAAGGCACCTGTGGGACTCAAACCCCCATGAGCTACCTGCCTGCAGTGTCTGCATGCATGGGTGAAGTTCAGCATCTTTTCTGTGTGAACATGCTGATGAAATAAACATCACATATGCTTACTTCTGTCTCTTGAGGAGCTGAGGATTGGCAGTCATCTGCAGAAAGCATCCCTGTATGTCATGGAGGACAAAGCTAGCATGCAATGGCCTTAGCTAAAAAATAAAATGATGTATCTAGCAGAATTAAACATGCTTTTACGATTGTATATATTTTCCAAAACCCAAACAAGGCAGGGCATGTAGACATTCTAATTTACACATCCAAATTGAAATGTGATGTTTTGGGTTTTCTTCTTTAATAGCCCTTAAGGGCGCATTTCCCTTTCCTCTGTAGTTTTCTCTGCCTGCAACTCGCTCCTCCACTGCACCTGTTTTGAGCAATACCTTTGGGGCACAGCTTGAAGTGAATAATGTATGAGAGAGAAGGAGAATCAGAAAACCTTTGTGGACCTTCTGTCTGTCTGACTGTCTGTCTTCCACCTTCTTTGTCTCTATAGCTGTTTTTTTCTAGGTTTCTCTCTCACTGTGGGGATAAATTTGAACTTAAATCCATGTCTCTGTCTCTTGCAGTGAGGTTTCTTGACTGTGGCCGAGGTGGTCTGGTGCAGTTTGAATGCAACAACCCATCTGACTTCCGGATAGAGGCCGATGGAGTAGTTTATGCTGCCAGGAGTCTTCGTTACTCGACCCTCTCTGCGTCACCCTTGCTAGTCAAAGCCAGTGATACCACCACTCAGCAGCAATGGGTGACCCAAGTCAGGCTGACATCTTCGACAAACTCTAACCAGCAGGTAAATAGACCACCACTACGTCCATAACATTTCTAATTTGTTTTTAAATTTTCTGGCTACTGTAGAAAGGTGGAATGATCAGTTTTGCCCTCGCCTCAAATAACTTACACTTATTAGGCACACAGCACATTCACAGATGACTAGTTACCTAAATTGTAGCAGGTGTTCCATGAGACTGAATAGATGCTTGCTAATTAAAACTTAATGTGTCACTTTACTAGGAGCACAAATATATACTCAACACGGTCAGTGGGTAGCAAGAGCAGATGTAAAATAGCATCTCATAAAGTTGATTCCAGTGAACATGCCATGCGATCGTGAGGTTATTGCCTTATAATCCGAAAGGGGACACACATCTTTCAGCACTTTGGAAGATGGGAAGCATCTGTCTGAATTGAAGAGTGCTGCTCTAACCGTTCCGCTGGATGTGTTGTGCAGTCATCTGCAATTAGTTAGAATGACCATGTGCTCATGTGTCAACATTGTGGTTAGCCAAGGATCAGAAGTGTGCAAAAAAAAAAAGCATTGTACAGGCTCTTTCTTGTAACCAGGAAATGAAAAGAAGCTTTTAAGGCAGGACAGGTTTTAACTTCAGTGAATTATATAATTGTGCTCAATTACTTTAAACCTACAGGAGTGCTACTGCATACACACATGATAACATGGTATTTTTGTATGTGTGTGTGCTACTTTCTATCCTGAGACATTCTGTACAATTTTAAGTGAGTCTTCATGCGCAAATCAATCACGAAGATCAATTGATCCGCTGAGGCGAACCCCTAATGTGAGCAGACAAAAAATAAATAAATAATAAATTTAAAAAACTGGTGCGCTTTTCCCTGTAATACACCTAAACAAATGACCATGGTTGTCTGTTTCTAAATATGTGGCCCAGCAGTCTCTGGAAAGTGGGGTGTTGTGGCTACAGTGGTCTGCTGGGCCGAAATTAAACTTGTAGCCAGTAATGATTCCATGGCTTTTCACAACACCATCGTTAGCCATTGACACTAATTAACAATAGGCACTTCTGCAGGTACGTGATTTTAATGATACCATTAGTCACTGTTCTTGGTTGGTTGGTCAAAAGCAAATACATACACGTCCCAAACAGGTAAACATGGATATTCTGCAGGATTTTAGATTTTAAGTAGAGGTCTGAATCTCAAATGTTGGTTCTATGCATGTACACAAATGATCACCTGTATCATAACTAGCTATACTGAGTAGCTTTACTTTGATGTGTATCTTTTGAGAGCATTTGGATTCACCCTGATTTGTCTTTGATGTAATCAGGTATTAACTTTCCCATATCTTTATGAGGTCATGAGTGGCTATCTTAGCCCCAGTACAACTATTGTCACGAATCATCACGCATGTCTTAATCACAATTAAGCAATTAAATGTGTTTTATCTGTGTGGATGTATTTTATCAGAACATATGAGGGGGCCTGGCATTTAAAGCAAACCAGTTCTGGTGCTGTGTCGCAGCTGCATTAGCCATACTAAAGTGTAACAGGATGTATCATGACACGTTTTACTGTAAATATTTTAGGCTACAAACGAAGTCATGAAAGACTGAGGTGTTTGATTAATCACACATTCAAATTAGGTATTGAATGGAAGAGCTTGTAGTCCCCAGCAAGTCTGAAGAAACAATATGATATAAGAAAAACAACACATACTATCATGTACAACACAGCAGGGCACACCCTTCAATACGAATGAAAATCCATGGTACAGAACAACAAATAGATATAATAATATACAACATTAAATTTAGCACATATTGTCACAAAAATTAATGATCACAGATCTGGTTCCTCTTAAGCCATTGTTTGAGATGGATTTTAAATGCATTGAAGGTAGACCATTGTCTTAATTCAGCGGGACTGTTATTCCAAATCTCACAGCCCTTGACTGATAACATCGGTTTACTGCATGTTGTGTGTTATTAAGGTATTGCACAGTCACCTCTAGTAGAGGCTCTGGTTACTTTGCCATTAATATTTGATGAACTCACCCAATGGTGGTGGAGCAAGTCCATGGAAGATTTTATAAACTGAACAAGCAAATTTGAATTTTTCAGAAATTTCAAAACTTAAAATATTGTATTTCTTAAGGGCAATGATGAAAGGAAAGATGTTTTCTATCTTAAACTTTTAAGGATTTTTTAAGAAGAGAGTTTGTTGTAAAGTAGTATTCTATAGGAGAAATAAATCATGGAGTGGAGAAATATTTTAGCTGCGTTTTCTAGCAGTGATGGTCTGATTTGCCTAAAATTATGAAGGTTAAAATGAAGGATTTTAGATATGTTTTTCACAGGATTTTTAAATTATAAGGTGGAGTCTATGGTAACACCTTTCCCTTTGCAGACTCAATAATTGACATAAAAAATGCCGCATAGTTGCACATAGTTTGAATTACTTTATTTCTTGCTGAGGTAAGGGATTAAGTAATCAAGATTAAGGACACAGGCTAAATATAATAACAAGACTGTACATCTATTCTGTCAGCTCTGTGAGGCTGTATTCAGTGTTCTGAGCTAAATGCAACAATCCTAATATGCTGATGTTTAGCAAGTATGGTTCTTATTAACATGATAGCATCTTGCAATCCATAAAATAGTTGTTGAGATATTTCAGTCTTTAGTCACCCAACATACAATCTATAGAGCCATGCTACTAATGTGGCAAAAATGCATGTAATAGTTTTTCTGCCTGTGTGATCGCTACTTAGCTCTGAACTAAATCTTTTTCTTTCCACAGGTCCAGGAAGATGCTGTCCCTACAGTCATGTCCAAGGATTTGCAGGAAATAGTGTTTCCACCACGAAACCTGGACGGCCAACTCAAACGCATGAAGAGAGAGTTGGTCATCCCCCCAATCAATGTCCCAGAAAATTCCCAAGGCCCATTCCCACAAGAGCTTCTCCGGGTATCACAGCCTCACCCAAACACATGCACGCACACACACACCATTTTCACAACTTCCAAAAGAAAAAAAAAAAAGTTTTTTTCTTGATATGACAATGTTATAGGTTCCTATTGGCCTGAGTTCCCACTCAGAGAGGCACAGACATGATACTTATGTCTTTAAGAAAATGCTTCATATTTACAGCACTTCGCTAAAGGTCAGGTATCTTTTTTCTACCGTGGAATTTATCTTTTGTTTCAGGGAGCATTCGGTACCAATATAACATGGTATTATTTAGAAGCGGAGAGAAATCTGAAGTGCTCACTAGTGCGATTGTTGCCTGTTGAGATATTGCACTGCCTTTATCATGACTCAAGGACACATATGTCCCAATTTGTTTGCAGTAATTCTATGGTCAGGGCTGGATGTGGGTGGCTAACAGAACATAAGAAATACAACAGTGAGGAAATACTAGATCCTTTTTCACTTCCATGAGTGTCCTATACACATATTACATTTAATCCAGTCATGTAAGATTGGTTGTTTCTGGGTTTGAGTGGATAATATTAGGATGAGGAAACACTCTGTCAGCATGGACCCACAGTGAAGGCTTACATGGCAAACAAGAGAGGTAGCTCAGTGAAGACAGAACTTCAATGCTACACAGACATACATTCTTTCTATACACCCTTTTAGTTGCACAACAACCATTTTTAAATAAAAACTATGATTGGTACTGAAATAATTAGCCAATCAATTATTCCATGGCGAGTTATTACTAACCAAATGACTGAATAACTAAAGATTTGCTCGGTATAGGTTCTTAAAGTTAGATTTTTCTTTGCTCTTCTTTTTTTTTAAGAAATACAATGTTTTGGAGTTTATCAGCAATCTAAAGACATCTCTATACAATCTCTGGCAATCGTAATGGTGATGCAGTTTTACTGTTGGCATTAGATAAACAAACAAATTGGGCAGGTACTACCATTAAGATAGACAAAATAAGATAAACTTTAATTGCAGAAGGGAAATTCAGGTTTTTCATTATTAGCTTATTGCAAGTAAATGAGTATAGTACCCAATGTAGCAAATTTTGACCCATAAGTGTTGTGTATGTTATGTTACTACTCTGTATCGGTAGTAGTCCTAAAACTTGGGTATGGCTCACACTATATTCAGCATTGCTTGAAAGTGTTCATTAACAAATTTTAACACCCACAGATCCGTTCAGATCACGCCAAAATTGGTTCCCTGCGATACAGTGTGACAGGCCATGGTGCTGACCAGCCTCCCACTGGCATCTTCATCATTGACCCGATCTCTGGGGATCTGTCGGTCAACAAAACTTTGGATCGAGAGCACATCCCCAGCTTCCATGTAAGTCAGACTCAATAGTTCATACTAGTATCTTTAATGATACCCCTGTAATTTGCAAATGGTTTTTCTGTTCATGTGTAGCCTCCACAGACTCAATAAACACCGGGGTCCCCCAGGAATTATCCATCTGAGAATATAAAAAAATTAACATGATGGTTTTGAGCAGATTTAGTATGTGTTAGATTATGATAACTTCCAGTTCCTTCTAATGCTACTTTATTCATTTGTTGTTTTTCCATTACATTGCTATGGTCTTTAAATGATATAACTTTATTATTAATACTGTATTTGTAAGTTTTGACACAGACAGGAAGGCATCAAGCAAGGTTTTATTTAAAATTAAATGATACTGTACATGTCATCTAATAGTGTTTACTAAGATGATAAAATATAAGAGGAGCTGGTTATTTAGAGTATGTCACTGATATTTGAGTTTGCCAATTTCCCTCTATGTTCTGTCTCTTGTAATATAAATTTGCTGTATGCATTTCACATTTTGATATTGATATATTATCAGTTTACACTTCAAGTAGCCTGTTAAAAACAGCCTTGTAGATTTTACCTATATTTTCCTATGTTTGTTTTGCAAGGGTCGGCTCAAAAATATAGATATATCAGTGAATGGACAGTGTCTTACATGTATAGAAAAAAATCTGATCACTGTTTGTCTTTTGGCCTATGCACGTAATGGTGAAAAACTGCTAATTAAAAAAATACTAAGCAAAAAGAAGATCTGTTTTGGTCAAGCTGGATTTTCTGAATATGCTCTTGTACATACAGTAATAACTGCAGTGATGACTTGTGCTGTTAATTATCACAGCAGTTTAATTGGTTAGTTTGTGCCAACATACATATTGTTTGCACAGTTGAAAATAGTCCTTGCTTGAACAGTTCTACAGTTCAGATGTGTTTATGTTTTCCTTCAGCTGAGAGCTCATGCAGTGGACCTGAAAGGCAACCAAGTAGAATACCCTATTGACATTGTGATCAATGTGATCGATCTGAATGACAACAGACCCGAGTTCACTCATCAGATCTGGAACGGCACTGTTCCAGAGGGTTCCAAGCCAGGTAATACACTCAGAAAACCGAGCACAACATCACACAGTATGAGCAAACAATTGGCTGTAGTCTGAGCCTCCACATGCTGTTATCAGCTGAAACTGCATTGATGGCATTCCTGGGGTGTCCACTTTGTTAATTTTTCTTGGACTGTATCAAGTGATCAGTGGTGTTAGGATCACAAGAAAGAACCTCGGAAGTGTATATTAAAAAGTTATAAATCTGATATGGGTCAGATGATACTATTCACTCAAGGTCTGTTTTCTTTTGATTGTCAATGGAAGATATGAAAGAAAAGAAATTAGCTTCTTGTCTCTGTCTTTCTGTCCCATAGGAACATTTGTTATGACAGTAACAGCTGTTGATAAAGATGATCCCAAAACAGCTAACGGGATGCTGCGTTATAAGATCCTGTCTCAGAATCCAGAGAGTCCGACCTCCAATATGTTTACAATCAACAACAAAACAGGAGGCATCATCACGGTGGCGGCCGGCCTGGACAGAGAAGTGACTGATACTTTTCCTTTATTTCCTTCTCCCTTTCCCTTTGACTTCTTTCACATATATTTATGAATTAGTTTAGCTTGTTTTCTCATTCGACTCTATTTAATTTTTGTGAAAGTAGTCTTATACAATTGCTGTATCAGCATTTAAGCGACATCCATTATAATTTATTGTCATCTTGATTATTGTAGATCACCATATCCATTTTCCATGTCTACATGAATGCATTTTTTAAAAATATGATTCCAAAACAGCTTGAGTATCTTTACTCATATTCAGACTGTCTGATAACTGAGCCAAAGTGATTTCCTAAAGGTGTAGTTTTGCAGTAGCAGTTTTGTAGTGAACTGCATTATACTAAACAGTGTTTCTAGTTGTTTGTCTATCCTCATTTGCATATAATGGGGCCAGAATATTATGTAGAAATGCACAACATAATTTAGTTCAAAATGACATCACAGCTAATGACTGTGTTAAAAATGCTCACCTCATTGCTATACAAAGAATTTTGTTTTAATCCTGTTATTGTTTTTCTTCTCTTCCCCTTCAGAAAGTGCCTCAATACGCACTGATCATCCAGGCCACTGACATGGAGGGTAACCCCATGTATGGCCTCTCCAACACAGCCACTGCTGTCATCAGAGTCACTGACATTAATGACAATCCACCAGAGTTTACTGCTGAGACGGTAAGAAACAACTTGTATCTGAGAGATTGTTACAGTAATCTTAGTGAAAGAAAAGCACCACATGGACCACCATTTCACCCCAGTGTGGATATATGCACTCAACTCTCAGTTCTACTCACTTACCTAGTTCTGCTTGCTTAGTAGTTCCGAAGCCATACAGATACACAAGTAGCCAGCCATGCATAAAGTGTTATATCCCGTTCCAAATGTTGACACATGCAACTACTAGGATGTCTGTTAAAGTGAAAGAGGCACTTACTGTGCTGGAGAATCACTGAAATTTGTAATGCCACTGTTGTGCTATCAGGGGAGGATAGGGAATGAGATGACCATGACGACATGATAAGTTACCTTAGATGTCTATTTACTTATGTCTATTTGGTCCTGCTGTGCTGTGTGAGGTGAGGCTCAGTGTATTTTCTGCTGCCACAGCAGTATCACTCACACCTTGTTGTTTTGTATGTTCATGGTTTAACCATGCAGTTTTTTGTAGCAGGTGTTCCGAGAGACTGGATTAATGCTGGCTAATTAAAACTTAATGTGTTACTTTAATAGGAGCACAACCATATACGCAACATGGTCAGTGGTTAGCAAAAACAGATGCCAAATAGCATCTCTTTAACTTGATTCCATTGAACATGCCTTGTGATCGTGAGGTTATTGCCTTATAATCCAAAAGGGGTGCACGTCTCTCAGCACTTTGGAAGATGGGAAGCATCTTTCTGAGTTGTAGAGTGAGGCTCTAACCATTCCGCTGGATGTGTTGTGCAGTCATCTGCAATTAGTTAGAATGACCAGGTGCTCATGTATCAATATTGTTAGCCAAGGAGCAGAACTGTGCAAAAAAAGCACTGCACATGCTCTATCTTATACCCAGGAAATGAAAACAAGTCCTTAAGGCTGTTATTCTTAAAGCTGCCCAGCTTTAAGCATTCTGGGGGACTGACCTGGCCGGCCCAGGTGTGCCAGGTGTATAGACTCTAGCCCAGCCAGTACCTGTAACACATAGAGGGGGCAACACAGAGACAGACACAGGCTCCACTGTGGGGAGAGCTGGGGCTGTGACACTTTCTGTCCTGACACATTCTGTAGGGTTTTAAGTGCATATTCTAATAATCTTTGCTGTAAGATCTTTGTTTTTTTGGTGTCCTAATGAACACCCTCATATGAATGTACGGTCCTGTGAGTGCTTGATCCCATCTGATCTCAGAAGCTAAGCAGAGATGGGCCTGGTTAGTACTTGGATAGGATATGCTCTTGGAAGACCAGGGGCTGTTAAACTCAACCACTGTTGCACAAGCCAGTGTGGTTTTAGTGTCAGTCCCAAGCCCAAGTAAATGAGAGGGTTGTGTCAGGAAGGGCATCTGGCGTAAAGCTTGTGCCAGTTCAATCATGCAGGTCAATTAGTCAGCTGTGGCAACCCCCAATGGGAGCTGCCGAAAAAAAAAACACCCCCATATCATAATCATATTTGTTTTACAAAAGCTGCTGTGCTTTTCTTATAGTCCCTGTAATACACCTAAACAAATGACCATTATTGTCCGTTTCTAAATATGTTACCCTCCATTCACTGGAAAGGCAGACATTACTTTTCACCTGGGTGCAAACTTAATACTGACTGTTATGAGTCATCAGTGTTGTGGCTACAGTGGTCTGCTGGGCCGAAATTAAACTTGTAGCCAGTAATGATTCCATGGCTTTTCACAACACCATCGTTAGCCATTGACACTAATTAACAATAGGCACTTCTGCAGGTATGTGATTTTAATGATACCATTAGTCACTGTTCTTGGTTGGTTGGTCAAAAGCAAATACATACACGTCCCAAACAGGTAAACATGGATATTCTGCAGGATTTTAGATTTTAAGTAGAGGTCTGAATCTCAAATGTTGGTTCTATGCATGTACACAAATGATCACCTGTATCATAACTAGTTATACTGAGTAGCTTTACTTTGATGTGTATCTTTTGAGAGCATTTGGATTCACCCTGATTTGTCTTTGATGTAATCAGGTATTAACTTTCCCATATCTTTATGAGGTCATGAGTGGCTATCTTAGCCCCAGTACAACTATTGTCACGAATCATCACGCATGTCTTAATCACAATTAAGCAATTAAATGTGTTTTATCTGTGTGGATGTATTTTATCAGAACATATGAGGGGGCCTGGCATTTAAAGCAAACCAGTTCTGGTGCTGTGTCGCAGCTGCATTAGCCATACTAAAGTGTAACAGGATGTATCATGACACGTTTTACTGTAAATATTTTAGGCTACAAACGAAGTCATGAAAGACTGAGGTGTTTGATTAATCACACATTCAAATTAGGTATTGAATGGAAGAGCTTGTAGTCCCCAGCAAGTCTGAAGAAACAATATGATATAAGAAAAACAACACATACTATCATGTACAACACAGCAGGGCACACCCTTCAATACGAATGAAAATCCATGGTACAGAACAACAAATAGATATAATAATATACAACATTAAATTTAGCACATATTGTCACAAAAATTAATGATCACAGATCTGGTTCCTCTTAAGCCATTGTTTGAGATGGATTTTAAATGCATTGAAGGTAGACCATTGTCTTAATTCAGCGGGACTGTTATTCCAAATCTCACAGCCCTTGACTGATAACATCGGTTTGCTGCATGTTGTGTGTTATTAAGGTATTGCACAGTCACCTCTAGTAGAGGCTCTGGTTACTTTGCCATTAATATTTGATGAACTCACCCAATGGTGGTGGAGCAAGTCCATGGAAGATTTTATAAACTGAACAAGCAAATTTGAATTTTTCAGAAATTTCAAAACTTAAAATATTGTATTTCTTAAGGGCAATGATGAAAGGAAAGATGTTTTCTATCTTAAACTTTTAAGGATTTTTTAAGAAGAGAGTTTGTTGTAAAGTAGTATTCTATAGGAGAAATAAATCATGGAGTGGAGAAATATTTTAGCTGCGTTTTCTAGCAGTGATGGTCTGATTTGCCTAAAATTATGAAGGTTAAAATGAAGGATTTTAGATATGTTTTTCACAGGATTTTTAAATTATAAGGTGGAGTCTATGGTAACACCTTTCCCTTTGCAGACTCAATAATTGACATAAAAAATGCTGCATAGTTGCACATAGTTTGAATTACTTTATTTCTTGCTGAGGTAAGGGATTAAGTAATCAAGATTAAGGACACAGGCTAAATATAATAACAAGACTGTACATCTATTCTGTCAGCTCTGTGAGGCTGTATTCAGTGTTCTGAGCTAAATGCAACAATCCTAATATGCTGATGTTTAGCAAGTATGGTTCTTATTAACATGATAGCATCTTGCAATCCATAAAATAGTTGTTGAGATATTTCAGCCTTTAGTCACCCAACATACAATCTATAGAGCCATGCTACTAATGTGGCAAAAATGCATGTAATAGTTTTTCTGCCTGTGTGATCGCTACTTAGCTCTGGACTAAATCTTTTCCTTTCCACAGGTCCAGGAAGAGGCTGTCCCTACAGTCATGTCCAAGGATTTGCAGGAAATAGTGTTTCCACCACGAAACCTGGACGGCCAACTCAAATGCATGAAGAGAGAGTGGGTCATCCCCCCAATCAATGTCCCAGAAAATTCCCAAGGCCCATTCCCACAAGAGCTTCTCCGGGTATCACAGCCTCACCCAAACACATGCACGCACACACACACCATTTTCACAACTTCCAAAAGAAAAAGAAAAAAAGTTTTTTTCTTGATATGACAATGTTATAGGTTCCTATTGGCCTGAGTTCCCACTCAGAGAGGCACAGACATGATACTTATGTCTTTAAGAAAATGCTTCATATTTACAGCACTTCGCTAAAGGTCAGGTATCTTTTTTCTACTGTGGAATTTATCTCTTGTTTCAGGGAGCATTCGGTACCAATATAACATGGTATTATTTAGAAGCGGAGAGAAATCTGAAGTGCTCACTAGTGCGATTGTTGCCTGTTGAGATATTGCACTGCCTTTATCATGACTCAAGGACACATATGTCCCAATTTGTTTGCAGTAATTCTATGGTCAGGGCTGGATGTGGGTGGCTAACAGAACACAAGAAATACAACAGTGAGGAAATACTAGATCCTTTTTCACTTCCATGAGTGTCCTATACACATATTACATTTAATCCAGTCATGTAAGATTGGTTGTTTCTGGGTTTGAGTGGATAATATTAGGATGAGGAAACACTCTGTCAGCATGGACCCACAGTGAAGGCTTACATGGCAAACAAGAGAGGTAGCTCAGTGAAGACAGAACTTCAATGCTACACAGACATACATTCTTTCTATACACCCCTTTACTTGCACAACAACCATTTTTAAATAAAAACTATGGTACTGAAATAATTAGCCAATCAATTATTCCATGGCGAGTTATTACTAACCAAATGACTGAATAACTAAAGATTTGCTCGGTATAGGTTCTTAAAGTTAGATTTTGATTTGCTCTTCTTTTTTTTTAAGAAATACAATGGTTTTGGAGTTTATCAGCAATCTAAAAACATCTCTATACAATCTCTGGCAATCGTAATGGTGATGCAGTTTTACTGTTGGCATTAGATAAACAAACAAATTGGGCAGGTACTACCATTAAGATAGACAAAATAAGATAAACTTTAATTGCAGAAGGGAAATTCAGGTTTTTCATTATTAGCTTATTGCAAGTAAATGAGTATAGTACCCAATGTAGCAAATTTTGACCCATAAGTGTTGTGTATGTTATGTTACTACTCTGTATCGGTAGTAGTCCTAAAACTTGGGTATGGCTCACACTATATTCAGCATTGCTTGAAAGTGTTCATTAACAAATTTTAACACCCACAGATCCGTTCAGATCACGCCAAAATTGGTTCCCTGCGATACAGTGTGACAGGCCATGGTGCTGACCAGCCTCCCACTGGCATCTTCATCATTGACCCGATCTCTGGGGATCTGTCGGTCAACAAAACTTTGGATCGAGAGCATATCCCCAGCTTCCATGTAAGTCAGACTCAATAGTTCATACTAGTATCTTTAATGATACCCCTGTAATTTGCAAATGGTTTTTCTGTTCATGTGTAGCCTCCACAGACTCAATAAACACCGGGGTCCCCCAGGAATTATCCATCTGAGAATATAAAAAAATTAACATGATGGTTTTGAGCAGATTTAGTATGTGTTAGATTATGATAACTTCCAGTTCCTTCTAATGCTACTTTATTCATTTGTTGTTTTTCCATTACATTGCTATGGTCTTTAAATGATATAACTTTATTATTAATACTGTATTTGTAAGTTTTGACACAGACAGGAAGGCATCAAGCAAGGTTTTATTTAAAATTAAATGATACTGTACATGTCATCTAATAGTGTTTACTAAGATGATAAAATATAAGAGGAGCTGGTTATTTAGAGTATGTCACTGATATTTGAGTTTGCCAATTTCCCTCTATGTTCTGTCTCTTGTAATATAAATTTGCTGTATGCATTTCACATTTTGATATTGATATATTATCAGTTTACACTTCAAGTAGCCTGTTAAAAACAGCCTTGTAGATTTTACCTATATTTTCCTATGTTTGTTTTGCAAGGGTCGGCTCAAAAATATAGATATATCAGTGAATGGACAGTGTCTTACATGTATAGAAAAAAATCTGATCACTGTTTGTCTTTTGGCCTATGCACGTAATGGTGAAAAACTGCTAATTAAAAAAATACTAAGCAAAAAGAAGATCTGTTTTGGTCAAGCTGGATTTTCTGAATATGCTCTTGTACATACAGTAATAACTGCAGTGATGACTTGTGCTGTTAATTATCACAGCAGTTTAATTGGTTAGTTTGTGCCAACATACATATTGTTTGCACAGTTGAAAATAGTCCTTGCTTGAACAGTTCTACAGTTCAGATGTGTTTATGTTTTCCTTCAGCTGAGAGCTCATGCAGTGGACCTGAAAGGCAACCAAGTAGAATACCCTACTGACATTGTGATCAATGTGATCGATCTGAATGACAACAGACCCGAGTTCACTCATCAGATCTGGAAGGGCACTGTTCCAGAGGGTTCCAAGCCAGGTAATACACTCAGAAAACCGAGCACAACATCACACAGTATGAGCAAACAATTGGCTGTAGTCTGAGCCTCCACATGCTGTTATCAGCTGAAACTGCATTGATGGCATTCCTGGGGTGTCCACTTTGTTAATTTTTCTTGGACTGTATCAAGTGATCAGTGGTGTTAGGATCACAAGAAAGAACCTCGGAAGTGTATATTAAAAAGTTATAAATCTGATATGGGTCAGATGATACTATTCACTCAAGGTCTGTTTTCTTTTGATTGTCAATGGAAGATATGAAAGAAAAGAAATTAGCTTCTTGTCTCTGTCTTTCTGTCCCATAGGAACATTTGTTATGACAGTAACAGCTGTTGATAAAGATGATCCCAAAACAGCTAACGGGATGCTGCGTTATAAGATCCTGTCTCAGAATCCAGAGAGTCCGACCTCCAATATGTTTACAATCAACAACAAAACAGGAGGCATCATCACGGTGGCGGCCGGCCTGGACAGAGAAGTGACTGATACTTTTCCTTTATTTCCTTCTCCCTTTCCCTTTGACTTCTTTCACATATATTTATGAATTAGTTTAGCTTGTTTTCTCATTCGACTCTATTTAATTTTTGTGAAAGTAGTCTTATACAATTGCTGTATCAGCATTTAAGCGACATCCATTATAATTTATTGTCATCTTGATTATTGTAGATCACCATATCCATTTTCCATGTCTACATGAATGCATTTTTTAAAAATATGATTCCAAAACAGCTTGAGTATCTTTACTCATATTCAGACTGTCTGATAACTGAGCCAAAGTGATTTCCTAAAGGTGTAGTTTTGCAGTAGCAGTTTTGTAGTGAACTGCATTATACTAAACAGTGTTTCTAGTTGTTTGTCTATCCTCATTTGCATATAATGGGGCCAGAATATTATGTAGAAATGCACAACATAATTTAGTTCAAAATGACATCACAGCTAATGACTGTGTTAAAAATGCTCACCTCATTGCTATACAAAGAATTTTGTTTTAATCCTGTTATTGTTTTTCTTCTCTTCCCCTTCAGAAAGTGCCTCAATACGCACTGATCATCCAGGCCACTGACATGGAGGGTAACCCCATGTATGGCCTCTCCAACACAGCCACTGCTGTCATCAGAGTCACTGACATTAATGACAATCCACCAGAGTTTACTGCTGAGACGGTAAGAAACAACTTGTATCTGAGAGATTGTTACAGTAATCTTAGTGAAAGAAAAGCACCACATGGACCACCATTTCACCCCAGTGTGGATATATGCACTCAACTCTCAGTTCTACTCACTTACCTAGTTCTGCTTGCTTAGTAGTTCCGAAGCCATACAGATACACAAGTAGCCAGCCATGCATAAAGTGTTATATCCCGTTCCAAATGTTGACACATGCAACTACTAGGATGTCTGTTAAAGTGAAAGAGGCACTTACTGTGCTGGAGAATCACTGAAATTTGTAATGCCACTGTTGTGCTATCAGGGGAGGATAGGGAATGAGATGACCATGACGACATGATAAGTTACCTTAGATGTCTATTTACTTATGTCTATTTGGTCCTGCTGTGCTGTGTGAGGTGAGGCTCAGTGTATTTTCTGCTGCCACAGCAGTATCACTCACACCTTGTTGTTTTGTATGTTCATGGTTTAACCATGCAGTTTTTTGTAGCAGGTGTTCCGAGAGACTGGATTAATGCTGGCTAATTAAAACTTAATGTGTTACTTTAATAGGAGCACAACCATATACGCAACATGGTCAGTGGTTAGCAAAAACAGATGCCAAATAGCATCTCTTTAACTTGATTCCATTGAACATGCCTTGTGATCGTGAGGTTATTGCCTTATAATCCAAAAGGGGTGCACGTCTCTCAGCACTTTGGAAGATGGGAAGCATCTTTCTGAGTTGTAGAGTGAGGCTCTAACCATTCCGCTGGATGTGTTGTGCAGTCATCTGCAATTAGTTAGAATGACCAGGTGCTCATGTATCAATATTGTTAGCCAAGGAGCAGAACTGTGCAAAAAAAGCACTGCACATGCTCTATCTTATACCCAGGAAATGAAAACAAGTCCTTAAGGCTGTTATTCTTAAAGCTGCCCAGCTTTAAGCATTCTGGGGGACTGACCTGGCCGGCCCAGGTGTGCCAGGTGTATAGACTCTAGCCCAGCCAGTACCTGTAACACATAGAGGGGGCAACACAGAGACAGACACAGGCTCCACTGTGGGGAGAGCTGGGGCTGTGACACTTTCTGTCCTGACACATTCTGTAGGGTTTTAAGTGCATATTCTAATAATCTTTGCTGTAAGATCTTTGTTTTTTTGGTGTCCTAATGAACACCCTCATATGAATGTACGGTCCTGTGAGTGCTTGATCCCATCTGATCTCAGAAGCTAAGCAGAGATGGGCCTGGTTAGTACTTGGATAGGATATGCTCTTGGAAGACCAGGGGCTGTTAAACTCAACCACTGTTGCACAAGCCAGTGTGGTTTTAGTGTCAGTCCCAAGCCCAAGTAAATGAGAGGGTTGTGTCAGGAAGGGCATCTGGCGTAAAGCTTGTGCCAGTTCAATCATGCAGGTCAATTAGTCAGCTGTGGCAACCCCCAATGGGAGCTGCCGAAAAAAAAAACACCCCCATATCATAATCATATTTGTTTTACAAAAGCTGCTGTGCTTTTCTTATAGTCCCTGTAATACACCTAAACAAATGACCATTATTGTCCGTTTCTAAATATGTTACCCTCCATTCACTGGAAAGGCAGACATTACTTTTCACCTGGGTGCAAACTTAATACTGACTGTTATGAGTCATCAGTGTTGTGGCTACAGTGGTCTGCTGGGCCGAAATTAAACTTGTAGCCAGTAATGATTCCATGGCTTTTCACAACACCATCGTTAGCCATTGACACTAATTAACAATAGGCACTTCTGCAGGTATGTGATTTTAATGATACCATTAGTCACTGTTCTTGGTTGGTTGGTCAAAAGCAAATACATACACGTCCCAAACAGGTAAACATGGATATTCTGCAGGATTTTAGATTTTAAGTAGAGGTCTGAATCTCAAATGTTGGTTCTATGCATGTACACAAATGATCACCTGTATCATAACTAGTTATACTGAGTAGCTTTACTTTGATGTGTATCTTTTGAGAGCATTTGGATTCACCCTGATTTGTCTTTGATGTAATCAGGTATTAACTTTCCCATATCTTTATGAGGTCATGAGTGGCTATCTTAGCCCCAGTACAACTATTGTCACGAATCATCACGCATGTCTTAATCACAATTAAGCAATTACATTTGTTTTACTTGTGTCATGAATGCAGCATCCTTGGAGAAACATTTTAATCAATGACAACCAAACAATATTCTCATTAACACAAATGTCCTCGCCCACTATATCCACCTCTATTAGAACCTCTGCTCCGCCTGTGTCCATAAGGAGAAAACATTTAAGAATCCAAGAGAATTTTTCTAAAAGAGCAAGCACACACACAGAAAATCCTACCCACTCACTCATAAACACTCAGGCTATCAGTCAGCCTTATACCCTCCTGGACTTGGAAGTCGACTCCTAGTCAGAAGATGGAGGGGGTTTGGAGAGTGTGGATGGATGCAGACCTCCAGTGCACAAGAGATAGATGCTTGTTGAGCTGAACAAACCCACCATGCCATTCATCATTCCAGACACAGGTTGCAAATAATTACTGTTCTCGCTTGCACCCATTTTAATAAGGTAATAGATATTTCTGAAGCATGCTCCTTCACTATCTGCGTGCATGCCTCTCTGCATTTCCAATGTGTGAAAGCAGTATAATCGGATTTCAAACATGATTAGTGGAAGCTCTTCGGCAGCTCCCCAGATGTTATATGAAGGGGAATGTGGGATATGGGTCATGATATAAGGTGGTAAAGTGCTAATTAATTTCTCTGTCTGTGTAGGAAACTTTGCAGTAGTTTGTAGGACTATTGACTATTTCACAACAAATCAACATGCACATAATTAGAGGCAACAGTAGGGAAAATACTTCAAGGGCTGTGACAGTTCCATTGAAATCCGAGCTATCATTCCTTGACATTGACATATTTTACATATTGTTTTTCTGTTTTCCTTCCTGCCTTGTTTTGTTCAAGGTTATTTTAACTTTCTCTGGCACTACTTCAGTCTCCCCAGTCTCTGGAGCAGCATAGGCAATTTGAGCCATCTGTGTGTTTAGTGTCTGGCTTGCAGGTACCATCCTCCTTTGTTTCAAATCTCATTCATTACAGCTGAGGGAGGATGGCAGATCCATTATGGAAGCTGGTCTATCTGTGTGGGTGCATTTTATCAGGACATAAGAGGAGGCCTGGCATTTAAAGCAAACCAGTGCTGGTGCTGTGTCACTGCCGTGTTACCCACCCTAAAGTGCATCAAGGTGTATCATGACATGTTTTACTGTAGATATTTTAAGGTACAAAGGAAGTCATAAAAAGATTACTGTCTTTGATAAAACACAGATTCAGAATAGGTATTAAATGGAAGAGGTTATAAGTTTGGAGTAGAAAATGGGAGCCTTTTTCCTTTATCACCAAATCAATTTCCTTCTCTAACCCAAAAAGAGAAGGTTATCAGCCATTCAAGTAAGGTGTCTGTCAAGTACATAGACTGTTATGTGCTGATGTTGATTTTAGTGATTAAGTAATCAAGATTAAGAACACGGGGTATACATAATAACAAGACTGAACATCTATTCAGTCAGCTCTGTGAGGCTGTATTCAGTGTTCTGAGCTAAATGCGACAATCCTAATATGCTGATGTTTAGCAGGTATGAATGGTTCTTATTAACATGATAGCATCTTGCAATCCACAAAATAGTTGTTGAGATATTTCAGTCTTTAGTCACCCAACATACAATCTATAGAGCCATGCTACTAATGTGGCAAAAATGCATGTAATAGTTTTTCTGCCTGTGTGATCGCTACTTAGCTCTGGACTAAATCTTTTCCTTTCCACAGGTCCAGGAAGATGCTGTCCCTACAGTCATGTCCAAGGATTTGCAGGAAATAGTGTTTCCACCACGAAACCTGGACGGCCAACTCAAACGCATGAAGAGAGATTGGGTCATCCCCCCAATCAATGTCCCAGAAAATTCCCGAGGCCCATTCCCACAAGAGCTTGTCCGGGTATCACAGCCTCACCCAAACACATGCACGCACACACACACCATTTTCACAACTTCCAAAAGAAAAAAAAAAAAAAAAAGTTTTTTTCTTGATATGACAATGTTATAGGTTCCTATTGCGCTGAGTTCCCACTCAGAGAGGCACAGACATGATACTTATGTCTTTAAGAAAATGCTTCATATTTACAGCACTTCGCTAAAGGTCAGGTATCTTTTTTCTACCGTGGAATTTATCTTTTGTTTCAGGGAGCATTCGGTACCAATATAACATGGTATTATTTAGAAGCGGAGAGAAATCTGAAGTGCTCACTAGTGCGATTGTTGCCTGTTGAGATATTGCACTGCCTTTATCATGACTCAAGGACACATATGTCCCAATTTGTTTGCAGTAATTCTATGGTCAGGGCTGGATGTGGGTGGCTAACAGAACACAAGAAATACAACAGTGAGGAAATACTAGATCCTTTTTCACTTCCATGAGTGTCCTATACACATATTACATTTAATCCAGTCATGTAAGATTGGTTGTTTCTGGGTTTGAGTGGATAATATTAGGATGAGGAAACACTCTGTCAGCATGGACCCACAGTGAAGGCTTACATGGCAAACAAGAGAGGTAGCTCAGTGAAGACAGAACTTCAATGCTACACAGACATACATTCTTTCTATACACCCTTTTAGTTGCACAACAACCATTTTTAAATAAAAACTATGATTGGTACTGAAATAATTAGCCAATCAATTATTCCACGGCGAGTTATTACTAACCAAATGACTGAATAACTAAAGATTTGCTCGGTATAGGTTCTTAAAGTTAGATTTTTCTTTGCTCTTCTTTTTTTTTAAGAAATACAATGTTTTGGAGTTTATCAGCAATCTAAAGACATCTCTATACAATCTCTGGCAATCGTAATGGTGATGCAGTTTTACTGTTGGCATTAGATAAACAAACAAATTGGGCAGGTACTACCATTAAGATAGACAAAATAAGATAAACTTTAATTGCAGAAGGGAAATTCAGGTTTTTCATTATTAGCTTATTGCAAGTAAATGAGTATAGTACCCAATGTAGCAAATTTTGACCCATAAGTGTTGTGTATGTTATGTTACTACTCTGTATCGGTAGTAGTCCTAAAACTCAGGTATGGCTCACACTATATTTAGCATTGCTTGAAAGTGTTCATTAACAAATTTTAACACCCACAGATCCGTTCAGATCACGACAAAAATCGGTCCCTGCGATACAGTGTGACAGGCCCTGGTGCTGACCAGCCTCCCACTGGCATCTTCATCATTGACCCGATCTCTGGTGAGCTGTCAGTCAACAAACCCTTGGATCGAGAGCACATTCCCAGCTTCCATGTAAGTCAGATGCAATCGTTCATACTAGTATCTTTAATGATACCCCTGTAATTTGCAAATGGTTTTTCTGCTTTGGCTGGGCTGTACATTCCCTGGCTTTGCTCAACGGTCATGTGTAGCATAAAAAACCTCCACGGTAATGTGACTTATCTGTTTGAGAATGTAAAAGATTTAAAATGATGCTTTTGAGCAGATTTAATATGTGTTAGATAGATTATGATAACTTCCAGTTTCTTCTAAAGCTGCTTTATTAATTTGTTGTTCTTCCATTACATTGCTATGGTCTTTAAATTATATAACTGTATTTGTGAGTTTTGACACAGACAGGAAGGCATCAAGCAAGGTTTTTTAAATGATACATGTCATCTAATAGTGTTTACTAATATGATAAAATATATGCTGGTTATTTGGAGTATGTTACTGGTATTTGAGTTTGCCAATTTCTCTCAATTTCTGTCTTTTCTGATCACTGTTTGTCTTTTGGCCTATGCACGTAATGGTGAAAAACTGCTAATTAAAAAAATACTAAGCAAAAAGAAGATCTGTTATGGTCAAGCTGGATTTTCTGAATATGCTCTTGTACATACAGTAATAACTGCAGTGATGACTTGTGCTGTTAATTATCACAGCAGTTTAATTGGTTAGTTTGTGCCAACATACATATTGTTTGCACAGTTGAAAATAGTCCTTGCTTGAACAGTTCTACAGTTCAGATGTGTTTATGTTTTCCTTCAGCTGAGAGCTCATGCAGTGGACCTGAATGGCAACCAAGTAGAAAACCCTATTGACATTGTGATCAATGTGATCGATATGAACGACAACAGACCCGAGTTCACTCATCAGATCTGGAACGGCACTGTTCCAGAGGGTTCCAAGCCAGGTAATACACTCAGAAAACCGAGCACAACATCACACAGTATGAGCAAACAATTGGCTGTAGTCTGAGCCTCCACATGCTGTTATCAGCTGAAACTGCATTGATGGCATTCCTGGGGTGTCCACTTTGTTAATTTTTCTTGGACTGTATCAAGTGATCAGTGGTGTTAGGATCACAAGAAAGAACCTCGGAAGTGTATATTAAAAAGTTATAAATCTGATATGGGTCAGATGATACTATTCACTCAAGGTCTGTTTTCTTTTGATTGTCAATGGAAGATATGAAAGAAAAGAAATTAGCTTCTTGTTTCTGTCTTTCTGTCCCATAGGAACATTTGTTATGACAGTAACAGCTGTTGATAAAGACGATCCCAAAACAGCTAACGGGATGCTGCGTTATAAGATCCTGTCTCAGAATCCAGAGAGTCCGACCTCCAATATGTTTACAATCAACAACAAAACAGGAGGCATCATCACGGTGGCGGCCGGCCTGGACAGAGAAGTGACTGATACTTTTCCTTTATTTCCTTCTCCCTTTCCCTTTGACTTCTTTTACATATATTTATGAATTAGTTTAGCTTGTTTTCTCATTCGACTCTATTTAATTTTTGTGAAAGTAGTCTTATACAATTGCTGTATCAGCATTTAAGTGAAACTTTCATTAGCAAGATATCCATTATAATAATTCACTTTCATCTTGCTTGTTGTAGATCAACATATCCATTTTCCTTGTTTACATAAATGCATTTTTTAAAATATGATTTCAAAACAGCTTGAGTAGCTTTGCTCATATTCAGACTGTCTGAGAACTAATGAGCCAAAGTGAATTTTGCTGATTACTAACTAAATAAGAAGTAGAAATGGACTTGGCTTCTTTACACTTATTTACTCTTACAAGGAGGCACTGAGCCTCACTGAGCAGCTAAATGTCTCCCTTCCCTCATTGTCGCCTTCTTTTTTTTCCAACCCAAAGCAGAAGCTTTTCTTGCATTTTGTTTTCCTCCATTTTCCGTGCTGTAAATGCTACCACTCTTTAATTTAATTGGATCATGTGGCTGTTTGAAAAAATAAATAAAATAATATAGAAAGCTGGAGCCAGTTGGTGCAATTCTAGCGAGGGCAATCTGGCTAGGTGACTGCTCAATCACTCCCACCCTGGGGCTGCAGTTTTATGTCCGCCAGTGCCACCATGAAAGTAATTTGCCCGACTCTCATTACCCAACAACTGGTCCGTCACCTGAGTGGCTTTTAATGTGAAAAGAGTCATTTGTTATCTTCATGATGGCTTAGATAGCAGAGGTGCAAGTTTCACACATGCACTCACAAACTCATGTGCCCCTGTAGGGAATTAATCATATTTATATAAAAAGCCCCATTCGTCATTATAATTAGCTAACTAGCCATTTCAGATTTGTTTCATTTCACTAGAAAACATTAATACTGTTGCACATTGAGTTGCCAGCTTATTAGGGACACTTGTAAAGTGTGTCATAAGCCAATACAATAGAAATAAAACTTAGCTTCAGCTTTTAAAGCTTAGTTTTTGTTAACACAGTCTTAGAGGTGTTGTTTTACCTCTGTGGGCATTTTTGAGGGTGTAGTTTTGTAGTAGTAATTTTGTAATGAACTCAGTCATATTAAATAGTATTTCTAGTTGTTGGGGTCAGAATATTATGAATAAATGCTCAACGTAATTTAGTTCACAGCTAATGGCTAACAGTGTTAAAAATGCTCACCTCATTGCTATACAAAGAATTTTGTTTTAATCCTGTTATTGTTTTTCTTCTCTTCCCCTTCAGAAAGTGCCTCAATACACACTGATCATCCAGGCCACTGACATGGAGGGTAACCCCATGTATGGCCTCTCCAACACAGCCACTGCTGTCATCAGAGTCACTGACATTAATGACAATCCACCAGAGTTTACTGCTGAGACGGTAAGAAACAACTTGTATCTGAGAGATTGTTACAGTAATCTTAGTGAAAGAAAAGCACCACATGGACCACCATTTCACCCCAGTGTGGATATATGCACTCAACTCTCAGTTCTGCTCACTTACCTAGTTCTGCTTGCTTAGCATTTCCAAAGCCATACAGATACACAAGTAGCCAGCCATGCATAAAGTGTTATATCCCGCTCCAAATGTTGACACATGCAACTACTAGGATGTCTGTTAAAGTGAAAGAGGTACTTACTGTGCTGGAGAATCACTGAAATTTGTAATGCCACTGTTGTGCTATCAGGGGAGGATAGGGAATGAGATGACCATGATGACATGATAAGTTACCTTAGATGTCTATTTACTCAAGATTGGTCCTGCTGTGCTGTGTGAGGTGAGGCTCAGTGTATTTTCTGCTGCCACAGCAGTATCACTAACAGCTTGCTGTTCTGTACTTTCATGGTTTATTCATATAGTTTTTCGGCGACGTGCCTGAAAACCGTGTGAATGTCATTGTGGCAAACCTGACTGTGACTGACAAGGACCAGCCCAACACACCGGCCTGGAATGCCGTCTACAAAATCACCGGGGGCGACCCCACTGGCAGGTTCTCCGTGCCCACTGATCCAACCACTAACGAGGGCCTGGTAACAGTCGTCAAGGTAAGGCCCCCACTTTAATATAGTCTCTTGGAGATGCATACTATATAGTATGTGTGTCTTACTAAGACATGTGGGGGTGGTTGGCTCAGTATTCATATCTGGCAGTTAAAATATTCAGTAAGTGTTTATAACATTTTTGATAATACTTTAAAGTTGATATAAGTGAAAATTTCTTAAATGTTCGGTTTGTCCCAGAAAACAAATTAATAATCCAGCTGTCCAGTTCAGTTATTTGAAAAGTAGAAATATTTTGTTTAAAGCAACTCCCCTATGAGACTCCTATGAAAGAAAACCACTGCAACTTTTTTGTCACATATATTACCTTTTTTTAGCACTAGCAATGATTTTTATAGGGACAGACTAACTTACTGCTAGCAAATTCTGATGTGAATTAGGTGAAAATTCATATTAGATGAACTAAGAACACAATTTTAAAAATCAGAACTCATTTCAAATTAAATTGGTTGGTTGCACTGCTCTTACAACTCTTTTGTTAATGTGTAATTCAGATGACCCCAAAGGGATACAATATCTTTATCTCATCCCACTGTCTGCAGAGTTTTTACAATAGTAAAAATTTAGTAAGGAAGAAGAAAAAGTTTTTTATTCTGTGTTGCTCTCTCACCATAGCCAGAAATATAATGTGATCATATCTATCCTGTTTTTTAAGGTGTGAGTCACTCTCTATACTTTTCTCTCTCATCCTGTTTTCTAGCCTATTGACTATGAAATAAGTAGGACGTATGTGCTGACAGTGGAAGCAAGGAACGAGGTCCCCCTAGCCAGAGGCATCCACTCTCCTCGCCAGTCCACTGCCACTGTCTCCATCAGAGTGATAGATGTCAATGAGAGCCCCTACTTTGAACCCAATCCCAAGCTCATTAAACTGGAAGAGGGAATGTTGCCAGAATCAACTCTGACTACCTTCACTGCACAGGACCCTGATCGCTTCATGCAGCAAAGCATCAGGTAGACTTACACTAAAAAGGGGAAAAGGAAATTCTCTGAGCTCTCTAATGTGGCCACTTTCAGCCTCATTCCTGCTTAAACAACACCCAGCACGTCTTTATCTCATTCGTGTTGAACAAGCTCTGTTTTCTTTCATTTTCACCAGACATCTTGCCTCACAGCTGTTTGGCTGTAGAAGTTTATCTGCCCGAAAACAGTCCATGAGAAATAAGCTAGCTTTGTAATTCCACGGTTTGTCCTACAAATTAGTTTGAGCTACTGATAACAACAAGCCAGTTCTGTCCCCTGTGAGGCTGAATAATTATGTAAAATACATGATGTCTAAAATATTTATTCTGTGTAAACAAATAATAACAAAAACATTTTAGAAGAAAGAGATGCCAAACTGGTAATGGAGACTAAATTCTCCAACTGTATTTTCTTCTGCAGAAAACAACACTGAACCTTTTTAAAACTTTCTCCCTACTTTTTGACAGAACTTGCAGATAACGCTTGACTGAAAATTCATCTTAGAACAAATATTAAGGAGTGTGAATTACTGTGTAAAACTCTTTTTCCCTTTGCTCAGATACTCCAAACTCTCAGATCCAGCCAACTGGCTAAGAATTGACCCCAACACAGGTCGAATCACAACAAGTGCCGTTTTGGACAGAGAGTCACCTTTTGTGAAGAATAGTTTGTACAATGCAACGTTTCTGGCTTCTGACAGTGGTATGTAACCATTTGAGCGATGTTGCAAAAAATACCTTGTTGAGCTACTGTGATGCATCAGCTAGATGGTCAAGGTGTTTAGTGCAGGCTGTTACACAAGCACTCTATTCCAGGCCATTACTGTTAGAGCATTCAGGAGGAGATAATGCTGCCTTTTCAAAAGGAAACCTAGTGGATGTCTAATGTAGCTTACCTCTCAAAGGTCAATCTTCCAACCAGCATCACTTTGACTATGATGTTTTTCACCTGCAGCCAGTGCACAAACTCACAGTATCTGTGAGAAAAAAGTAAAACTATCTCTGGTATAGACTCAAAGACATAATTTGAAGGTCAGTCAGTACCAGGCATTTGCCCTGTCTGGAACACTGACCACCTTAGCTGAAGGTTAATGTGCTAGCAATCCCAGCACCATCCAGCATGTAGATATATTCACCTCTTCCTTGCACCTTTGGGATTTACTTCTGTTCAAGTTTACCCTCTTCTTCAGAGCATAGCTTAGGCCAATAGGCTTAAAAAGTCTACCAATAAAGAGGTTTCTCAGCATTAATGGGTCAGGATTGGATGACTAGCTCTTTTGAGCGTGGCCTGAATGGTAAAAAAGCCTCTTAGCTTAGTGAATACATAGAGAAGCCTGAGAGGAGCGACAGTGGGCTCTGTTTGTCTGCTTTAGTATTCCCAGCCCGCCTCCTCATCAGGAAGACGTTCTTCAGACACACACCCAAATGTTGTGATATCTCCCTCTTTCTGTCTATCTCCTCACTTGAGATTAGATTCTAAGATCAGTATGCAGTTTGGATGGGTCTTCTCCCACTAGAATAAATGGCTCTTTAGAGTGCCGTGTTATAGTATGAGACCCAAAGAATAAAGTTCATGGTTTACTTTTCTCTGTCAACTGCATAATGACTACAAAATGAATGACTGGCATTCCAATAGTACATATATTCCTATCCATATGTAAATTATTAAAAATCCAATTTCTGATAAATATGTATAGGCTAAGTGTGTCTGTGTGTGTATATATCGTGTCATTGTCCATGCAGGTGTACCTCCAGCAACTGGCACAGGTACACTCCAGATCTTCCTGCTAGATATCAACGACAATGCTCCCAAGGTGTTCCCTCAGGAGGCAGAGATATGTGAGAAGCCAGAGCCAAACGCCATCAACATCACTGCACTCGATGGAGACCTGAACCCCAACGCAGGGCCATTTGCCTTTGAGTTAGCCTACCGGCCATCTGATGTCCGGAGAAACTGGACCATAACCAGAATCAGTGGTAAGACATGGATTACACTCAAAAAATTTCACTTAAATAACCCTACTTAGATTCATATTAGGCTGCTCACAATGATGAGAATGAAATGAAATCATTTTGCTGTCAATGCCTGTTTCGATTGATCTTTTTGTCAGTGGCCTTCTTTTGTAATAATTACTGGAAAATCAAAGACTTGTTTCAGCCTTTTTCAATTATTAGCATTTAATTTCATACATGTCTGTTGTTTGGTAATTAAAGCTTGAGACTTTGATTTTTGATACTTGTGAGCAATACTTAAAAATCATTTTTTAATTGCCCACTACAGAAGTGTCAGGTAGAGGTGGGACTGACCATATGTTATTATATTAACCTTACCAAGCAGTCATTAATTGTTTATGCAAATTGAAGGAAAAACATGAGTGCAGGAATTCATTTGTTGTGTGTAAGATATTAGATGCGTTTTAAATGCAGTGACTATACTCTAATAGGATAATGGCATTTGGATTATTGCAGTTGGGAATTCAGCCTAAGCAGCATTATCAGAAGGTATTCAGTAGATTTATAAGCTCCAAATCTAAATCCTGACCATGTTTTGGATTAGATATGCTGATGTAACTTTCCAGGTAGGAATTTAAGCTACATATCTGTGTTTAATAAGAGTAATTATAATGTGAACAGTCTATACAAACAACTGTTCTGAGTTTTGATTTAATCCCCCCCTGAACGACATATCTGACAAAGAAACATGATGTTATTTTACATGTACAGTAATCACATTAACTTGCTGTATAATTATCTCTTCCTATGAGTCTCATCTGAAAAGGAACCATTATAGATAATTTGCTCTTTTTGTTTTTTCTCCTCTCAGGTGACTTTGCTCAGATGAGCCTGAAGATTGGCTTCCTTGAAAGTGGTATCTATGACATCCCCATTATAATCACAGACTCAGGCAACCTACCCATGTCCAACACCTCCTATCTGCGGATTAAAGTGTGCCAGTGTGACATCAGTGGAGACTGTACTGACCAACAGCCAACCATGGCTGCCGGTCTGGGCACCGGTGCCATTATATCCATTCTCCTTTGTATCATCATTCTCCTGAGTGAGTGTCTCAATGTCTCTGTCAAACAGCACATCGCACGAACACACACAGGGATTATAAAGACAGCTAAAGATTATTTGAGATATGACTAGATTACTATAGGATTACCAAAGAGACAGCCTTGATCAGGGCACCATCCGAGCTGTAAAACATCCGATTATGTTTTTATGAAAATATGTAAATTATTATGTTTTGTAATATGAAATCTCCCTCTTTCTCAGTTCTTGTGCTTCTGTTTGTGGTGTGGATGAAGCGCCGTGATAAAGAGCGCCAGGCCAAGCAGCTTCTCATCGATCCTGAAGATGATGTGAGAGACAACATCCTCAAATATGATGAGGAAGGTGGAGGAGAGGAGGATCAGGTAAGAAAGGTGGCTTACGAAGAGTTAATATGTGGCAATATGAGGTCAATATATTTTCTGGAAATTGCCTTATACAGTGTGCAGACAAGTGAGAACAGTTTTTTTAGTTATTGCAATTCTTTGTCTATGTCTTGTTGGTTTGGGGTCAGAGCATTGATGCTGAGCATCAAATTGTAGAAACGTTTGACTCAGAACTTGGTAACAGCTGTAGTGGTGTTTACCACAGAGGACACAAGCAGTCAGTATTTGAATGTTTAAATGGTGATAAATAATTCACAAACTTATATTTACACATTTCTATATCAGTGTTACACATGGACTTTTACAATACTGGATGCATATACAAGATTTTGAACTAATTTCAGAAGTTACATTTATCATTATGTTTGTTGCCCAAATTTAAATTTTACCAAATGCCTGATGTATTGGTGCAACCATAAATCATTTTCTACAAATGAGAAATGTGGGTGTCACGTTGGCTCTAGTGCAAGAAAATGTCAAACATCTACACATCATGATGCTCTACGTTTTTTTTGAACGGGTGACAAAAGGCAAGTGTGTGGTCTTTGTGTGGGAGAAACATTCAGGTCACATCAATGGAGCGCAGTAGCAATTTCTGTTTAACTAAAGCAGCATAATGACAAATAAGACCACCTAGCCCTTTTCTGCACTTAAACATAATGTACACTTCCCAAGCACAGATTTTATTGCAAATTAGAAATGTTTTGCTTTTTTGTTTTTTTTCAGGGAGTAGTTTTGAAGAGCAACCTCAATCAATCAGGCAAAAACACATTGATCCTATTGGTTCTAAGACTGCAAATGTCTCCTCAGCTGGAACTAGTTCCTGCTTCATAGCCCTATAACACACAGACACACAAAATACAAATGCAGCACCGCAGGCATCAATAAAGTCACAGCTCTGTATCCCCCTGTACTGATCAGGCGCACACAGACACAAATTCAATTGTTCTAATGACCCCTTGTTAGCAGAACGGAATCATTTCATAAAAAAGGCAGTAATATACCAAATGGGCTATTTTGTTGCTGCTGGCTGAAGAGCTCGGGTGGCCTAGGTATAGCAGAAATGAGCAGGAGACCCCATTCTGACCCAGCACAGTGCCAAATTAGCCTCGGAGACTTGTAATTGGTAAGCTGATGTCATTTGGAGACAGACATCTGCTGTGGTGCAATAATGAAGCTCTGTCTAAGGTAACAATATGACTGGAAAGCCATTACACATCTGCAAGTGATTAGGCAGGAGGGAGCGCACCCACTTGTGTATTCACATCCTTACTTTCACATAAAAAATGCACTTGTGAACCAGAACATGTCAAAAAGAAGCTGTCGCATGAACACCCCTCAAAGGCTAAAGAACGGGTAGAACGATTTATTGAAGGAAAACAAGCTTCCATTTTGAGTGGTGTAGAGAAGGGCAGGGTGCCAGGAGAAAATGGTCTTGTCTGTGGAATCAGGGCAGTCAGTGTTGGGTAAAAAATGGACCCGACTTTCCCAGCAATGTGGTCTTTATAATGCTCACCTCTGTTCTCCCTATCTCCTGCTGGGAAGGAAATTGAAGTGTCAGACCACTGGGCGTTCTCGGAGTATATGATTTTGGCTGCTGTTGCCATTGCCCTGGTCTGTATTCATTTGCGAAACACTCATTTCATCAAAAGCAGACAGCTGATCAAGCTGCACTGCGTGAAAAAAATAATGGAGAAATAACAGCAAATTGAGAAGTTGTGCACAGGTTTGCAGGTGAAAAAATAAAACTGAGATGAGTCATCTCAATCAACAGATGACCTCAGTCACCTTATGCTGTGGGGCTTTGGTAACATGTTAAAAACTATTTCGATTCTCTTTTTTTAATCCTACTCAATAAGTGAAACACAAGTTCTACACAAATCAGGCCTATTTATGCAGATAGTTTAACTGCCTTATGTGTTTTGTCACAAGATATAGAGAGGAAATTATCCTTTAAATGTTTTTCATTACAACATGAAGCATGTTTTTGCACATTTGGCCATTATTTAAATGTGTGCAAAATGATTTGAGTTCAGGGTGACATTGCCACAACTATGTCCAACTGTGCATGAAACTCTTGCAATGGGATTTAAGGAAATAGTGGCTAAATTTGAATTTATGTTTGTTTAACTTCCTCCTGAGAGCTAGAACATCACTGCCATGCTCATGTCCATCCATCTATCCATCCATTGTCTACCACTTATCCTGGTACATGCAGCGTCACAGGGGACTGTATCCAATCCCACACATTGGATGCAAGGCAGGGTAAACATTGGACAGTTCAAAAGTTTATAGTAGATGCTCATGTCTATACAGTAAAGGCAAAAATGAGTACAAACACTTAAAAATAAATCCAGCCCTATATTCCATAGGCAGACATTACTATAGACATTAATAAGATGTTAATATATTTTTTAAGGTGTTATTAACAAGTCAGCACTATAATTACATGAGTGAATGTCTGCATGTTGACAAATACAACTGTCAAAAACAATCAAAATGAAATAAAAGCTAATTTTTTAAGGTTTATTTTAAGGTGCTATCACTCAGATGTGTGAAGTCACTGGAGGGCGATCATACTGCGTGCGGACACAGAGGATGGTGAACCAGTGTCTGGAATCTCTGGTCCCTGGTTTAAGATTCCCATTGGCATGATTAGAGATAAACTCAGTTCTGTTGGAAATTGCTCAGCTACACAGATAAAGTATATAAGGCTTGGCGAGGTTCAGTCTACCATGTTTTAATGTGGGTCATGAGTGCTAGAGGCAGCCATTTCACCAGGCCAGTGTGTGAGGAGTCAATTCCCTGAAGGCAGCTGGTATGTCAGTAGCCCTTCTTGCTTAGTTCAGCCATTATACAGCTCTCTTGCAATTCCCATCTCATGACCCCTCTGGTGTGTGACCTCAGTGAAGGTCAAACAGGAGTCAGACTGAAGTGGACCAAAATGATGGATGGCCTTATTGAATAATATGTGATGACCATTGTTCTTCTACATCTAGCCTCAGGGTTACTGTCTTTGTCCATGAAATCAAATTACACATGAATAATAAATGTGATTGTTTTAGATTTGAGATAATTCTTATTAATGTTTAGATTGGGTGTTTGGCAAGTGCCCAGTTGCTTCAGAATGTTTGGATATCTGGGTTGTTGGTGCATCATCACAGGGTTTATATTTATTCCCCTGTTTATTTTTAAATTGGAGTGTCTGCAGCCTTTTTCCCCCTGGGAGTGAACGTGCACATGTCTGTGGGTAGGTGCATGTTCAACTAAGCAAAGACAATTTTCAAGGAGGGATATTAGAGATGGATGGATTACTGAAAATCTTCTAAAGAGGGACAATCCATCATGCACGCCTATTAGGCACACACCCTGATTCTCAAATGGCATATTCTCATCATATCTGCTGTCATCGTGATACCATCCAGTCAAGCTCCGATCGGCTCTGCTCTTCACTGCATTCTCTTTCTGTTTCCTTACTCCTTTTCTCTCTTCACTCTTTCTCCTCCCCTTTCCCTGCCCATGACTTTGCACAAACTATGAGCCATTCACGTTGCTGTGGTAATGTTAATAGGATTAGCAATGGCTTATGCATATCCACCATCCTGTGTCTAGGCATTGATTAGAGCAAAACAGCCCCTTGCACATCCTTCCTGCAGCACACCACACAAGTAAAAACACTCCGCAGCAGCATGCAATGTGGTCCTCACTTGGACCCCCTCAGTGATGGCTCTTTTAATGTGTCACATTGTCCCAGGGCTTGTGCTTCACAGACAAGAAGATTAAAGTTTCTGCCATGTTCCCTTAACTCTCCTCATTGCAGTTTAACTTTGAAACCTTCCCTTCAATCAGCTGAACTTCTTCCTCTGTACAACACAAGATGTGTTTACCTATTTAAATAATCACACCCACTTGGAAGTCTTGTCACACTGCACAGCTAACTCCTATTTGTCTATGTGTTCCCCAGGATTATGACCTGAGCCAGCTCCAACAGCCGGACACGATTGAACCTGATGCTATCAAGCCAGTGGGAATCCGTCGTTTAGACGAGAGACCCCTCCACCCTGAACCACAGTATCCTATGAGGTCAGCAGCACCCCACCCTGGAGACATTGGAGACTTCATCAACGAGGTAAAAACACCAGCCAGCAACAGTTATTGAAAACAAAGATTGTTTTGTTGTATGAAATCAAATCCCAGGAAAAGAGCTGAAATGAAAGGATCAGTGCTGTGACAAAGCTTGAATTTCATTTTCAGGTTGAATGACTTTCTTACGATAAACTTGTATCTAAATAAACAATTTGGCTCATATGACTCAGTATTGGAGTATGCACTGCCTTGTACTGAGAGAAAAAAATATTTTAAATTGAATCAATTATTATCAGAATTGTTTTCTTCTTTTACGAGCAGAAACTCGAAACTTTTCTCATCTCACATATACCCGCTTAGACATGTATAAAGACCAAAAAGTACATGATGCTAACTCACTTAGATATAATTGTTTTTCTCTCCATTTTTCACCAAAGTAGTGTTATAGATGTGTCAGCATAGAAACAGGAGATGAGAGAAGCAATACATTGGCTTTCTATCGGAGTGTACCGTTCAGAGTGCCCTCGTTTGCCTGAGGCCATCATTGACTCCAGCATGAAGGGAGAATGTAAAATGAAAAGAGCAGTCATGTATTTTTCACAAGCTCCAACAGACAAGAGTTTCACAGCATTACAAATGGAGTTCTCCCCTAGTTTTTGGATGGCGCCCATGTTTTTAGATTAGACCGTGTTCTTTCAGCACTTCTCCCTGACCATCTATCTCTCAGATTCCTTTACCCAGGCACAACTCATTTTCATTCTCACCGTGTGTCATGAATACACCTAATACACTTGTCGTAACAGGTGATATGGAGTGAAATTTTGTGTTTTATAGCGTCCAATAAAGAATAGTTTGACAATACACACCATTCTTCATCAGACTTGTCACTTTAATATCCTCACTAGACCTTTGAGACTTTTCATGTTTGAGTATCCTGACCCAGAAAACAATTACTGCAACCAGGGATTGTGGAACTGCTTTTAGTCTCAGATTTGACTCTTGCTAAAGCTCAGTCATTGTAGCTGCACTGCTCATATGGAGTTGGAATCTGGCCTAACTGATAAGGGCAAGTTTCTAGAGGGGCAGGGAGACAGAGAGGGGTGGAGGAGGGGTCTCATCTCCATCTTGAAATGTGGACATACCCCTGGAGCTTGTGGCTCTTAATTAAATTAAAGGAACACAAAAAATAAGCATAGGTTTAGCATAAGGGCTTTAACCTCACAGTTGGACAAACAAAGGTCTATTAGTTAACTTCCTGGTCGGTTACCATAGAGGGGGGTTACATTTAAATATATTAGCAGCAGCTCAACATGACGTCTCACAGGTGGATCCAGTGCCATAGAAGCAGACAAAGCTGAAATGATTGCTTTCATTGTTTTGCATAGTGCCTTGTTTCAGCCTTGGCACAGTTGTCTGTGAATAGAAATTCCAGTGTGTTTGATTACACATCTCTTTTGTTACTTGTGGGACAGAGTGACTCAAAATGTGAGGACAGTTCACCATTTCAGAGTTATGATTGTCTCCAGCACAGCGGATGACTCAGTTATAATGAAGTTATGAGGCTGAGTTCTGTGATTGACTAATCTTATGAAACTGCCAGTGGGGTTTTTGGTTGTAGATGGAGGGGGCTATAAGCTATAACCAGCAATGCAATTATGGTTGTAATTGTAATGAACGATCCATCTGTCATATTTCCCACCAAATTATCAGCACTGCAGCCCTGAGCAAATACTTAACAAAAGCTAACAAGTGGAAAATAATCAGTAAGTGCCCAGGCACTTTAATTCAATCCATCTTTTTATTTGAGCGCATTTCAGCGCTATAATGGCAGCACAGAGGAAACTATAAATCTTTGACAAGTTCCCAATAAGCGGAGGTCTTGTTTCTCTTGTGTTATGTTGCTCCACTTATTTTAATTCATTTCTTATTTGTTGGGTGTCCTCAGTTGTGGCAATAAAAGATAGAAACCAGGCTTGGATCCAAGTGGTTCATGGCCAAAGCACATCTCAACTCCTAGACTAGCAATCCATCAACTCTCCTGAGTTCCGTTGGGGAACAGGGCTAGAAATCAATAACAATCCTCTCATGATGCTGTGAGGATTTCTGGGAATGTCGAGCGCAATTTTCAAAATAGAACTACCAAACACACATGCTCCTCTCACCTGTGATACAGTTGATTCTTGTACATACTGCTAATGTTAAGGGAAGAGCCTGATATATATCATGTATAAAAGATATTGCTATCTAGATTATAGATAAAGTATACTGCCAGACTTGTACTGTCTCTACAAGGTCCTTGGAGAGGGAGGTGTTGTACAGGGGTCTGGGGGGAGGAGAGATGATTCCAGTAATCTGAGGCTGCTGGTCATGCTCAATCTCAAAAAAACACAGAGGAGACTCACAGGAACAGCCTGATTAATCTGGATAAGAATCTGATTTCCTCAGCAAGTGGCAGGAGAACCACAGACTGGTTTTAGAATAGATTATCCTGTTTGTGTGCAGCATTTGGGGGGAGGAAGCTGTGCACCCCTCCTTTATCTGAGATTTTATTTCTTTCTGTACAGGGACTCAAAGCGGCAGACAACGACCCCACCGCTCCTCCCTATGACTCCCTGCTAGTATTCGACTACGAGGGCAGCGGCTCCACAGCTGGTTCTCTAAGCTCTCTCAACTCCTCCAGCAGCGGGGGTGACCAGGACTACGATTACCTCAACGACTGGGGCCCACGCTTTAGAAAACTGGCAGATATGTACGGTGGAAGTGACGACTAGGACATAGAGCCCCTGAAAAGATGAAAAAAAAAAAAAGAATAGGAAAGATTTCCTGTTGTTGGACTTGGACCGCTTCTGATATTCTGGCAGAACTGTGACAGAAAAGAAAAGAAAAAAGAAAAAAAAAAAAAAAACATTGATTCAGAAATTTTTTCAAAAACAACCAACCTAGGCTTATTGTTGTAGTCTACGCATACATATGCTTGTTGAAAGCTTAGGCATAGGCTGTGGTCCAGTTATGGAGGATGCGTGGGGGGGAGGGGGGGAGGGGGACACATGGACTGTCACCACTCAGATTGTTGGTATTGAATGCGCTCAGTTACACTTGAATTTCACAGTACAGAAGCACTGGGATATAATGTGCCTTTTTGTACATTTTTTTGGATCTAAATGATTAGTTTTATGTTAAAGGCTTTAATGGTACTGACTTTTGGAGTGATTTCAAACAAAGTATGTTAAACTCTGGTATGCTTCTACATGCTTTTTTTTTTTCCCTTTGGTTACACAATGCTCCTGTTTGTTGAAGGTTATTTAAATAAATTTCAAAGAAAATGAAGGATCATCTGTTAGCTTGGATGAAAAGAAAAACAGTTAAGAGCAGCACTGTACAGTACACTAGACTTCTAGAAGTTTTCACTAAAAATTAAAATTATGCAGCTGGTTGCAAATAAAGGGAGTTATGAATCATACTTTTGTAGCAGGTTTCTTTTTTCTGAAGTGATGTAGTATTTTACAAAAACAAAAAAAAAAAACTGTTTTGGTCTAATCTATGTACACTTCATTTGCCTTAGTCATCATCTGATATTTTCAAGTTTTACTTCACTGTAAAAAGATATGTGTACATAATGTTTTTTTTTTGTTTGTTTTTTTTTTTTTCTTTATCTCTTTTTGTTTGATGTAGTATATGAAGTGCAAAAAGTTCCAAACTTGTAAATGTATAATTTGGACTACAAATTCAAGTTTTTTGCATGTTTTTATCTTTTCATGACAACAAAAATGAAAAATGTTGTTTCCCAAATTTATTTACAAAGTGAAAGAAATAAAAACCTGGGTGACATTAAATGTTTAGAAGTTAAGAGTTTTTTGTATAAAACGTCAAAAAAAGCGTTGATAAAAACTGAAAAGTAGTGAACTTGTCAGCACAACTGTTGAATTTGTACCAAAAAGGGGGGGGGGGGGGGGTGATGCTAGGTACTAATGAAAGATTCAGCTTTAAGACCGGAAATGGTTTGGACTTAAGCTTTGTGGATAACCATGTGTACTGGAAAACAAATTATACATCTCTGACCCCAACCATCCAAATAAAATGCTCATTTTGGAGCTAACAACTGCCTCTTTATTTGTTCTTATTCAAACTCAGCATTGCTGGTGAGGCTTAATTAGACTGAATTGTACAGTCTATCTCAAAGGACAATAGCTTTTAAACAAAAAAAATACTTAATTGCACTATAGTAATTGAGAATAAATCATTTATGTCGTTATTTATGTGTTGTTTATACACACTGTATAAAAGTGAAATGCTTTAGGCCCATACAAGTACATCAGTGATAAGCTGTGTAGCTTGCAGGCTAAGGAAAAACAATACCCTCATTCTGTAACACTATCTGTGTGTCCTCAAGCCAAGCCAAGGTCAAAGGCTCATTGAAACACCAAATCCGTCCAGCACCTGGCTGCTATCACTGTAAAGTACTGGAGGTCAGATTGGACTTGACCTTAAAATGAAGAACGCCTGCAAAAACTGCCTCTAGGGACATTGCATGTATCTGTACTCCTGGGACATGTGGAAGGATAAAGACGAGAATGATGTGTGTGTGTGTGTGTGTGTGTGTTCTGTGTGCATGCGTGCGTGTGTGTGTGTGTGTGTGTTCTGTGTGCGGTGGTGGGAGCAGCAGCAACGATCAGTTCAGCCATCATGCGCACGGTGTCTTTGGATGATGAAAGTCACAGAATGTCAGCCGTTTAGCCTTCACCTGCCCTTTGCCCCCCCCCCCCCACCCCCTCTGTTACTGTGGGACTTGTAATTCACAGAGCCACCACTTGCACCCAGGTGAATAGATATGGACATGGCTTGTTAATTCAACTGAATTTAATTTAAGCAGGAGCGAGTTTGGTTTTGTAGTCCTTACACAAAACGGCATGAATGTCTATTAGAGAATAACCAGTGAACCGTACTTGCCTTTTGTTTTTCAGCTGGTGTAATCAGTGTAGCTGCTCTGTGTTAATCAGTTCCACATCCCGTACCTCTTAAGAACACCAATAGTTTTTTGTGCATCCTCCTGCATGAGCCATGTAGTTATTCTTACAGAGTTTGTTTTCAAAAGACCTTGTCTGGTGCATATCACTTATCTCAGAGTATGCATAGCTATGCACTCCATTTGCCAGAAGCAACATGAAATATTATAGTGCCCAGTCGGATGAAATGTTAAACAACAGGCTGTCTGACCTCGAGGTGTTGTTTCAACTGCATCTGAGTCAGATTTGTTTTGCCAAATCACTTCCTTTTACTTTGAAATTTTCAAACCAGACAACTGGTTATAATGTATTTCCTTTTGTTTCTGCTTTGCTAATAGTGGGGTTACACCACTTAAACCTTTGCCTAACTACTTTCTCTGCTTTGATCTTGGGCAAGCACAGATGTGGTTAGTGACTCAATATTGCAAAAAGGCTTCATCAAATCCTTTTTCTGGCTTAGAAGTGCCCAAAGTTAACAACAGTGGAGCCAAGCAGGACATTCTTCCAGAAGAAGGCTTTACACCATTAAATGAATATTATGACCTTCTGGGAAATGTGCTTATTTAGGTGATTTGATCGGCGCCATGTATCTGTATATACAAGACCAAATCTAAGACTATAAGCCAAAATTCAGTTAGTTAGCAAAAAGACTAGAAACAGGAAAAGGCTACTCTGATAACAAAAGATTAAAAAAAGTAACAAAGGTAACAAAATCCACATGACCTTATCAGCACTCCAAAGCTCATAGCTCAGCATAAAAATTATAAATCAGTTTTAGGTTGGGCCATGTAACTGATTTTATTTTATTTATTTATTGTTTGGTTAGGAGTAAACTTATTGTTTGTTGAAGTTTTCTTATGAATAACAAAATTTAATGAGACATGGATTTGATCTCTGAACAGAACAAGTCTACTTTCTACTTTCTCATCTAACTCGCTTCCAGAAAACAAATGTAGCTTCACAAGTTGCAGCTACATTTGTCCAGTTCTTAAAGCTGCTTCTGCGTCTCCTCTGCAGGCTCCCAAACCATGTCTTATTGCTATCCTGATGTTCAGATTTCTCCAACGAGTTCATATCCACCAAGCAGTCAAGTCCTGTTTCATTTTTTTAACCCTGGGCAGGGAGGTAAAAAAAAATTGATATTCCTGTACTGTACTTCAATTTCACAACATGGATTATCCCTGAAGGAACGCTGGCAATCTAAGAGCGCCTAGGGCATAAGGGCTGCCACTTCACTGTCCAAAACCCAAAGCATGAAGTTCTGTAACTTTAATAGACATGTAGCAGTAGAGACTGTTAATCAATACAATGAAAAGGGTCCGCTTCAGCCGCGGTGATGTTAGAATATATTATATGGGAAATTAAAGGATGATATATTTTGATAAGAATCACTGATATTGACTGACCATGCAGTCACAGGGATGAATATTGTGTGAGGAGCATATTTTCATCATTTATTTGCCATATGGTTCAGCAAGGATGGGTGGAATAATTGCTCAAAACAGTATCTCATTTGCACATTTTAGCTAGCTGACAAATGGATAAAAATAGTAATGCAAGAGAATCAAAATATGCAGAAAATTATTTGCAAAGCTAATTAAGTTGGCTGTTAGTGACACTGATTTCATCTGCCAGTTTATGTGGATGACATACAGAATACACATTACAAAAAAACAAAAAAACAAAAAAAACACCTCAGGAATACAAAATGCTAAATAAATAATGAATGTGCTATCATTTGCTGGCTAGCATTGTGGTCTTTGTTGACTATCCTGGACTGAAATCTGGCTCTAATGTGCACATTGCATCCCAATGATTCCATATCTTTCCCCATTAGGTTCTGCAATATGTGCTGGGCTGATTAATGTTTTAGTTTTATTCAAAATATTAATTCCGAATATGAGGAGGAACTCAACTTATAACCCCCGAGTACTCCCAAGATGTTCTCTTTGGAAAATGGCTGCAGATTGCTGTTCTTACAAGCACCCCAGGGCCCCTTTTATTGACTGTGAAACAATGCTTTCACCAACACCCCCTCACCATTGCAGATTTACAAGACAGCCATCCTCAGCTCCTCGGTGTGTGTGTGTGAGGATGACTGAGCAAGTGTCACAGAGCCACCAGGCCTCCTTTGGGGGGACTGTCAGTAAACATGCAGAATACAGACTAGAATCCGATGCAAACCAGCTTCTAAGTTATGCTGCTCCTGACCTTTGGTGGACTTTGAGAAGATGGATGCTTCCCAGGCTATCGACAGAAATTTCAGGCCCGCAGCAGCAAGAGCCTATTTTTTATGTTTTCCCAGCCCTCGTATGCTACCTTTGAATGAATAAGTAAGCAGGCCGGATGACAGAGAGCGCACACGCAGGGCACATGTAGTCTTTAATGTATTTGTGTATAGATCTAGTCTTTTGTGTGGAATAAGTCACTTTCATTTGTACTCGGTTACCCTCTAAGTGTAACTTTAGATAAATTTGTTTGGATTGCTTCACTCACACAGAGTGGATGGAGCCTGCTCTTGAGTCCCAGGTTTTAGCTATTACACCAACATCCAGCCTTGATCTACAGCTCCCTGTGTTCTCACTGACTGCAGGCAGATATCTCTCGAATGGCTTACCCTCTGCTTCTGCAGATATTGTTCTGCCTCTGTTCGCAATGCTGATTTATCAGCTCTCATTTATCAGGCCCCATCCTGCCATTATTCTCAGTCCCCACACAGCAGCAGCAGCGCGGTCACAGATCACAGGGGGAAGGAGGAGGTTGCTGGATGGCGCACACTGAGATGAAAGTGACGAACGCTGTTTTTTTTTTTCCATAAGATGCATATCGGTTGAACATGAGATTTTCAGCTTGTATATGAACATTCAATGTCACTTTCTGCTGCCTGCGAGAGCAAGGAAGGCACTTCGCATCTTGCTGTGGTTTCTCTTGCATGAATGGTTGATGCACTCCACAAAAGACATGTGATCATAAACCATGCACACACATTTACTGACACCCAAGCCATCTCTTTCTTCTCTTACACACACAAGCACTTTTAGAATTATCTTTTTTATCACAACCTGAAAATAACTGAAAACAATTACATTAAACAACTATGCACTCTAGAGAAATATCTTTTGATTTTTTTTTTTTATTGCCCTGTAAAATAAAATATGTAAAAATGGAGTGAGGAAAAAAAAGAACGAAAAGGAAATAAAGGGGAAACAAAGACTCCCCCGAGAGCCTTTAGATTTATTCATGCTTTTAAACACTTGACATTCCATCACCCTCTTGTCATTAGTGTTTTATGTCCCTTGGCCGCATCCACACAATAACTGGATAATTTCTTCCGGTGAGAGCGAATATGTTATTGTGGTCTTGATGCTGACTAGTGAGGGACTTCCATGATCAGTAGCTAATAACCGTGCTACTGGCGAGACAGCCCTATGATCAATGTGCTGGAGATTGTACAATGGGGTCGTTATATTTTTGTCTATATGGAGGTGAAGAGGCCACTGAGGGAGAGGCCAGTCTTTCCTGTCTACTGACTCTATTGTTGTCACCCATTCGTATGGATAGCCGAGAGCTAGAGTGACAAGCCATCAACCAGGCAGGAGCAAAACTCCAGAGCGCAGTCAGTCAAGGATACATCAGCTTTCATTCACACATTGTCAAAGAATGCTAGATGATGATACGAGAGCACAGATCAATTCAAGTATGTTTTAATCAGCCCATTATTTGTTTGACATCTGTAAAATGTCAGTTATTACAAGAATTACAGCTCATTACATAGCAATGGATTAGTGATTCAAAATCATTAGTTAACTCTGATGTATATGTCAAAATGGAACTTGTGATAAACAGCAATTTTGAGCTCACTTTATTTCTTTACACTTTAAATTAAAAAACTCCATGAAAAAATAAATAGATCCAACTAGTATTTCTTTCTAATATGACGCTGCTCCAGCCACTCGCAAAAGGTGTAAAGCAGACTTACACCACGAATGGATGATGTTAAATGAGTTTTCACCCTGCTCTGGCTAATCTCTCTTTAGGCCATCGTTTTTGCAAATGCCTACTTCTCTTGATTTGACCCTTTACCCTCAATTCTAAGTGGAGAGGAGCTTCAAAAGCAGTGTGGCTTATACTGGGAACATCTTCACTCTGGGTTTCAGGAAGTTTTTACAAGCTGTGTTCTTTAGAAGTTTAAAGTCCAAGCACAGATTCAACTCAGGGAAGATTTCAGTGTCACATTGGGGGCCTACTGTTAACCTAGACTCTATGGCTCATTTACATTAACCATCCTGTTATTGCTGCAGGAAAAGAAATCTCCAGGCAGGTTGTTTTATATTAGTATACAGTCTGAACATTATCGAGCTAAATGGCTTTTTTGGTTGTATCCATGAAACACCTTTCTATTTTGCTACTGGCTGCTCCACTTTTCTATATCTAGCTCTAGAATATCTAATCATTCATCTTTTCTTTTGTTTTCTGTTTATCTGCACAAGTATTTTTAGCCAAAAGGAGCAGGACCGGCTAGCTGCACAAAGAAGGAAGGATCCTCAACTAACAAAAAAAAAAAAGCCTCCTTTATAGCACTGAAGCCTTGTATTATGATTTTAAAAATGCATACCTTAAACAAATACATAGACAGGTTAGATGATGCCAATTCCCACACTGCTACAGTAAGTGTTAAGTGTGTCGCTGTAGCGGAAAATATTACAACCCTAAACAATTTGGACTTTAACAACATTGATTGTGCAGAAAAATCTTTATATTCTGCTACATTATTTATATTTCTAATGTGTCTTCTTTATCAAACAGTTTTACAGTATATGTCTATTCTCCAAATCTATAAGAGAAAAGTGCTGCCTGCTACGTCAGGTTGCATCTTAAATCCCCTACACACACAACCTTTAAGATGCAACTCTTGGAAGGCTTGTTTACTCCTGCAGTACAGAGACTATTTCCTCAGTAAAAGAAAAGCAGTGTAACCAAAAGACAGATGTAGACAGCATTGCCAAAGCTTAGAACCCCATAAATTCTTCTGTTTATAAAAAATAAAAGCAGAAATGCATGCTTGCCAAGGCGGATAAATCATCTTCATGGATTTAAATCTCCAAACACAGAACTCAGAACTTCGAAACCAGTTTATTATCAGTATGTAAAACATATATTTTAGTCAGGTGCAGAAATAATAACAATGCACAGGACAAAGAAAAAACAAAAAATGTGTGCCTATTAATATTACTCTTTGAATAATGTTGTTTCTGACAGCAGTAGACTATACAGTGCGAGGCAGCAAAGAAGTACAAACACACAATAAATACGGTTGTGTGTTATATGCATGAACAGAGCCAGTAGGGGAGTGAGGTGCCAAAACAATAATTGGTTAATTGAATCTAAATTAGCAAATGGAAGACTGTATTAATCTATTAATTTGTTTAATTCAGTGCCTCAGAAAGCTTGTATATTTGTGAAATCACACATTTGTTGTTACATGACCTCATGAATCCCTTTAGATCATCAATTCCTTGTTCAATTAGACAGCTAACACTATTACAACAACACAAATTCATTCTAATTAAGTGTAAAATATGATACAAATCACGCACAATATTAACACAGGACAGCAGGATTTTAGCTCATTATCCTCATCTATTGAACCCACAGTGGAGCTGGTCAATTTAAATGCAACCCAGCATATAGGCTGTGTTTATTGATTCCCTTCATTTCAATATGAACTACAAATTGCATCATTATAGCTGATAATGTCCATACATAGTTGTGTGTGTGTGTGTGGGTGTGGGTGTGTCTGCATGAAGCTCCACAGCCAAATGCATTTTGACTTCAGACATGCTTTACAACCTCAGTGAAAAAGACATCAATAACTAGGTGTCCAAGGACTGAGACATCAATTGCATATGAGTCCAAGATCAATAATTAATTTAATATAACACACCACAGTTTGAGATCTGTTACTGCCCATTAATGTCTTAAAGAGAAACCACAGAGATGTCATTAAGACACATTAGTCAGGAAGTGACTTTGCAAAACCAACAGTTCCTTGGTTAGAGTTGGCAGGGAAAGAGTCATTAAGCTTTCATATGCATAAGCACATGTTAAACGATTCTAACAGAATTATTCTATAGGCAAAAAAATATACAAATGTGTAATGGCAGGAGTCAAGCCAAATGAAAAGATTTTGAAAGTATGAGTCAGAGGTGGAGGATATTGTCACCCTGTCAAGGAACAGCTCTGCATAATTGGAATCCTGATGTTTCCATGTAAGCTCCAACACCATAAGTGGCATGATACTGTTATCAGTCACTCCTTATAATAAAAAAGAGGCGAAGCTTGTCTCACTCCTCCGAATGATTCCCTCTTTTACGTGTTCCGTTCTGTTCTGTCTGCTTCGTGACGCATGCATCTGGTGTTACAGTTTCATTGTTCTGCACTGGGTTTTAGCAATGAGTCAAATATTTGTTACTCCACATTGTTTTTATGAAAATGCTGGTGAGACTCAGAGCAACATGTCTTGGTGGACGCTTTTATTCATTCAGTCATTTAAATTGTTTTAATGTAAGAAAAGATGACACTGCAAATGTTATAGAAAAACAGGAATATGGAGAAAGAGAAAAAGAATGATGTTAAAACAGTTCATATACTATAACATCAAAATGTCCTACTGACTTACCTCTACAGTTCATATTTTGATCAGCTGCAGAAAACAAAATTCGATCTTTGGTAAATATGTACTAGAAATGACTCTGTTTGTTTCAAATGTTCAGCACACAAATGTGCGTATTAAGCATATTTGGTGTATTTCATAGGAGAAAAAAGGGGTGACCAATAATCATATAATCTCATTTGACAAAATCTCCGCCAGCTCTAAAATGAGCCATTGTACAATACCACGAGATAATCTTATCTCCGACTGAATGCACACAGTGAAATTCCTTTAAGCACAGTGTAGCTATTCCATTTAATAAAGAACATTGTATGCATGACTGATCCTGATTACCAACAGGTAAACATGAATATGTCTCTTTATTTATTTATTTGCCCACTTGCATATGTATTTAATATTTTGCAGAGCCCCTGCTTTTTGTCCTGCCTCACAGAGAAACGGGACCTGAGTGGAGTGTTAATGCCCACAGGTGATGAGCCTATTTGGAGGGGCAGTGAATAACAAACGGGTGGATCACTGGCCATCTATCATCGTTGCTGGACTATTGGGCACAACCTTATCAAAGATGACATTCATATTTACACACTGGAAATTACAACATGATGAATGTCTGATACTGGCTTTCTCTGGTGTATTACTCCATATGCTTCACTGCTAACGATGATCCCAAAGATTACATCACAGAACAACTTCTAAAAACCTGTGACAGAGTGTTATAAACAGAAAAAAAAAATACATCATTTTAAAATGCCTTTATTTTATCTATGGAGTTGCATTTCTTAATTAGCTGGGTGCTAGTGTTAGTATCTTCATGTGTTTTCCAATCAGCCATATGGAAACACCCACACGCCTTCCAGGGCAGGAATGCTATCATGACAGGTCACTTAGGCTATATTGTTGATGGTAATGATGATGTTGCAGGAGCAAAACAATAATTTAAACACAGGGCTAGTTTTGATTGCGTTAAATTCTGACTACAGAATTAGAATGGTGATTTCTTCTACACGAGTAAATACGGAGCTGCAAAGTGGGGAAGCAAGTCATTTAAATGACTCAAAATATAAATGAACCAAAACAAACAAACAAACAACCAAACAAACAAACTATTACTAACAAATGTATTCAGTTAAGGGTGAACCTCTTCTTTTAGCTTATAGGAACAATATGTATATGGGTTATTCACTCTACTAAATTATAAAATGACATAACATATCAAGAGATTTTAAAGAAACATACTAAGCTTAACTGTTGGCTTCTCTGACCACAGTGCAACAGCTTGTATATTGTGCTGTGAGTTCACTCTTCTGTTGATTATTTTGTCCTGTGTCATTCTGCCCATTGCCCATTTGCCTGGTTGGTACCATTAACATCTGCAGCAACACACTGGCTCAACAGAGAGAGATTCTACCTCACCCAAAAAGACTCTGTAACGTTATTGTTCTAAAAAGCATTATGACCTGAGATGGAGCAAAACGCAAGTGAATATTAGAGCCCAGAAGGTTTTTTTTAAATACAGTTTGCTAACTTCTCCTAAAAAGGTAGGCACAGAAGTAAAGCTATTAGCTAACCTTAACTAGGCTAATTTAAGTACAGTTTAGTAATTTCAACATTTGATTAGATCTTATTCATTCCACTGGATACACACAGTGAAGTGATCCAGACTATAGTGCTAGTTAATGCTGTCATGCTTGCATGAACAACATGAACTATGAAATAAAATGTGACTTGAGATTGTTGAAAATGCATTTATAAAATAAAAATTGACTTTTGAAATAAAAGTTTAAATAATTAATTGAAATTATGATAGATTTATTATAAATATTTTAGTATTGAGTATTATATTTATAGTTAGTATCTGTTTAGCCCTGAATACTTTGCTTGGGGATGCATCAGAATAATGATTGGGCATCGAGCAATGGACACACTCTATTATCTAAATGGCGCATTTGATGTGAAAATATGGCTGGTAACCCCGTGGTTTTTTGGCAGGAAAAAGCCATTGTCTTCTGAGCAGCTGACTTGAATCATCCTCTGAAGTTTGATCATTCACCGTGTGAACGAAAGAGGATGGGGGACTCTTAAGCAGAAGCACTCTTCTTTTTTCGACCAATGGTAACATCTCTCAGCACCTGGGGACAGTATTAAGGTGGAGGCATTTCTTTGTGTTTCAGATACTGTGATGGTTGGCAGGGTTTACAGTGACTGACTGGTGAAGAGAGGAGACCCTTTGGATATGTGTGGGTAGGATGCTGTAGGAAAACCAATAGAGCTTCGTTTACTTAAGAGGACACCCACAGACTCCAGTGGGAGATGTTCTGACTGAGCTGCCTACAAAGCTGGAGGTGGCAAGAAGAAGAAGAAGAAGAAGAAGGAAAAAACAAAAAAAGCAAAAATAAATAGATAAAATAAATAAAAATAAAAATCTGTAAACTGTTTGCCCAGTCTACAGAGGGATACTATCTATCTGTTAAGGAATCTGCCCATATCCTGCTTAGCTATCTCAAAATAACCCAATTTAGACAATATTATACAGCACGAGAAAATTAGTCATTCTCAGGGCCCTGCAGGCAAATTAGTGGGGGACTTGTACCTGTGTGGCAATGCTTACAGGGATTCTGCTCAACATTCAGAGCAGAGTAAAACAGATGAAACAAGGTAACAGTTTCTGATTTGCAAATGCACATTTTCACACTTCGACACTATCGAATTGCTTCAGGGTATGTTATTGCACCTATAATGTTTTAGATATTCACACAGTTAGAATTAGTAGCAATAATCATGGACTGTAATAAATATCTCAACATCTAATATTCATGCAATATTTCTATAGAGTGGCTTTGAATACAACAAAACACAAATCCATATGTATAGCAGGACATGGTTGCAGAGAAAGTCTGCCCTGCTTCATGGGGGTATTAATACATGGGTATTACTACACCCATATGTTTATTTTGTTTGTTTTATTTTTACAGGTGAGCAGAGAGGTGGAAAGGCATTGACCCACTTCAATAATGAGGAACAATGAGATCCATCCAAAAGCAAGTAAGGGAAAGGATTTGACCATCCCTTGTGTGCAGTCTATATTTTATTCATATGGATATTAATACTGCGCTGGAGTTGGGATAAAGACAATGATTAATATAAATATCTTGACAAAGGAAGTGTCTCTAAAACAGTTTGCCAATTTGTGCTCTCTGGAACACTTTTTTAGAAAAGACAAAAACAGAGGGTGATTAGTTAGGGCTCATTGGTCTTGGAACAAATAAACAAATAAGTAATGTTTTATATATTCTTTCCTCTCATAAGCCCTCATCGCCCTCCACGCGGGCACACACACACACACACACACACACACACACACACACACACACACACACCCTTGCCTCCCACCCAAGAAGTGATACCCGCGATTAGAGTGCCGTTAGCTGAGCACAGGGGAGGTTCAGCTATGGACTGCACCAGATTTATGATGGCGGGGGGCCCACGCACCAGTGACCCTCTTCAAGCTGGCCCTTTGTAATGTTCCACCATAGATACAGTTAATGGATGCACACAATGAGCCTCAATGGCCCTGCAATGATGGATCTAGGGCATTGTGAAAAGCTCTACAGACAACCAGGTCTTTTAGACGCCTATCACCCAAACTTAGAAGTGGGTGGAGTGGGAGTGGAGCACACACTGCAGTAATGTTACTGTTTGGAGAAATATAATTGGTACACTGTAAGGTATTTCTGAGAGGTGTGTTAATTGTACATAGAGGGAACTGACTGGATTACAGTCTTGCCAAAGAACTGACCTAGAAGTGTCTATTGATCATGAACTGATATGCACTTATAAATTAAATATAAATTTTGTCAAAATGCTAAATACAAATGACACTGACAAAATGGATTGTTGATGCAAGATTACACTAGTAGTAGGTTTAGTAAAGTCTACCACAGAAATGGTTATGCCAATTATGTAAATAAATAAACAAAAGTCTAAGATATTAACTTTACTGTTAACTGTTTGTTTCTGTATTTGAAGTCTCTAATATTTTTAACCATATATTTTATTGTTTGCATTTGCATATATAATTCAAAATATAAATTTGTTAAGTGTTTGTCTATAAAATTATAGGCTATTGTTATCACATAGCAAGTATTAGATCAAGTGCTGTATTTTGAAATTATTTTTCACTTGATTGCAGGTTGTTTTGCCTTTTGCGCCTTTAATCAACGATCAATCAGATCCCTAATTGATGTGAATGAAAAATACACACCCAGAACAAATTCTGTGGCTTGTGTAATAATCACAAAGGCCTCAAGCTGCTGGATTATGAGTTAGAAAGATGACATCTTACAATGTGAGTGAATGAGCATTTTTTACTGATTTGCAGTACATTTTGGCTAACGCTTAATCACATCCACTTAACTACCTTTATTTAATTCCACCACCACATTACATTACATGTTTCTGCTTGCCCTGTCCCCAATCAGCTCCTCATCCCAGTGTGCAACCATTAGGCTAATACATGAGTCGTCTCCTGAACTTTGCCTCCACTTGGTGTGTAATGAGAGTGCTTAGTGGGTATGGGTGTCACATGCCTTTCTCCCTCCATGGATGCAGCTCCTACTGGCAATGCTCATTGCAGGGGAGAAATTTGGTAATTATGTACAAGTAGGCAGATTGTGAATGTGATACAGAATGGAGGTTGTTACCTTGTCAGTTTGATTACAATGTAGAGCAATAATTGGACCTCAGCCTCTGACGCGTTTTGTTTCGCATCTTAGTCACATATGATTTCTGCAGAAATAAAGGCTAATCTTTAAGTGTGATGCAGCCACAGCTATCACATAGCTGTAAAGTCATCATGAGCTGTGATATATGCTGCAACTATTGCTTGACATTTGTATAGTCGTTATGATTAATGGATTGTAACTGCATCCACATTCTATCCCATGAACTGCACCGTCAGAGAAACTTTATGTTGAGGTGATCTGTTTCACTACAGTGTCCTCCCCTCTCCACCCACCCACCCCTCTCTAATCACTGTACACAGTGTTCTCTTCCACTCAGCAGCTTTGATCATGCTGAGATTGTTTGCTCAAGCCTGTCACTGCTCTCTTTTTTTTTCCCTTCCAGTCAGTTTCAATGCCAACACTGTTGTCCTGAACTCTAGTGACACGGGTAAAAAGGAAATCAACAATAGGCCTTATTTGCAAAACAAGAGACACATAAATGTGTACTGAGAGCACTGCTAATAATGTGCAATCAAAAATAATTAAACTGCCAGTTAGACTGTGGCCAATCTTTACAAACATTTGGCAAGAAGGCTTTAGTGCTATGAGTCTATTTTGGCTTTGGATTCTGATGCCTGTCATGCACTAAACAAATGTTTGTCTTTCAAAGGCTCTTCCCAAACATTATGTAAATATAGACAAATTGGGTGTAATAAAAAAAGTCAGCGTATCATTATATTACAATGGGTATTACATTATTTATCTTTATTTTATTTCTCATGATTTTAAAAATGAGTTGTTCATGTTTTCAGAGAAGCAATTTTTTTCTTATCTGCTCTGTATTTATTGCATTTAGGAATGGCAGGCTAAGGCAAGCAAACACTACAAAAACTAGATTTACGTTTTCCATATAGCAACTGTTCTCATATAGTATGTCTGTGGAATGATAAGTGTATTTTTTTAATCAGGTTAAGTAAACACCAGCACCACTCAGCTCTTTCCTAGAGGCGTTCGCCAAATGTGTTAGTCCAAGGCACCGGATCAAGAAACACTTTCTCTTTTGAGATTGCTCTTTTTTTTTTGCCAATGTAGAAACGCTGCCAACGCCAAGAACCTTCCCTAATCCGAGTTCACGGTCACTCTGTGCATGCAGTCTGAGAAAAATACCAAAGCCTGGTGAAACCAAAAGTGAGAAGGAAAGAAGAATGACAGACAGAAAGGTCACATTGACTCCACAGCTAATCTCCATCCTCTCCAGTCAAGTATACGTGGTGACAGACAAATGAGCTCCTCTCAAATACATTAACACCATAAATAAATCCGCCATTATGCATCCCCATTTCAGTGCTCAGGTGCCACTGTAACCTTAAACAACAATCTCTCTCCCTTCTACCCTACTGAGCAATCTCTCCATTAGCTCTGTGATTTGGAGTCTGATGATTCTATCACCGTTGACAGTGACAAGGAAGGCCCTCATTATACTTTATACTCAACTGACATGAGCACAGCTGTGCACTTCAAAGAATTCCTGTATGTCCTTTTTGCTGCTTTCAGTTACTTTATCATCCAGACGCAATGACACCATGTGGCCAGTGAATTACAAGCAAAGGCGGATACTGTAAAAATATGTCTCATGAATTATTCTTCACATATATTTTGCTTAAAGGAGGGGTGGGGGTGTGTGTGTTCCATTTAAGAAGGAAGATATTCTCTTTGTGTCTCGTGAACCAAGGTAACTGACTGCGAGGAACCAGAGAACTAAAATGTGATTTGTAATGTCATAACAATTAAGCACCTGGAGCTGAAATGATGATTCATAAGCCACTCCGCTGAACTTAAACATTAAATGACCTTGATATTGAAATTACAACATTATATTTCTGTTCAAAGCGTCGTAGTGTCATCAATATGTTTTTCATTCCACATTAAGCTGCAGGTTTGCCTGACATTAAAACTAGTGGGCATGAAGCAGTGGATGTTCATATTTAAAAGCAGGAGATCAATCATATTTCACCTAACTAAGTGTGTGTATATGCGTGTGTGAAGTTGCGTTCTGGCACAGAGCATATGGTTGCTCTGCCAGTCCTACTTTCACAGTTTGGTAGGTGCCAAAGTAGTCAAACTGGTTTCTAACATGCCATGTGTCCCAATTGTTCTCAATTTGCAGCTAGTGAAACACAATGAGGAAAGTAAATGAGGAAAAAAAAAAAAATGTGTGGAGAGCACATTATCCTGTTGGTCTATCTTTGCCTCAGTCAGATTTGTTTAGCTAAGCAGCTTAAATTGCACATAGGGAAAACGTGTCCTACAGCATGAGCTGTTTGGTACAGGCATATTCTGACAATCCAACTATCTCTGTCTCTCCATTTGGCTTCAGCGTTGTGCTGACCTGATGCTTCTCCCTGCCGCACAGAGACCCAGCAGAGATAAATAGTAATTTTCTTCCAGTTCACTGGGCCCACATTTAAATTAAACAGCTAATGTCAAAAAAGGACTCAGTGGAGTTTCTGCCCTGCAGGGATCCTGAGAAACTTACAGCCCAAACTTAATTCCTGTCTCAACTTTTCTTTTCTCATGTTTCTTTTTCAGTTTTTGTCATAACTTCTACAATTTTCCATCAAAAGGTGTCAAGGTATCATACCAACATAAATTTGTAGTGCAAAGGTCACAAAAGCAACATTACTGTTGATAGAAAATTTGCTCACTTGTAGAGACCTCAGGCTCTAAATGACTCATTTCTTAACTCAGTACAAAGACTGGAAAAAAGAAAACACAAATCATTAAAACTCCCATATGAACCAATTATATCTTGTTTGTTAAACTGGCATAACAACAACAACAGCAACAATAATAATAATAGGTGTGCAAAATCATCATGCTGTCATTTTATGAAAGCTTATATGTCTTGCTGAACATTTTTTTAAACTGAGTCCCAGGCTTTGCTGAACGCAAACTTAAGGTCTGTGATCTGAGCTAACAAAACATGTATAGCTCCATATTTCTTGTACAAATGAGAGAGAGTACATTAACCTTATCACAAAACTCTCACCAAGAAAGAGAATGAGCAGAGTTTGAGGTTTTGTCTCCTAGCAGGAATTCATTTGACAAGCATATATAAAGCAAACACTAGCTCAACTTGGAGGAGTTTTGGAGTAGTTTTTTTTTTTTTTTTTAGAAAAGTGGAAGTAGTGCAGTGAGATAATGTGGGAGTGCAGTCTAAGACAGGAGGATCATTGGCTGAGCACTGGGAGCGACTGTTCCTGTCTCTCTGCAAAATGACCGTGTGTGTACAAAATGAAATCTTTCAGAAAATGTCTATTATGGCAGAGTAAAGTGGGGTCATATGACAGATGAGAGTATTGCTGTGCTTTGTGTTTGCATATGTATGAGATGCTTTATGTGCCTATATAGCAGTTAGTGTATAAGTGCTTTTTACAGAAGTGTATCCATAATGATACTCTGTCTTTCTCTCTCTCTCTCTCTCAGCTGCTCAGTGGAGATCAGTGGAGTGTCACAAGGGAAATAAACAGCAGCAGCTCAGCAGGATGGGCCTAATTAAACACAGCGCCTTAGCACTGCAGCCAGCAGATTACTGCAGCAGTCTAGACCTGACTAGTCCTGCCAAAGACCTGCCGTTGCCATGATTACCGGTTGCCACTGCAAGTGAATGCCAGGGAGGAGCAGAAGGAGGAAGTGGATGGCACCTACAGTTGCATACTGCATCCCTGCTCTGTGCTGCAGCTACACAGTATCGAGTTTCGCAGCAGTCAGTTAGCACAGCACAGAGGTAGTCTGGAGGAAATGGGGTGAGGAATTTGCTTTGTCATCATTTTACGAATGGAAAAAAAAAAAATCACTAAATGCAGAAAGATTACTGCCTGTGGGTCTGAGCAACCTGACGTGAGGCTTTGCTGCATTTTAAAGCTCTGAGTAGGGGTTATACTGAAGTTTATTTAACAAAATTAATATTGACAGAAAAATGTGAAAAGAACCCTATGAAAATACAAGACCATTTTAATAAAAACCCCTTAAACCCAAAATCTCTTGTTGTACAGCCAAGCAATGTTGACTGTTCCAGTTTCCAAAAATACCATACATGTCAAGCTGAATTTTGGAGAAATGTGCCTCTCACTCAGTGAAACCGCCATATAGCTTTAGTGAAGCACTGCAGCATGCATACATATTGATTTCTTTTTCAATCAATTTGGAATAAGTTTATTTTTCCAACTATAAAGCTAAAAAGTGGAAAACTGCATTAACTATTTTATATACCATTGGCATTGTTTTATATAAATTGTATAACACTCTATGAAAAATAACAGTATCACATCATACGCTGATCAAATATTTTAAATGTAAACTATTGATCTGCTAATAAAATATAACTGCTGCCAAATAAATACAGAGGAATACAAATACACAGTATATTGTATCTCCCTGAAATAGAAAAGTAGCGTTCAGTAAAACCAAAATGTAGTTCCTCAAAGTACGGTAAGTACCGTACTTTGAGGAACTTACTGAACGTACTTTCCACAACTGCATAATATAAATTATTTTTATACATCCACTACTTTTAACGAGAAAAAAGCTATTATATCTGTCAAAAATGTTACACTGTGTAAGTCCTATTTGCAGTGCAGCACAGGGTTTGTGTAATATGTCATGAAACTGGTTTCACAGGCTACTTTCTCCCACTGGTCGATGAACAGAGAAATGTTCAGCAAAAGTGAAATATCAAAGCTACCCTCGTGTGATTTACAATACCAGTCTGCAATGAGACCTATTCCTGACTCTGTTTTTTAAGGTCTCACAGGAAATTACGACTAGCTTTTGTGAATGTTTGCGTAAAGGTGTGAACTGGGTGGTTGAGAGTATGCCAAGCCTCAGCTTAGACCAATTGCAACGTTTCTGCAGCAGAACTCTGACTCAGGTCTCAGTTCCTCCTTTATTGAATAGTACATACTACAGAATGATGGCAGAGATGTTGGTGAGACAGAAAAACTTGCAGCTTAGCATTTCAATAAGAACAAAACCCACAACATATCTTGGCATGTACTATAGCTAAGGTATCTGATCTACTCGGCACTATATTTACCTGTTCTTATCTTGTATATTTAATTTGACCTTTTGACTCACTTAAACTGTCAAATAAAATAAGCAGTTCCGTCTCTTGCTCTATTCTTAAAACACTTATACTGCCAAATAGAGGGGAAAGGGAGGAAGCTCATTCCCAGTGTGATGTTTATCTGACATTTTCCACTGGCCCGTGACTCAGTGGGTTGTGATTGCTTGCAGAACACACTGGGCTGGCAGGGGCTCTCCAGCAGTGGCTATAGAGGGCACCACTTACCGTATTCTGCATTCCTGCATCCTGACTCACACAAGACCCAGTAATGACAAAATATTCCACCAGGATTGGGTTAAGTATTTAGACCCATTCATGGTCTTTGTTTCCTGCATCAGCATTGTGTGTGTATTTGTTTTTATGTGCATCTGTGCTTTTATTGTCCTGGCAAGTGCACTGTGAATTCTGTGCTGTTTAAATCCAGGGCCTAAAGGGTTTCTTTTCTCTTAATTAATAATTCACACCATCCAATGACTTTTCCTCCAAAGAAATCTCTCTCTGAATACTTCAGCAGTGATTAAGACATGCAAGAGATTATAGGAACCAGTAAATAACGAGGTACCATACAGTACATAGCATTTAGTGCAGCTGTCTAATGCATGACTTGCCCTTGTGTGGAGACATGTCAAGTCTGAGCTTCCACTGCAGATGCTTTAAAGTTACCGGATGATAATAATTATTCCAAGATTTTAGCTTTCATTCGAGCTCCTCTGATCATCTCACTGCTTGCCTGCTTAATGGTGAGTACTGAGAAGCTGTTCAGAATCTTGAGATGATTCTTGATCAAATAAAATGTATAAAAATCTATTTTCCTTTTCTTTTTTTTTGTACTTTCAGCTATTGGCTTGTGCTTCAGAATGAAAAAAGAGTAGGTCTTTCTGTGCTGTACAGTGTATATATCCAGACAATTATATGTGAGTTATGGAAGTCTTCACCCTTACATGTCATCCTGTGGGTGGGTTACAAAATATACTGGATTGTATGAGATAAAAACCTTGGTGCTATTAAGTGTAAAATAAAGATGTGCAACATACAAGGACAACTATGGTGCCAAAGCAACCTTGAAGAAACTTGCCTAAGTAGTAGATATGTGGCCCTGGCCAGGTGTCCTGGAACAGCAGGCGTGGATGGCACTCCTCCATATTCATACTTCTCATTCATTTATGTTTTACAGTGAAAGAGGGATTTGCATGCATATAATGTCACATCCACCTGCCAACTTTTCATTTCAAGTTTTATACTGGCCCCAGTTACTTTTAACAGCTCTTTCACCAAAGCCCAAAAAAGTGAAATTTAATGATTCCAGATGTTACCCACTAATGTATTCAGTAACTGTATATGCTGTGTGGGTTTTAGAGCATCTTGATGAGCATATTAAGATATTACAGAGCAGGCAGCAGAGCAAAGATAAAATAAACATTTTAAGAAGGTTATTTCCTCATTCCTGATTCAAGAACAGCGTTGAAGAAGTTGGGTCATTGCTGTTCAAAACCACAAGGCCTCTTATAATCATAGCCACATGTGGACCCAGGGCAGAGTCTGGCCACCAAAACCAGTAGTGTTAACAACCCAGAGCATTAGCCTTGACGCTTTTTCCATCAATTTGATGTAATTTTGTTTGTCTGCTTTCAGAAAAATGTTAACAGATAATTTGTCACATCAATGAACAGAAGAACCCCCCAACCCCTTCCAAATTCTCTTACCACATTCATACAGAGCAGCCTGCATGTGCTCTGTCTGCAACTGCATGTTACAATGTAAGTCAGCAACAAATAAACAATGCAATTAATGCACTATATATCATCTCTTTAGTAGAGAGAGTGTACCAATGGGAATGATCAAAAAGGAGTTACAGTTGCAGGATGTCCTTGCCGGTTGACAACAGAGCAATAATCATTTGCAGCACTGGAGGCTGTTTTATTTGAGATCATGACAAATGACATTTTGTACACATTTCACTAAAACAAGTTGTTGTCAAGAAGAAATCATATTTATTGCAATACAGATTCCAATTCATAATGATTAATGGTGCACTTGTCCGCACAGGATAAACAGTACTCCTAAATTTGTATTAAGTTGGGGAATTTTCTGTAACATCAAAAACCTGCATATCCATGATATCTTACATTAATATATAGATATTTATACACATGATATATTCTTTGGGGTGACTTTGAACACATACTATTATATTGATCAATATGCACACTGTTATTAGAATATACTAAAGCTGTAAGGTTAATTTAATATCACAAAGCCAATTCCCTGCTGATTCCACAGTCAAGTCTCCATTGTTATGAAGAGTCAGTCCCCTCTCATACTCCCTAATGATTTTGAAGAGCTTTTATAATTTTATTTTCAGTTTTTACTGATTTGTTTATTTGGAAGCTTCTATGACAGAAGTTATTTGATAGGATCAACAGGTAAGTAAGCTTCAACAGTATTAATCATTGTAAGGGAGGATTTTGCCTTTGTCCCTGGCTTTGTGTAATCACAGGGTCAGGCCTTTGTGTTTGCAAACTGAAACATGGCATTTAATGAGGATGTTGTGTCCCTGCTCTCCCGGCCACACTAATGCTGTCTTTATGTTTTCAGTTTTTACAGACCTTTGATTGGCAAATCTGTCATTGTTAGATAGCTAAATTTCTCACAATGTGCAAGAGCTGGTATTTCAAAAAAAGTCAGTATGTTTGTGTTATATACAAAAACTATACAGTGAAACAAAATGTCCCAGATATGGGGATAAACAGCACCTTTAGAGATAAATCAAATAATTCACAATCATCTAAATCACAGTTTCCTGATAAGTGCATATTTCTTGAATGTGGAGAGCTGAAAGCTAAACGTACCTTGAACTTACCTTAAACTTACATTTAAGGTAAGTTTACCATAAATTTACATTTAAACTAAACTTAAACTTACCTTAAACTTACATTTAAGGTAAGTTTTGGGTAAGTTAAACTTAAACTTAACTTACTCAAAATTTACCTTAAATGTCTCTTAAACTTGCCTTACCTTAAGCTTAACTTACCTTAAAGTTATCTTAAGTTAAAGTTACCTTAACTTAACTTAAAGTTATCTCTCCCTGCACTGTGAAACATTGTTTAAGGATTAATCATCCATTTATTATTGTCAGATAGGCTATTAATAAATTTTAAAAAGATCTGTGGCTCATAATTTAGTGTAGACAATTATAATGAAGGTATTCTTGGTCTGGGCCAAAATTGACCCAGACCACATTGTGAAGGCATGGAGTATGAACAGTATGTAAGGTCTAACCAATTGCATTCAAGGCATGGGTGTGACTCACGGGAAATAAATGCTGTATGCCTATATCCACAGCAAATTGATCTTTTTCCAAAAGAGGAACAATTCATTTGTGTTTTTATATCAATTATGAAGTTGAGGCTGTGCCAAACACCCACATAACTCATTCTACAGGCTGAAATATAACACCCTTATCTGCATGTCTTTGGACTGTGGGAGAAAGCACCCAGAAAAAACCCAGAAAGACATGAGGACAACACAAAAAGGCCCAAGGGTTGAATGGGATTCAAACACAGTTCTTGCTGTGAGGCAACAAGGCTAACCATCACACTGCTGACAAGTATGCAAACATTTCATATTTGGGAATGGCTGTGGCCCTACGCATGGGGAAAAACATATTGCCTGTCATTCTCATAACAGATAGTGCACTTCTTCTCTCCTGGGGAGACACCACTACATCCCACCATCCATCTATTTTCTATACCAGCTTATCTGGTTTAGGGTCCCTTTGGACTGGATGCTGTCCCAACCTGTAATGGCCAAGAGACATGTCACAAATTTCTATCAGATGACTCTAAAAATAAACAAGGTGAAAACATAACTTAAAAAAGGACCACTAAGGTTCTCCAGCCATGGATATCTGGCATGGATACACTAATGGTAGAACATGGCGAACATACAGATTTAAAGTTAGCAGACCTATTCACAAGAGAACAGAGAACTTTCTAGTTTTTGACATGCTTTAATTAAAGTTGGAATGGTTCCCTCTTGGCATTGGCAAATATTGTGTTTCTGCAGATCTAAGTCAGTCAGAGTAGCTGCTGGTCTTCACTGTGTGCTGACCTTGCCATGTTACACTCAAACCTAAACCACTGTACATTCACACAGGCTCTTGTTTGGACTAAGTAGTGGCAAAGGTCATCTGTGGAGTAAACAACTGGTAAGAAACTAGCAAACGCTTATTTAAAGCCTAAAACAAAAATATCCTATCATTTTTCAAGCTTTCCAAACATTTCCATGGTGAAACAATCACCCTTAAGGTGACCATAATAATAAAATAAGAAATACTGGTGGTTGAATTAGTTAGGCTAAAAAGTTAATGTTTAAAATGATAAACATAGGAAAGTGGTACAGTAACTGGGCTTGTGCCAGAATTCAAGCAATTACTGTAGATACATATATGCAACTATTTATCTTTATATGTCTCAGTGTTAATAGAAATGCCAGGCATTCCCGAAGGTATGGCCAGATAAACAATTATTTTAGATTTATGTGAAGTTATTTTTATTTATCTTATTTTTTTTTCTACATCATTAAATCTACCATATGTTCATAGTGTCCCAACAGGTATAAAGCTGATGCGTCTCAGTAGAGTTGAATATCAACTTGGACAGGATGGAGGAGAAGATATTAAGCTAATGAGTATAATTATAATTGTAATGGCCTCACTATTGTACTGTGTTATTAAGGTTCAGTGTTCTATTAATTCTGACCTCTACCTCTCTCTACATCATTCTCCTGTTGCTGTTCTCTTGGTGTCTGTGCTGAATGTGCACGCATACGGTTTGCATGTTTGAGTAATGAACTCGTGCATGCATATGTGTAGGTGGTTAGTGGGTGGATATGTAATCATTGTCAAATTGTACTCCTGCTGACCTGTCTTACTAATACAGCCGTTAAAGAGCCTTATTGTGACTACATTGCAGCATAATGGTTCGTGTGGATGTATAAAATGTATAAAACCAGAATAGAACGGCATCTCAAGTTCATCAATAAGTGTAAAATTATTCTCACACACACATACAAGTTAAATTTAGAAATTTACAACCAACAATAGACTTAGGAAAATTAATACCAGGTACCCCTTCTAACCCCGGGTCCACCTATGGTTCCAAAACTGTATTTCCAGATATATTACCAAAGATCAAACAAATTTGACAGATCAGACAAATTTGAATAAAGTCCGACAAAACTATATTTCATATGAAAGCAGAAAGTCTCACGATTCAAATGGTAGCAATTAAGGATTGAATTGTCACAGCAACAAACAGTTTCTTGACCTGTCCTGGGTGTACCCTGCCTTCCACCAGAAAGAAAGCTGGGATAGGCTCCAGCAGATCCCTGTGACCCTGGTTAAGGAATAAGTGGGTATAGATGATGGATGGATGGGCAACAGTTTCTTACTATTGTACAAATGCTGAAAAAAACACCACTTCTTACCTTTGCTGATGTGTACAGATCCACACCTGTACTGAAACAGCAAGTGTTGCATATCATTTTTTTCGTTACAATCCACAGAACATAGTGCATCCAAAAGACGTATTATCCTTGAGTAAAAGCCATAAAATCATCGTCCTTCACTTTTCAGTCCTTATTAAATAGTTTTAATCCCGCTTGTTTTACAGTTGATTTCGCCGTTTATTCACTACAAACAGAAGGTAGATTCATCAGGCTTCTGTGAATCACATGAGCCCTCACTTAAACTTGTTCGTTACGTTTTTCAGTGTAAGTCAGTACGAAAACCAATGGGAGTCACGACTCAGAGCAAAACCCAGTCAGGGGGAGAGAACAATTCCTAATGACAGTAAAATCAGTCAATCGCATTGTTTGTCAACAATGACTGACATATGTTGTAGCCAATGAAAAGCCCTTTCGAATGAGACGTCACACTGTATGGTTGGCAAAGGGGAGGGGGGATTGTACTCTTACAGTACTGTTTCCCTGACAACGCTGGGCACGCAGTGGGCGCAGCTACGGGGGAAGGGGTGTCATATTTCATATTTTATATATTTATATTTATATACATTTTTTATGAGTAGTTTATCTAGTTTTGTTGATTTGTATTAAAAAATCTGGTGTTTTACAGTTCTAAACATCCATAAAGTTATCTGGTTACATTGTACCAATTTTGGACTGTCCAAATAGTCCGCATGGACATAGTCTTACAAAAAACAATGCAGAAAGTTGAATTTTACCTTCTTTGTGACAAAATCTGGACCTGTATTTGTCCACAAGTGTAACATCCAAACAATTAGGCGAGGATTATTCAATAATTTTCATCAAGCTTGTGTCTGTGTAAGTTTAGTACAGTATGACCTATCCATACTCTGACCTTTTCACAATAAACTACAAAGTGTTTCCGTTCCAATGATACCAAACTCATCAATATAACCCTTAAAATGTAACGTCAACAGCTAGTTTAATTTGGGTATGTAGTTTTCCACCTTGTGCACAAAAAGGAGGGGGTACCTAGTGAACAGTTGGCTAAACATTATATCGGTATATCATTTACAGCTCCATAAAATAAGTTATGCTGAATACGCTGAATAAAATGACTTTAGGGCTAGCTGCTAATTAAAGCTAAAATCATCATAATTAAAATTGCCACATCCAACTCATCAACAAGCTAACAGACTGTTGCGTCCAGTATAAAATCAGATTGGGGTTGCAATTATTGATTAGCGATTATTTGGTTGCACTGTAAACAAATTAAAAAAAGGTTTTTTTGTGTGTGTGTGTGTTTGAATAAAGAAGCTTCACAAGGAGTGCCACCTGCCAACATCATCACCAAATGAACCAGAGCACAAATCTTAGTATAAAAATCAACATCCAGCATCGTAGCTTTTGTTGTTGCTTTCAGGACATTTACAGCTAAGCATCTCTAAAGCCAAGACATTTTTGTTTCTCAGGTGTTCATGGACCAAATAAGGGTTGAAATATGTTCGACCTACATTTGAGTCAAAGACTCCAATGGGATGGTTGTATTGCTCTGTGTCAGTTTTCTACTATTACTTTAGCCCTAAGTACTCGATAAGCTGATGGTATATCAGGGTGCTGTTGCTCAGAATTTGTTTTGGAATCTTTCTTCTTTCTGGTGAGAGAACTGTGCATGTGTGTTAAAACTTTATTCAGGTTTAATAGACATGCATTAGTGCATGCCAACACATGACAGACTTTCCTGAGGGACATCCTATTTGTACTCTTAAATTGCATGTTTATATCATCATTACACAGGAGACATTTTGCAATAGCAATACTTTCAACAGAATACAGTAACTATAAACAGACAAGACTGGAACCAAAATTGATCCTGTTATGGCCTTTTGAGTACTGCAGAAATCAAAAAGGAGAAAAATGAAACCACACCAAAATGTTAGTTTTTATAAAGTGCACAAAAACTTCATGTGTTAGAACACTTATGATTTATGAAGCCTTCACAGTATGGGGCCAGTATAGTTCATGACAGCTTGCAAAATCATTAATCATGTGATGTGTGTCTTGTACTTCCCACGGGGCTGATCTACTGTCATTGATCTTTTTTATGTCAACAGCAATAGGCCCCAGACACAGCCTGGAAATATTAAACTTTAAATAAAGATGATGGGGACATTTCCTAACATGGCTTAGTGGGACTGACTATTAAAACTTGTGATTGGATCATCCTATAACTCCACATGCCCTCTGAAACTGAGTCATCTTACCTATTGCATGAGTGGTCACTCTCAGTCAATGTAGATAATCCCTTGTTGGATTAACCTGGATGTTCACTGATGTAGTAAATATAAAAAGGCATCAGTTTGAGCTTTCATCTTAATTAAAGATCTGGCTCTGATTTCAGGCAGATTGGATTGAGGTGACTCTTTGATACGCATCACATTTATCATGCCCTTGTCCTCAGGTAACTTCAGTAGCACTGAGAAAAAAATATGATAAAACACAGGCATAATAATAATAATAATTATATTTGTTGCTGTTTGATGTGCTTGGCTCTTTGAATGTGAACAAGAGGAGCAATGTCACACTCTGTAAACCACACCACAGGGCCATTTATCACAACCAAATATTAATTCCTGTCACATAGATGGGCACATTGAAGCTTATGCATACAATGGATTACTAATTATAACTGTCTTCCACAATATAGCTCTTAGAATGAATCAACTCATGCCAGAGATAAATAAATTAATTAATTAAAAAAAGATTATGGACACACAGTGAGTCTGACATGCATAAATACATTGATCAATACCTCATGCAATCAACAACAAATAAGAGTTTCACCAAGACAGACAACAAACTGCAAGATAAATGCCACAACAGGTGCAGCCCAGAGTGTAGAACTCATGTATGCTTCTTTGCTATGTACTGCAGTGGCAGTACAATTTATTATTTTATTTTATTTTTATTATTATTTATTTTGCAAAGTTCACACTGCTAATGTCACAATTTCTGTATATATATATATTTATATATATATATAAATAATATATAAGTCCAGGCTGCACAGTCCCATTATGATAAGGTTTGATGTTTGATAAGGGTCAATAAGCGTGCAGGATGATGTAAATAAAAGTAAGTATATGCAATATTTCTTTTGTATGCTGATGATAACATAAAATACACAAATATAATTTACACTACAGTAATTCTTCCTTAGTGTTGTATTAATTGCATTTTGTGCTGTGCCCAAACTAATAAGCTAATAACCATTTTTCCTTCACCAATCAGATAATTGATAATTGCCTGACAGAGACTGAACTAAACGTGTTGCCATAGACTGTTGCAGAATCTTCCAAGCCCTGTTAAAGTTCAAAGAATAGCAATAACTCATAGAAACATGATAATCAAGTTTCACACTGTACACAATATGGACTGCAACCAATTTTCGGAGGAGATTGTGAGTAAAGCCTGCAGCGTTCAATGGCAATAGTGTTTTAATCACTCTGTCACAGACTTGAGGCCAGCGTTAAGAGCACAGTAAGACATGATGAATGATGGTTTAGGCTCAGCACAACTGGTGTGGTGTGCAGGATCGCTATGTGAAAAAGGCTGATTAGTGGCATCTGAGGGGATGATTAATTGATGCAAACACATTTCAATTTAACGGCTCTTTGATCAATTATTAATGAACAGATCCCCCCTCCAGCCTCCCCTTCTTTTATTATGTACAACTTCAATTAACAGCCTCTCTGCTTTGACCTATCAGTGCCCTCTTCTGCAATCCTGAAATGCTGGAGCTCAGGAAAGTATATCTTGTTAAGCAAAAACTTCATGCAGATTCATATGTGGGAGAATAATCCACTTTCACCTATGTGAACCTCAGTGAGAGGAGTTAAGACTGAACGAGAAAGACTATATTAAGATTTCAGAACATATACATTCTTGGGGAGAGAGTCACTGAATGTTGTTAGGTTTCTATCCTGTGATCCCCCTGTGAAGTGGATGGTCTCTCCTCCAAATTAATGGAATGTAACAAAACCTTGAGTCCTCATTTCAGTACAGTTATTTCTCACATTCCTGCAGAAGCTATAAATTGGTGCACTGATTTCTCTGCGGACCTCTAGGTAAGAGAGTACTCATTAATGTGCTGCCGGTAAGTTGGATATTGTTCCCCTGAAGGCATCACTGCCTTCATTCGTGTAATCTTGCTTGTCTTGTCGAGAAAAGAGCAAATCAAAAAAAAAAAAAAAAAAATGTCCTGGGGTCTTACTGTTAAAATGCTTCCAGTACCAGAAGGTTTTTTTTTTTTTGTTATCAGTGTTTCTGATTACCAGGTAGTCATGGTTAATATTTGACTCTCATTTGAAATTGGAAGAAATCCGCAACCAGAGGAGCAATGTAATGACTCTGTTTGCACTTACTCTAACATGGAGGTCAAACTTCATTAGAAAATGGAATATTTAAGAGGATTTAATCGATTCAGTTTATACAGCACCCAGGATTATTACAGTTAAAATCAATTGTTTGAGCATCACAAATTATGTTGGAGTTTATAACAAAGGTTCGTGCAATACTAATCCAGCTCTTCTGATTCAAGGTTTCTATAGTTTCTCTGACACCTCATGTGTTTCCCAAGAATTATGTTGCTGAAGAGTCTGGCTCTTTTTTAATTTTAAAAAATACCACCTAACCAATGATACTTCGAAACACATTTTAGTAAAAGGGCAAATGATGCCCTCCATATTATTTTATCGCAGTCATCTTGCCTTTTATTGGTATGTTTACTCTGAGGGAAATGCTTTCTACCCCCTGACTCTCCCCACTATAAATAATTCATTATGAGCCGGGGATAACAAGGGTATAAAGAAAAATATATGTATCGCTAGTGATCTGGGAGAGAAGCCAAAGGATATGTCCAACACAATTATGGGGAAAGAGGAGAATAATTCCTCCCATGTACTATTTTGGCCCCACTTGTCCCTTTGGCTGTGTTCTCAGATCATCTAGCCAGTGTGGATGGGTGCATTAAGATACACAGGTGGACTGATGGGGGTTGAAAGTGACCCTCTGCTCTCAACACTGGCGCAGAGCTGCAGAGCATCAGGCTAAGCCACTTTGACTCTCTCAGCTCTCTTAATTGCTCAGCGAACCTGGCCGCAGCATTGAGCTGCCTGACTTACTGGTCTCCTGAGAGTGTATTACGAGTACTCTGTCCAGCTAATCGCCTCCTTTGTCCCCCATCATCTCCACACAGTTTGTCCACACATAGTGACAGGCCAGTCATGATGTTACTAGCAACATCAGCTTCTACTCCTTATTTCCTCAATACACTATCAGCTGATGAAAGGATACTGCATTTTCTCTTTTCTGAAGTAATAAAAATATCCAACATGGATTTCTACAAACACTTAAATGAGACTTCCACTCTAACACACACTGGCAGTTGCACTTATTTGGCATCCCTTCCTTTCTGTAAAAGCTAACATCAACATTCAAGGGCACTGGGTAATTTAATTTATAAAGACCTGGTCAAAGTGCTCTTGTAAAATATAAGGAGATTTCACACTAAAAGGTGCACAACAAATACTTTTTTTTTTTCTGACAATGTACTCAACTCTTAGGGCCAGCACAGTGTCTTTTTAAAAGCATACAATGTGACAAATTAGAGCAAATGCTAATGCTAAAAACATTATGTGGTAAGAGCCAAAATGTCTCATCAGAATGATAAATTCAGTATTTTACTGTCATCCCTTGATCCAGACCAAAATGTTCAATGTTGGAAATGCATGTTCACTATCAGGTAAAAAACCCTTCTTTATTTGCAAAAGCAAAGGTATCTATCATAAAACTGTCTTTGGCACTGACAACACTCAATATAAAATGTTCAAACTCAAACTGTGACATTAACATTTATAGCAAAAACATATAAATGTAAATCATTTTATATTGAGTCACTCAAGGCAAAAAATTGAAAGAAAACATGCTGAAATAGGTAAAATCCAAACAAGGCTTGGGGCAAATTATGATACAATAATATTGTACGGTATGTTAAGCTGACTTGGTGAACTAGCAGTCTGAGCTTACAACCACAGCAAGGAGCAATAAAAAAAAACATTTTCTATAAAGTCAATGTCCTTTCAGAACCCTTTTCAGGAAGTGAGCCACGTTTGTTGTTTTATGATCGGTATTATAGATTTGGTTTCTTGGTTTAATGGTGTGTGAAAGACTTTTCATATACTAATTTAATAAAATAACTGTTTAATGCCATGAGACTGGTTCTACCCTGTTATTTTTTAGACTTTTCTGTGAACTGATGTTCCCCACCTAGCCTTTAAAAAGACTTTGTCCACGGACCTTCCCACTGGCTTTGCCCTGCACACCTGCTTCTCATTCCCTAATTACCCTGAATTCCACGCGCATCCCACCTGTTTGCATTTCCCTCATCAGCTCCTTGTATATCATATTGTTTTGGGATTTCTAACCACAGTCTTCGAGTCATCTGTCTTTTACCAGCTTTCCCTATGTTTATGATTTTTACTTACCTGTTTTGGACCTTACCAGCTATGTATTGTTGGTGTTCCCTGTTTTCCTCTGTTTGTTCTCTGACTATGCCTCCCTTTCTTTCTGCCTGATGTTGTCTGCCTGGACTCAAAATAAGCCTTGTTTTCTTGTGTTGTAGCAATAAACTCTTTGAATCTATCTGTCACCCTTCACCAAGTCATTCAATCCCTGGTTGCTGTTCTTTCAGGCTTTCTATTGTGCAGCTCATCTCCAGGACTTCCAAAGCCATAAGTTTCCTCTGTTGCTACCTCAATAAACACACACTTTCAACTTGTATGTTACGGGTTACACTAAAAAAAAACACATATTCACAACTAGCATATTCTATGTGTATGGAGTTGCCATCCATTATTTATAATATGAGATCATCACATTTTAATAAATAAAATGCATTATCTTTGCATAAATAACATTTAACACACATTAAATCAGTTTGGAAAAGCTGAAAGGTCAGAGGTAAAAAGGCAGCCTTTGTCATATTAATGCATATGGAACAGTGGTTCACTGTGGATTTCATCTCCCTAACTATAGTCGGCTTGGTCCCTTGGCTCTGCTCAGCATTCAGGTGTTGGTAACTTTATCATTATTAAACAATGAGGCAACAGCAGTGGAGTGTTGCTGAATTGTTTTACATGAATAACAAAGTTAAAAAGGGAAATGCTAAAAGAAAATAAGTTACAAAAAAAATCAAAATATTTCAAATAGTGCAGAAACTGTGCAAACGACAGGGAGGTGGAACAGAGCAGCAGCATAGATTCAGGACCACAGCTCCCAGTGAGTCTTCTACAATCACCAGTCAAGTCTTACAATATATCTGGTAGGCAGAAGACAACTGGCAGCTAGTCTGAGTTTACTTCTCATAATAATACTATATGGCTGTGCTCTGGTTGCATCACAAACATACTCAAAGTTTGTGACTAACTCAGACTCAGAATTTGAATACAGAAAGATCACATGAAAGAAAAAAACAAACGTCTGGCTCTGTGCTGTTCTGTTGATCTGTCCAGTGTGAATCTCACACTCTCTATGCCTCAGTATAGGTTTTCTGGTCATTTTTGAGACAGTTGCCGCATTGTTGTAGTATATAACTTAACACATTTATCATTCAAAGAGTGCCTCAAAAAAAGCAGTCTTCATTTTAAAGATAATGTTAGTTGGACTTAGCAGAGCAAATTTTGCAGTCTAGTAGAATGCTTAGGTTAATGCTAAAGTCACACATAGCACTAACATCACACAAACCTTAAAGTCCTCCATAGCTGTTCAAAATGATAATTTGTGCTTTGTAAACTGCTTCTTATAACCTTCCCTGTAAGTGGCAAGCAGGGCTGGTTTATGGACCAAATTTTGTCAGCTCAGATTAGAGAAATACTGTAGGTATAAGGGTACAAGGGCTTTAGGTAACCAGAGAGGGGTAGTATAGCTGAGGGGCACCATGTACTACTGTATAGATGAAAAACAGATAACATGCATGGATTGTTAGAACATTATGGATAGCAGATACGCTGTATGGATGAATGCTATTCTTTGCAAATGACCATAGCTCAGTCAAGACAATCTGCCCTTTTACATGAGCTACAAATCAGTATTTGAGATATGACCTTTAAAACAATGAGATATTTAACCAAAGGAAGTTGTTGGCATATAATCAGAAAATATGCCAATACATTATGAGATTGGCTGAAAGCATTAGAAGGAGAATAATGACAGCCTTGATGGCCCTTTAAACTGGTAAATCTTATAATGCAAACCCACAATCACATTTTTAATCTATTCCTTTTTCTTTCCCATGCATCAACAATTTCCACTTGTATCTCTGCTCACTCTAAATGTTTATGTGCACATAATTTATTCATCTGTGTTTGTTCACTTTTTAAAATGACCCCTCCCCCATGACAACCACCCACCACAGGAATGAAGGACAATGTTGTTAAAGAGGAAATTGGAGTGTAATTACTGGAAGCTTTTATTGCACAATACACGGTCTCCTCTTTTCATTTCAGTCTTTGCAGAGCTAAGAGTTGTTGATAATGTCTGCCAATGAAAAGTGTTCTTTGTGCTTTTAAATGAAGCTGTGCTTAGAATCAACAGTGCTAATGAAGACTCTTTTTTTCCTGCATATTGCCACACATCAGTAGTACATGGGTATGAGGGGTTTTCCTCTTTTATCACTGTGTGGCTTTCTGTCTCTTTGTATTTCTTTCTTTTGCATTTTCCCTCCCTTTCTCTATCCATCTCCTCCTTCACCTCCGCATGCTATTTCTCCCACCCCAACTTTTCCTTTCGTCTCCCTCTGCCGGCATCAAAGAGGTGCATAACCTGAAATGAATGCATGTGTTAATCACTATCTCCTAAGAATTAAATGATCTTCAACCACTCTGACAATTCATGTGCAAAAGAGAGCTCTCAGTATTCATAAGCACTGCGCTGAGCATTTACATGGATAACAGTGTCAAAACATTAAGTAGGAGGTTCAGAGAAAATGGCTCTTGCAGAAGATCAAAACCTTTCAGTCTTCTGTGTGAATTGGTTTTCCCCCACGTCTCCATTGCAGTCTAGAAATGTGTTTTGTAACGTAGATATGTTTATAAAAATGCACTGCTTGTATTAGATTTTTAAGTTCATCCTCTTTTCTTCAAATTTTCTCCATCCACTCTTTGTATGAGTCAATCACAGCAACAAACACTGACATCTAATGATTAAAATGATGAGCAGCGTTTCTGTGTGTTATAAAATATAAATAGTCTTATATGCTGGTTTGAAAATGAAAATGTGTACCACTAAAAAAAATCTGTTTTGATCAATCACATAAATATGCAATTACTAATTTTTTGGTCACTTGGAGGAAAAGGTAAACATTGGCATATTTAACTTTTACATTGTTAGTAAAATTATTAACAGTTGAATAGACAAAGAAATGTTAACATTCCTTTGGAGTCTTGAACTGAAGGATCAGATGATCTTTGTAGTTTCACTACTAGGATTGACACAAACAGATTCACGTGGCCCATTGTTTAAGCATAAATATTGATTGTAGCTGCTTTAAGTACTTCATCAGATGTTGCTGATTTAATTTAATGTTACATTTGTTAACATTTACTATATTTGCCTGAGAAGCCTCTATTGCATTAGGAAGACATTTATATTATTTCTTGTTTTCCTGCCATGTTGTAGCAGGTGCAGCCCATGCTGTTGCAGTTTGATTAGTCACTTCTAAGACCAACTGTGTAGAACAATTGAAACCTTGTCAATGAGAATCTGCCAATCTTGCTGTGTGCAGAGCACAGGAAGAAGTACCTCCTTCAGCCCTGCTCTCCTTATTGGATGGGGAAAAAATTCCACCACAGGATTCAAATTGTAATCAGAATTGTGATACAAAGATATGAATGAGGGAAAATCCAATTCTTAAGCAGGAGACATGTACAGTATATCATATAAGATGTGTGTGCTTTGCATTTGAATTGTTTAAATTGCATTTCTATCATTTAGGAGGAGCAGCAGTAGGTAAATGAGAAAGAATTATGTGGTCTGATGTTGTAGAAAAAGCAGATGTAACCTGTGCCTTACAGTGATAATGCTTGTACTGTATGCTTTCAAATGTGCAAAACTAGTCTGAACCCAAGGGAGCCCAAAAATAACGTCTGATGCAGATGAGCAGTCACGAGTAATTGAAAACATTATGTCAATTTATGATATAACATTAAGCCATCCTCTCTACACGGCTGAAGTGGTTTCATTTAGTCAAGGCAGGGATTTTTGTTGTTGATAATTTTGTTTTAAGGGAGCAACAGCATCAAGACTCAAGAAACAGCCTTTAAAGCAATCAAGAAGCTCTTCAGAACTGAGTGAAAGCACTGAAGTAGTGCTGGATAAGAAGAATTTGCTGGCAGACACAGAGTTAAAACTATAGCAGTAGACATGCACACAACACCTGGGAGAGGCTGGCCAACTAGACTATAAAAATAAACATATGGCCATCTATACACATTTTCAATATTAACTTAAGTGGCTTGAAAGACATTACTGCCAAATATCATTACCTTTAAATAATCATGATATGGCCACTAGTTATTAGCAAAATAAAAAGGCAGAAAGATTCATAAATTCCAATACAAAATAAAATGAAAAGTAAATAGAAATGCTGAAAGTATGAGCCTTTATAATTGGTATACTGGGGGGAAGATCGTTTTACAGAGCTGATACCCTCTTTCTAATAAATTCAAGTACAGGAAAAACAAACCATATCAAACACTATTCTCTCCCTTCCACTACAGCTGAGCATCTGAGCTGAATATTTGATTTACTGCAATCTGCTCTAATATTATTTACCTTATCAAAACCCAGTGGCATAGAGAGTTAATCTAATTGTTACAGCGTATCTCTCTCTTTAATCTTTTTGATGGCGATAGCTTCTCTTTTGGAATCTTTTCTATTTAGTATTTTGTTCTTAATATTTTCAGACATCTGATATTTTTATTAAACTATTCAGGATGTTTACTTTTGTACTAAGGGAATGTCCACTATGCAGTAAAATAGGCTTTGCTAACCTGAAACGTTTAATAAGGAGAGCTCACATGAAAGTGCACAGCATGTATTGAGTTTAGCAACACAGAGATTTGTAGGCAATTAGAGTGCGTCAGTATGAAGTGTCTTCGTTAGGTATAGGCCCATATGAAGATTGGAGAAATGACGGATTATTAGGGTGGTGTCAGCGGTGGAGTAGGCAGCTGATGGAAGCCTTGGACAGTGACGTTGGACATCATGAAAGTATAAAGGTGGTGAGGAAAGACTGGGTTGAAAGACAAATGGGCAGAAATGCAATTATAGTTAAAAGATGACCATCAGTGATTGATTGACTTGAGGACCACGGGAAGAAGGATCACTGGTCACATCTGGCAAGTGATGAAGTGAGATTTTACAGTGAGAAAAAGCAGATGTGACAAAAAGAAATAGACCAGCAGTGGACAGCAGCCTATAGCCCACCTTAACCCACTGAGGAACAAGTGGAATGTGAGGGAGATTTTCATTATTGAACTATTGCCTAAGCTTCATTAGAACTGACCTTGCACAATGCATTTCTGCAATTCACAGTCTAGTGGATAGGTTAATTTGAATTCAATATCATGCTACTGCTGTGAATGCCATTACACAGTAATGTTGTGTGATACTGTAGTGCAAACAAACAGTCTTCAACCTTCTCGTTGGCAGTGGATTCAAGTACTTCAGTTCTCAAGAACAGATTGTTGTCCTTGGAAAAGCACAGTGCTGATGCGCTATACTTTCAGAAAATCCAACTCAAAAGCCTAAACAAGCAAACTGTTGTGAAAGGGATGATGTGAAATCGGGTTTATTATCACTGGATTTTATTTTGAAAGATTTATGCTCAGTAGTTGACTTGAAAGTCTGAGCTATTAGAGCATTGTTGAACACACAAACTACAGTTTTCAGAATGGTTTCTGCTCCCTTATCACAAAAAAATTGATAAAGTTCTATTAAATATATTCAACTGATAAAGACCAATCATAAAAATCTTGAAACCTATATAAACAATTATTTTGATATGAGTTTTTACTTTACAATATTTATTTTTTAAACCTAATCTCTGAAGTTTGGCATATCCACCAAAGTTCCACAACATTAAAATGAATAATGGGCTGTTGAAGCTCACACAGTGGCAGGCTCCTGAGGCAGTGTGTCTGTTTATTTCCCAGAGTGCAGTTTGTAAAGGAAATTGGTTTATACTTATGAGCCATTGATCCACAGAGAACTGTACAGTTTGTCATTCAGTAGGTCTCTCAGACTGAGGATGGAGAGATAGTGCAGAGTCCGGAGAGAGATAGATCCAGATAAGTTACTTCCACTATCAGCGTAGTCTAGGAGGACATACTGTTAGAGAGGATATGAATGACTCACTGCAAAAAAGATTCACCAGCAATGCTAAATAAAGTACAATTCTTTGGATGTCCAAAGGTCAGGATGTTCACTGCTTGGACAAAATAACAACTTTTTTTTTTTTCCCACAGTTATGAAGTGGATTTAGCAGTATCGGATATTACATAGCATTTTTATAGTACGTTAAGGAATTGCCTCTGATATAAATTTTATGGCACCTTTTGAAGCTCACTAGATGTGGATGAAGCTGTTTAATAATCAGCCTATTCTCTCCACTCTTGGTAAACTAACAAATTTTCTTTGACAAAAGTGTTATTTTTCTATAAATATCTAGTTTGCTAAAACACATTAAAACATGTAAGACTTTAGTATACCAGCCAGTACAGGCCATATTTAGATGAAGAGATGATTTCTTGGAACATACTGAGCTTACAGATGGAAATGCATTCCCTCAATGGAGGTTTGAGATGATCATATGACCTTTTGATGTGTTATCCGCTGGAAAGACTTAAAGGTCGACACAACTGACTTTTAACAGCTGCCTTTTGAGCCTCCATGGGCTGAATATTGATACATTTTTGAATGGAGCATCACTTTAGAACAAAAATAATTGCCACTACCCTATGTTGTTCTGAATCAAAGATAGAGTATTCAGGAAGCAGGCCATTTATCAAATTATGAAAACACAAAGCAAATGAACCTGATTTTCTAGTCCCATCAAAAATATCTTTCCATGAGGTGCAATAAAGGAACAGACCATCATGAAAATATGAGAGACCACACTCAGACACTGGACAGTTATTAAATTTGTTTAAAAAAAATCAATGCACAGATTGCAACACTCATTGGAGGCATGACATTTTGGCCACTACAGTAGATCAGTGATGAAAATGCAGCATGAATATGAGTGTCTTTTCATTTTTTTGGAATAGGCAGCCAGGAAATTGTATCCACCTCAGCCTACATTTTGCCCAAAAGGGTAAAGTTATATCTGCACATATATTAGATTTTTCTGCTTTGATACTGATGAATTAACTCGATAAATGCCTTATTTGCAGAGAGGCAGTGCAGCCTTTTAAAGGAAAAGATTGCAGAGCTCGTAAAACCCATGCCCGACTATTTGCATTCACAATATGTCATTACTAACTCAAGCTTCAGAAGAGCAATTCATGCTAATGGGAGTAATTACACAGAAATTATAACCTGTCTGAGTGAAAGACTACAAATGAGCAGGCATGTGGCTGAAATAGGTGCTTCTCTTACAATCAACGAGTCTATCTGTGTACGACATACTTAACCACGGTGCTCTCTAAGTCAGTGTTCTTAACTACAGAGTTGAGGGGAAGGGAAAAGACTGACATTTCCATAATCTTACACTGCATTTGACCTTGTGTTACTTAATACCCAGCGCAGCTCAACACATTAAAGAACTCTTATCTCCATTTTGATAAAGTTGAGAGGGGGGAAGTGGATTTATTTTTTTAAAATTTTTTTTTCATGGAAATCCCAAAGGTTAAATTCTGCTTGCTCGATATTTAATGTAAGATAGTGAATTTGATGTAAGTGATAATAAATATATCCTTTCTGAGTGATACTGAGTCTAGTCCATGTTGAGGTTACTAGAATTTTCTCCACTGGTACTGCATTTTAGGGCTTAAATGATTACCAAAACATTTTTATTACAACTCCTAGAATCTCTGCTTTAAAACTTTCATCATGGAGCAGTTCTAATACACGAGCAGACACCATGTAAGTGAATGGAATCAAAAATCTAGGCTTGTGTTCTTGAATCCAGGGTTGCAAGGGTTACACCTGTTCAGTGTGTCCTCCCTATAAGACCTTAAATAACCACCAGTATTCCCTGTCCCCACTGAAAGAGCCTCTATTAGTACATTTGGACAGATGCTTGTGCTGTCTTGTAGTTCAACTTCCATCTTGTGAGAGGGATGCCTGCAAGGAAGCAATGACTTTAAGTCTTATCTGATATAGATATTCAATCTGTTACATCCGAAATACAGCTTGTTAGTGTGGCTGTGGCCTTACTGAAAACTAACATTTCTCATCCATAGGCCTATTCAAGATGGCTCTACTGAGATTCTTGTGCCAACCTAGTTTTGGCCAACAATTTCTTCCAGTTTGATAAGCGGTTCTATTTACAGTCAAGGGATTTCAGTGGGTTCAAGTTTTTAGACGTGAAGATAAGCTTCTTTCTTGTTGCAAATGTAGGGCATATGAGAATATTAAGAAAAATTACCACATTTGCAAGTCACATAACAGGCAAAACCTACTGGCTCAGGCAGTTTCTTAGCTGTGGGTCTGTTGGTCTTATTTACCTTCTCTCTCGGCCATGTGTGCATCAGTGCAATGCCAAAACAAGCAGCCCTGTTAGAACATGCATATTGGAGCACAGAGATTGCCTTATGCAGAAATGATTTGAAGTCATCTGTTGCAAGATATTTTAAAAAAAGCTGGTCACTTAGTCTCAGTAGTGCTATTACTGTATGTACCACATAACAGATTACAAAAGCAAGTAGATACCCTTATTTTACAGTACTTTTTTTGTTGTTTTGTACTTGAGAGAGATTTTAAGGCTTGTGTGTGGTGATGTATTGTATGAGTGTTATAGTGTATACATGGAAGAACACATTTTGGCTGTTGCTTCTCTTGTCCTGATTGGGCTTCACTGATAGGCTGACAGTCTGTTTATGCCTCTAGAATTACAGGTTCTGTAAGTTGTACTGAGGATGAACTTTTGACTGAAACTTTTACTTTTAGTAACATTTTTTCACTATGCCACTTTTCACAAATCTCTTTGCATCTGTGAAGCCTTTTCTTTGTCAACGTGCAGGCAGTTTTCTATGAATAAGCAGAAAAATCAGAAAGAGTAATAAAGGGAAGGAGAAAAAAAGAAGAGATAGACAGTATAAAGGATAAACAAAACACAAAAAACTGTCAAAGTTTTGGGAGTATTTTGTTTTGAAAGCTCCAGCACCTGCTGCATAAATCATAATTTTAAGTGTATTATGAATTTCATGCCATTTATTAGAAGCGTTATGTTTTGCCTACAGCATTGTTTCACAAACACACGGTTATTTGTATGTAAAGGTTGCTTCTGAAAACAATTCACATGAGCCTTTTTTCAGCTGGTGCCCCTGTTGGCAGGGCAGTGCAATTTGTGTCTATCCTAATGTGATTTCATTATGTTTAATGTGACTCTTTTCTGACCTACCACAGTTAGGCACAAACACTAGTTATTATGGTTAGTAGCCTATTGTTTATTGCAATTACTTAAAATTATCTTTCTGAAACATTAATGATGTCATAAATAAAATTCAAAAAGAGCCCTCATTGCAAGTCAGGCTATACAGAATCCTTTGAATAGTTGATAGATTTATGTTTTAGGTCATGAGGGGTTTTGGTATTTATGAGGACCATAAAAGCCATATACCTATGTGGGGGTTACCCCTGCATTGATGTGCTGTATGGACATAACAAAGAAATACAATGGCATATTGGAGTGGAATACACACTCACTGTCAATAATTTCAACCGCAACCCTGGCATTTCCAGAGAAAACAATCTCTGGATCTAATCCTGGACCTTTTTGGTAGGGTTGTGCAGTGTTTTAAAGAGCTTCATAATAAGTGGTTGGGCTTAAAAGCTGAGGGACCAGGGCACCACTGAACCCCCAATCCTTCCTGATATAACACAGTTAAATTATTCATTTGAAGTAATAGTCTTGCTGATGAAATATTCATCATTCTGTAATGAGGGATGTATTGATTTAAATAGCAGCACTTTGTTGAAAGCCTCTGCTTCAGACTGAAAAAAACAGAAAGATTGAAAGGTATTCTGCAGATCATCGTTTTGTCTTTTCTCAGCAGTGACACTTGTTCTGATTACTAATTAGGCACTTTTGTGTGGGGGAAATCATAATACCTTCATACAGTAGATAAGAAATCAGCGGTTACTGACAATGAAAACATTATTACGCCTTATTGCATCATTTCATTCACTGTGAACTTCATTTGCCCGAAGCACAAAAATGTGCAGACTATTCAGTGACCACTTGTATTATATTTTAAAATTGGGATGTTTTTTTTTCTACCACTTCAGAATATTTCATTACTTCAAAGACATGTTAGTTGTGACAGGAGTCCTACATTTTAGTTAAAAACAATGGTCCATTTTTGTAAGGGAAAATTACAGAACCATATAAATATAGACTTTTTATTATAATTATAATTTCTGAATACTTGTTTTGTTTTCATTCACTTCAAGGCCACATTAATTTGGTTTGGTTTGGTTGCAGTGCAAACTCTCTTTTGATAAACTTTCCCTCCGCTTTTGAATCTGCGTGAACAGCAAACAGAAACAAATGCAAGAGTGAAGAAGATGACAGGAAACCAGAGGTGGCTGAAAGCTAAGGAGGAACTGGAAGAAGAGGCAGCAAAAAGGGAAGTTTCTCTATCAACTTGGATGAAACTAGGTACACTACAATACCAATAACAAAAACAACATAGTATAATAATAATAATCAAAACAATAATAGCAGTCTAAAATGATTGTGTCTCTGTAACTATCTAGTTGTTTTTAATTTCATAATGTTTGGTTATAACTTCAAGAGATTTGATCTCTTCAGTAAATTTCTTATGCAAAGCTACCTCTTGTAATTATTTCTGTCAAGGTAAAATACTAGTAATACTAGTACTATTCAGAATGTCTACCAAGGAAATAAGGAACAGAATGAATATCAGGAAGTGAGTGACTTTAAATTACAGCCTGTTTAGTCTCAAAGCTGTACTTACTTCAGCTTTACATCAGCTTTTAATAGCATTACAGGCAGAGAATGCAAGTTGTAATAACAAATTGCTATTATTGTGTTGCCTTGGTCAGTGATTTGAAATTCAATTGATTTGTCTCTACAATATTTCAATACAAGAGAAAGGTCCATTGTAACAGAAAGGCAATACATTTTCTTTTCTATGATGGAAAAGTCATAAACATCTGTCGGTGAAACATTGAGCATGAAAAAGCTTTTTTCCCTCATGTGCAGAAGCATAAACAGTGTTACTGTGGACTGAAATACTGATAGTAGCTTTAATATTTATGCAGTATGGCTGTCATTGCAAGCAAGTCCTGTCAAGAAACTACTTCTTGTGTGACACATGATATTGGACAGATTGTCAAACACTTTATGGCATGGAACAAATGCGTTAGGATAATTTTGTTTATGGCAGTGGAAAATATGCAAAAGCAATGAATGGCAGTCTTGTGGGCCAAACTTAGAAGATGTAAGTTAAGGATGTAAAGAGGCACCATTTGTCTTAGGTAAGCACCAGCCTACTTCTTTTTCATGGCATAAACTGCTGATTAAACATGACATATTGAGGGGGTTGAACAGGGCCTATGAGAATTATGGCACTATCATAAACAAGTGAGAAAACGTGTCCCTTCTGGGTAGAATTAATTAAAATACAATGCTGTGGCATTTCTTTATTCTGCTGAATCAGTGTGCAAATTTATAGTTGGAAGATTTTACAGGAGCATGTGATTAAAGAGAATTATAGCAGACTTAAAAGCAGAAGTTTGACCTCTTAGTATGGTCATTACTGTAAGTAAAGTTCACTTCACATGAAACTGGGGATATAGGCATCCAGTAATACTATACTGATGGCTTGATCCCTCTTTAACTGAAAGTCATTATGAAATGAACCTGAATTAAATTGTGCAGAACATCATAGATAGCTCAACATCTTTGTAATAAGTGTAAAATAAATCTGGCAGATAGAGGATACTACTAACTTGCAGATGATGGTTGAATTTAGAAGGGGATTTTACCATGCTTCAGGCTGAATTAAAGTCCAAAAAACTTTCGTTTTAGCTACTGGGAAAAGTTATGTGCCCTCAACTCCAGTAAATATCATTATTTATAATGTGTAACTTTGTTTTACTACTGTGCACTGAGATTGTTTATATGCCTTGGTTTTTAGAACTACTGTGGCCATACAAATAAACTCATGAATGAATATGTAATAGCATATTCATTTTACTTTACAGCTTCTGTTAATCTAAAAGTTCTCTAAAACTGCATCTATTATTCAATAAGAAACATGGTAAAAACCTACATGTCACCTCCAAACAGAACACTGAAACAATCTTCCACAGTTGCTGTGCTTTATCTGCTCTTGAGGAAAGTGTTTCCCACACTCAGCTGTTGCTATGATGAACCAAGTTTATGTCTTCCTCCCATGGCCATTACAGGAATTTCAGGAAAAAAAAGTTAATTCAGGAAAAGAAAAGTGGAGTATTTAGTTCTTTTTTATCTTAAAATGTGGAGACAACATTTTGTGGGATACTGTAATTTTCATGGAAACAATTAGCACAGCATGAGATTTTATAGTCTTCCCCACAAATAGCCAAAAAAAAAAAAGCCTCCTTCTTTTCTAATCTAACAAAAGAACATTTTTGATATACTTTATATGACTTGATTATTTTTTCTGGCAGTATCCCTTATGTATTGTTGCTAATACAAATGTCAACACACTTTGCAATGTCAGTACAGCTCTCCTTTTGGAATATTCCCTGCAGCTGTGACAGAGCAAAGCTGCATAAAAAAAAACAAAAATAACCCTGCATAATAATAAATAATATGCAGAGGGCACTGTAAACAGTCCCCCAATGGGAATAAACAGAGAATAAGAGAAACCAGGGGAGCATAAAAAGACTGGGATGGAGGAGGATCCTGCTAATAACAGCAGAAGGGCAGTTTGGACTTTTGAGCGGGCGGCCCTTTGATATTAACAGCTTGTCAGAAATTTGTTGATGGCCGGTGTTGTGTTTTGTCTTGCAGAGTTGTTAACTCCATGTGGTTGCTGTGCTGTGGCAGAGTGTGTTTCTGTTTGCTGGTGATGCCAGGTAGTCTGGCTGCTAATTTGTTTGACATTTCAGATGAACTCCAGGGTCACTCAGGAATGGTTTAGGAGACTAAATAATGATCATTTCATTCATTCTGAGAAAGCTCACCACACGGTTGAGCAAAAGTAGAGGAGGCTGAGTTGAAGAGCCAAATGATGAAGCATGCTGTAGCCCAGTTGATTGATATTCTGCAGTTAGAGAGGTTATGTGGTTGCCGGACAGAGTAGAGAAATGGCACAGCAAATACAACACTCAGAAAGACAGTTGAGGGATTACACCAGTGTATTGGTGTTCCGAGGTTAAATGGATTGCAGCACAACAAAGAGATGAGCCAGTATTGAATATATGCACTTATACACCCATTTAATAAGAGTTCTGTTGAGATTAAAGCTCAGTAGGTAACACACAAGTATATTTTTAAACATGAGTTTCGTAAAAGGAACTTTAAAAACTTTTAGAGTGGAATAACAAGGTTTATATGAAGTGTAACATCAATAAAAAGATAGAAATGAACCTGTTTCTCATAGTTAAATCCTATAGACAATAGATTTAGGCCCTTTTCCTGCTCTGTAGAGGGACTGAGCTCTGATAAATCTCATTTATTTGGTAGGTGCCCAAGTGAGAATCAGTAATATTCGAAAGAATAAATAACAAAATCTGCATTTTGCTGTATAAATGAAGCATGAAATTAGTGATAAAGAAATGCTGTCTAATACAGAGTGATTTTGCAGCTATAAGCCTGGCCTTTTATGCCCAGTAGCTTATGTTGCGTTTTTTTTGTAGCCTGTGCTAGCAAAATCTAATATTAGCAAACTTTACATATATGGATACTGCTGCATAAGTTATTACGTTAGCTGACTTGGGCTACTTTTATAAGAGCATGCCACACATTGAGACAAATTAGATTTTTCCTATTTGTGGTCCTGTTTCATACATTCTGAGTAAGCTCACCAAACAGTGATGTATTTAAAATGACACTCTTAGTAAATGAAGAGAAACTCAATATACCATTATTCTAATTGCCTCTTGTGGCCACAGTGGCTGCTGTTCAATTCAAGTTACATATATGTGCACAAACACAAACCATAAATACAGCACTAACAGACAAAACACAGATTTCAATGGGGTTTCATACACTTTACCTGCAAATTGTTTAATACAGAAGAATCCGCATTCACCTATGGTTATCTGTTACAATATTGATCCATTTTTATTTGTGCATGTGCAATTGAAGGATTTAAAGGTTTTTGAAAGATATTTAGTATCTGGGGTATTAGAAGAATTTCCTTATTTCCCTTCCCTATTATTGGTGACATATGTTGTATATATATTTATTACATATGTCATGTAATTTTGCTTGTTCGTACATGCATGGCTAGGCCCTAATATGACTAATTAGTGTCTCAAACGGTCTGCTCTCTTATTTAGGTTCATCTTTTCTTGAGCCTGATTGTACAAAGAAAAGGGGTTTTCTCAGCAGAGATCCTTCATTTTTGCAGGTATGCAATTACTCATTTATGGCTTATTTTATGACTGCATTCATGTTCTTGTATTCACTGTGTATTAAAGATACATGTGTCAAAGCAATTTTAAGATTTTCTTTTTTTATTTCAGTTTTTTACAAGTTTGGTGGATGTTAACACACATATTTGCACCAGGAACTTCATAATTGGTATCTGCATAAAAACATAACAAGAGCAAGTAAAATACTGGGCACTGGAAATAAAATATATGGCTCACTATGATTACAAACTGCAATTTGATATGATTTTGCAGAATGCAAACCCATTGATGCATTGCTGTAATGTCCATGTTAGTGTTTTGTGACAGCTTGGTGGTTATGAGTGTGCTTATGCGATGTCTGGAAACACATTTTGAGTAGTTCCAGCATGTCAAACAGGACCAGAGTGCTCATGAAAGGAATGGAATTTTTCCTTGTCAAACCAAGTCGAACATATTTTCATCCAAAAGCAAGATATGTGTGTCATGTTCATTTGGTTGGAGCCATGATAATTTATGCAGTGACTGAGAAGATGCTACAGACTGTGGCATGTAGTCAGTTATACAACGTGTGGAAAAAAAAAAACAATGTTACAGTATAATATACTGAATTAGTGTTGCAATTCTGCTGCTTGGTAGTTTGCTTAGGTAATTACATAGACTTTCAAATCCCTTCCCTAAAATTCAAACGAAGACACAGGTTTAGTTTAAATCTATATTTTTTTTGTTTTTTTTTCTGTTTCTTAAACAGCAGTGTCTTGGAAGCAGCTCTGTGTGGGCAGAGGACACAGCAAAAGTGGAAAATATCATTTCATCTTTTAAACTGCTTGTGAAAAGCGAGGTGTTATCTAATGAAATCTAATGAAAACGAGAAACACTATTCCCCCTGCAGAGTGTCTGCCAGAAGAATGTCAGAACAACTGAGCTCTTGCCCCCACTGTCGCCTCTGCTTCCCTCTTTCATAATGAATTTAACAGGCTTCCATAACGAGGCCATTATAGACTCGAGCCTTCCAGCCGAACAGAGAATTAGATAAGAGGGCACCTGGACACTTCAGCAGCCATCAAAATAGATGCCAATCAAATTAGCCAAGGGCTGTGTTTATCCCTTGTTTTTCTCCCGAAAGACAAGACTATACAACCATCCCCAGAAGGTTTCTTCAACCCAAGTTACTGGTTTCTTTTTTTTAAATTTTATTTTCTGTTAAACAAGCACACCCTATGAAATATTCAAATCTATTTTTAGAAGAGAAATAAAACTTTAAACAACAGCCTTCATAAATCCAATACAGAATGATAACTCATTTCTAGGAGTGCACATACTCAAAAACAGCAAAGAAGGACAGCCTGTGAAAGATTTAATAAAGAAAATGCTCAGAGGATTTGTATCAGCAGTTAGGCTTTTCGATAAACCTTCAAATAAATGAAAACCTAAAAGAAGAAAATAGCAATAATCCACAGACAAGGCAGCACTTCTGTGAGGCTGAACTTTGAGCTAAAATCCACTGCTCGTATGGCTACATGCTAACAGTGATGATGCTAACACGCTTTAGTTGTTGAGGTATAATGTTTACCATGATCATTACCTTAGTGTAGTGTTAGTATACTAATATTTTGTTAGTTATTACTAAACAGTGAGCTTAATAGGAATGCCGTTATCATTGCATGTATTCAGTATTGGCCAGTTTAAATTTTGGACTTACCAATGTCTTTAGGATATGGACATCTATGATCAAGCAAACATGAATGACTATAGTTGACAACATTTCATGGTAATCCCTCAGATAGTCGATGAGATATTACTTTCCATTGTCAGCAGCATACCTTAAAAGGACGTGAGATGTAAAATGAATGTACTCTTTGTTGGCTTCCCCAGTATCAACTACAGAAACTTAGGAAGAGGAAGAAGCAAATGAGAATTTGACTTTTTAACCAAAAGTTTTCTAGGTTATCATTAGAAGCCATGAGAGAAAGAAAGAAGGGCAACAAACAACACAAGGTTTTGCCTGTAGGGCAACACAGAATCCGACAATTCCAAAATATCTGTCACATTTTGGGTTTTTTGTGTTAAGGCAAGTAAAGGTGGAAGACAGAGAGAAGCAGGAAAAAAAAAGAAGAACACTTAGAAATACACCTCTTGACAGTGCTTGACACCATATATTATTAACCACAGCTCTGAATCACTCCGTAATTAAGAAAGGAAATGGTCTTCACAGTAGCATGGGGCTTTCACATGTCATTTTTTAGCCTCCAGGTTTTTGAACAGTATCTTACAAGGAACTGTCTCCTAATAATTTCTCGATATCTCTCGATATGGTATTAAGTGGGTTTTATCAAACTGTCACTGCCTTAGTGATTGATTATATTCTCTATATTGATCCCAAATCTTACCTCTTCTTCAGGGTCCCTTTGTCCTGTGTAGCCCTGTAACCTCTGTAGCCACCGCTCACAGCTTATTCATGGTCATTGCATCCTCTCTTTTTTTCCCCTGTTTTCAGGAGGACTTGATTTCCTTCGTTAATGCTTTATAACCCTGACACTGTCTCCAGGCAACTCAAAGGCTCTTGAGCTCGTTAAGTCTCCATCCTCTGAGAGGCTGAGCTCCTTTAAGATTTTATGCAGTTCTAGAACCTCTGTGTGTTTCAACTGAAGATCAGATCATGTTCACACACACCAAGCACTTTGAGAATAATTAGAACAGTAATAGTGTTATGCAGGCTGAGCCCTCATTAAATTGCTGTTAATGTAGCTATTTGAAGCAGTTGGTTTTGACACTGCTGTGATGTTAGAGAGACAAGAAGCAAGAGAGGCGTATGACTGGTGAAAACCTCAACCTTTCTCGTGCACAGCTATATTTGTATTTTAGTATTTCTAACAGAATACATTTTGAAGTGAAGTAAAGCCACCTTGGATAAATTTTTTGTACAGCCTCTAGTACAGTATCATGTGGAACATTCACATTGAACACATCTGCACACGGATCAGTTTTTCAATTTTAACTGGCAGCTATAGTTACAGTGATGTTTTAAGATTACAGAGTTCAAGCTGAGGAAACATTGTGGTCCTGACAGAGGCAGAGCATGAAAGGATGGGTTAGATTAGAAAATAAAATCATTTGGTAAGGGTTATGAAAGAACACCATGATGGATGGATAATAAAAATGTCAATTATGCTAGATTTGTTTTGCCACATGATCATCATTCCTGTATTTGCACTGAAAATGGCTATATATCATACAATAAAGATTTATTGATCAGTAGTTCCATATGAACAAACTGTCAATCTTTTAGAAAACACATAAGGTCGTTTTCTAGGTGTGTTTAAAATAGAAACTTACCTGGTCTGTCAGATAAAGATCACATCAACACTGACAAATTGAGGGTAAAAGGGGTCTGGGTCGGGCACATGACCAACAGTGGGCCTGGCCTGGTTGTCAGATTGACCACATGCCTCCTCTATTAAATAAGGGATTTCCCTCTCCTTTTTTATTTTCTAACAGTAGTGAATGTGATTTGTTTTCTGGAAATATCAACAGTATGTTATTGCCAATTAAAAGTTTGGAACATCAGCGTAGGTGAGGTTGACCTTTATTAGTTGCTTTGAATGTTTGTGTGCCTTGTGCACTCTTTGTTGTAAAATACCTCTAGGCAAAGCAAATATCCATAGTAAGATATTTAAAGAAACCACAGTTGGGGAAAGTAGCAGTAAACAAAACATTAGATTTGTGTAGCTTAAATGAAACTAAAAGAGTAGAGGAGTTTTCTACAACAAACAGGATTAAGGTTCCAATCCAAATTCATTGGAAAACGATAAAATCATCTACATATTGAAATGCAAGCCATACTGCCTGTGCTTTGTGATATATGATGGCAGCACCCCCCTCTCCAAGTATGGTAAAATAAAATGCTGCTTTAATGGCCATCACTGAGTGATATAATAACATGGACATTAAAAATCAGGTTGCTGCACTGGATATCACTATGTTTTAATGAAAATAACATGTTAATACTAATGGTTGGTTAAATTATTTCCTGTTTATATGAGGATATGAAATTGTAAGAAGCTTTATTGTATTGGACTTTTAGGTTTTTTTCATATCTGGTTGGTTTTCCTTTGACTTTATTTAGGCCTCTATACCTCAGCTGTCATTTTTTCCTCTGACCACTTAACTGTTACACCTGCCAAGTACATGTTAGGGCCTATTGTTTCAAGCCTATGATGTGGTAGCAATAAAAAAAAGAAGATATTTAAGCTTCTTTTGTTATCACATTGGTAGTTTTTTGATAGCAAGCTGATCATGGTAAATCTTGACAAAACAAACTGTGAATGTGAATTATCTAGGACTATCCATTTTTGACAGGCCTCCCCAGATGTTTGTGTAAAAGCCATCAAAAACTCAATTGTTGCTCTCAGGGCATAATCACAGCAGTTGCAGTATTCTGGAGACAAGACAAAATACATCTAGTTTAAAAATAAAATGCAGTTTTGTGTTTTCTACCATTTCTGTGCAGTATATTTATATATTAGTAACTTTGGGTAATATTTCTGGACTTTTGTTTGTTTATAATATACTATATCTCATATACTGTATGGTAGGTTTCATCCATCAAGAACTGGGAAACAAAGTCTCCAAGATTACAGTGCCCTTTAGTTGTAAACCCTGGTTTCAAGCTCCACCGAAAGCAAACATCCACCACGGGAAGTGTTCTTGAGCAAAACTCAGATTCTCTACCCAAGAGATTGTTGTTTACACTGCTTTCTGACCTTCTTCTGGACAGGGGCAAGCTATAATTGAATTCCTAGGAGATCAATGCAGTGGAAAAAAAAAAATCATACACCATTACTGTGTGACTGTGGGAAATTGATAACAGAAGTGAAGTGTGTGAAGTGGCTAAAGGCTTCCTCCTGAAGATACTGATAAATCATGAGACTCAGCAGTGAATACTTTGAAGTATCTCACAATAGAATAGAATAAATATAAAATATATATCATGCAAATTGTCAACATGTCAAAAACCTTCAAAAACTCGATTTTACCACATACATTAAAACATTCATGAATATAAAATGTAGTGCAGATGGTGAGCACTGTTTCTGTTTATTACATTTCAGGAATCGATGTATTCATTTTAAACACTATACATCATGATGTTAGGAGAAAAATAAAGTGACCAAGCCTTTCAGGTATACAGAGTAAAATCCTGGAAAGGGCACTGGAAACCAGACAGAAACTAAGATCAGAATGCAATTCTACACTTATCCATAATAGTAAACAGTAAAAAAATTAAAATTCAAAGCCAGCAGTGATAAAGAACTGCAGTGTATGCTGTTTGGTCATGCTTTTTATTCATATGCAAGTTACAGTATCCTTGTTCCTAGCTTGTAATATCTCGTTTTTATTCAGGAATTGATGAGACTTGACAAGTCTCATGGGCCATTAGCAGTTGAAAATATGTCACAAGTATGGCAAGGATGTTTCACAAAAGATATTGATGTGCATGCTTTAATGGCACAAGTTTAATAAGTCAGGAACCAGGCATCCTTGGAATTGTTTTCTTAAATATTCTGTTTTAATTTTTTTTAAAAGAAAATGTTCCAAGGCAGTTTTGAATAAATAATGAGACACCCTCCTGGTTCCATGTGGAGTGAATAATACTCAGCATTCAAAACCTTCAACTGTGTCTGCCATTCTCCCATGTATACACACACACAAAAAAGAATCAAATGTTTCACTTGTACCACATTTTATTTTTCACTGACAATGGCACAATAAGAATCAAAATCAGCTTTATTGGCTAAGTACGTTGGACACATGAGGAATTTGACTCGTGTACAGCAAGATAAGGTCAACTCTTTGTTGGTGCGAGGAGAGTGGCACATTAATTAGTGCTCTTGAGAATCACAAAAATAATAATTCTGTTTTCTGAAAATCAGCCTTTCTCTTCCTCAAGTTATAATGTTTCACTCTTAGAGCCACAAGGTACCGTACACCTTAATGTAGTCATGGTCGTCTGCATCTGTCACAGAAACAAATGAAACCTGTGTAGTATCTCCTCGTGTATTTCAGAGAAAAATAAACTTTATTTTATAGGCTCTACATATCCATATTAATTTTTTAGACTATAAACATTTATAAGGGTTACATATTTTAAAAGTAAAGTATGTGCTTCTATCACCTGCAGTTCTAGCGGCTATTTTTTTCTACAAACAAAATACCT